>NW_019272030.1:2704073-2729874 GCF_002738345.1 Cucurbita maxima | reverse complement strand
AAAAAAAAAAAAAAAAAAAAAAAAACAGGATTTTGCATTAATTTTGAGCCAAAACGGACTCGAACTACTGTCATAAGACAAATGTGAGGGGGTGAATTCTCCGTTACGGACTCCGTAATAAAAGTAAACATTTTTCTTGTGACTTTGGCCAAATGACTAATCTACCCCTAAGCCGTTACCACAAGCAAACTGACAAAATTCCCATAAATACATATATATATATATTTTTAATTGTTTTTGTCTGAAAGGGTAAAATGGTAATTAAGGGATGGAGGAGTGAGAAAGAAGAAACTTGTCTTGAAATCTGAATGTAAAATTAAAAAATAAATAAGTCAAAACTCTTTCCATTTATTTATCATTTTTCTATAAACTAAATGGTCTTTTGAAAATTTAAATTTAAATTTTTTATTTTATAATTTGAACACAAATTTGTTTCTTTTTTTAATCAAACAATTGTATACTTATGGAAGAATTTAAGGATAATAGAAATGCCTAAATATATATATACTCGGACGCTTCTCCATACTACAATTTGAACGCCAAGAGTGCCCAACTCTTAAGTTGGGCTCTTCCCGGTTCTCTCGCCGTTACTATGAAAACCCTTGTAAGTGGTTATCTTAGGTTGAATTACTATTGCAACACTGACGTCAGTAGGGTAAAACTAGTAAGATGTGGTTCGAGAGAACGAATTAAGAGGAAGTTGGAGGGCATGTGGCTCTCGTGTAGAGATCCTGTCTAAATGAAAACCAGAATTAAAAAATTACGATAATGGAAGTTGACCTAATCAAGTATGGAGTAAATAAAATTAGGTAATTTAACTTTATTTTAAATCCAGAAAAAAACAAAAAAAAATAATAATAATTCAGATGGAAGGTAATACATGAACAGATTCCAAGTAACTTACCTTTTACATATACTTTATTAATATTTAATTATTTTAAATAAATAATTTTTTTAGTATAATTTTAATTTTATATTTTCCACTTGCTGTAATAAAAATAGTAATAAGTCATATTCTCATACATGTAATTAGGCATTTTTATTTTCGATATAATTTCCATTTAATCTTTATAATTAATTTTAATTAATTTCTAAACCATTATAAAAATACTTTTAAGTGGACCACTTAAAAATATATTTTTTCAAAGTTAGTTACAAAAGTGTTCGGTTTAAAAATATTTATATTTGACGTCATCTGAACCTCGTTTAAAAAAGTCTCGATTTAGTATCTTACTATATTCATTATTAAGACTAAAATGGAAAAAAAAGACTTCACGAACCGAACTAAACCCTCTCGAGAATATCTTAATTAGGCCATTTAAAGTACTTAGTGAAGAAAATGAGGTACGGTTGGGGTATGGGTTGGATTAAGTAAGTTCAGGTTTCAAACTCGAGCGGAGACTTCACGAACCAAACGCTCTCGAGAAGATCATAATCAGGTCATTTAAAGTGTTAGGTAAAAAAAAAAAGAGTTACGATCAATATTTTTCGTCAAATCTAAGAGGTGGTCGGGATGTAGGTTGGATTAAGTAAATTCAAGTTTCAAACTTAGGCGGAGGCTTCACAAACCAAGCCGGCTCGAGAAGATTAAGTTCGGGTTTCAAATTTGGGCGGTTGTTTAAAGGAGAAGCTTTAAATTCGATATCTGAGGGGGGATCGAACCCGAGTTTAAGATGTCAAAGTTGCACCGAAAGAGACTAAAAAGAGAAGGGAATTTTAACCCTTGGAATTGAAAGGGATAAAAGAAAAGGAATTTGAAAGCTAGAGAGAGAAAGGCTGAGCTGAGCTGAGTTTGGGCGATTCGAACCGCGGCTTTAAATTCACCACCTCCAATACAAATCCCCATTTGTCAGTCCCACTCTCACTTTCTTCGCCATTTTAAGTCTTCTTCTCCGCACGCCTTTACACCTCCATTCCGCCATGGACGCCCATTCCTCTTCCTTTTCAAGCTTTTCCGCCTACCTACGAGCCCTCTCTCTGATCCCTTCCCGTCTTTCACGCCGGGCCTTCTCTGTCTCCACCTCCTTCGACGAAATGACCAGTACACGGTACACTTCCGGTGTCCACATGCAGAGGACTCTCCGCTGGTTTGACCTCGTCGGGTTTGGCCTTGGCGGGATGATCGGTGCTGGTGTCTTCGTCACTACGGGTCCGGCTACTCAGGAAGCCGGTCCCGCCATTGTTCTCTCTTACGCCATTGCTGGCCTCTGTGCGCTCTTATCGGCTTTCTGCTACACCGAGTTTGCTGTTGATATGCCTGTTGCCGGTGGTGCTTTCAGTTACCTCCGCGTCACATTCGGTGTGTTTTTTTTCTTTATTCTCTCTCTCAATTTCCCAATGCATACAGTCAATTCGTTGGTTTTCGTGATTCTTCTAACTCGGCGGATATTTTTGTTTTTTGTGCGCAGGGGAATTCGCTGCGTTTTTGACCGGTGCGAATCTGATAATGGACTATGTGATGTCCAACGCCGCCGTCGCGAGGAGTTTCACTCAATACCTAGGCGCCGCAATCGGTATCTCCTCCGCCAAATGGAAACTCCTCATTCCTGGACTCCCCAAGGGATTCGATCAAATCGATTTGGTCGCCGTCGCCGTTGTTCTAATCATCACAATCATCATCTGCTACAGGTCTGTGAGAAATCGAGAATCATGAATCGTGATTGAATTCGTTCTGAAATTAAATAGGGCTAGTTTTGTTTGTGGATGTTCTGTTTTCCAGTACAAAACAGAGCTCGGTGTTGAACATGACGCTGACGGCAATACACATTCTATTCATAGCTTTCGTGATTGTATTCGGATTCTGTAAAGGCGATTGGAAGAACTTCTCAGAACCAGGCGATCCGAAGGACGAATCCGGATTCTTCCCTCACGGAGCGGCTGGCGTTTTTAAGGGCGCATCTCTGGTTTACCTCAGCTACATCGGCTACGACGCCGTATCGACGATGGCGGAGGAGGTTCGGAATCCGGCGAAGGATATCCCAATCGGCGTCTCCGGCTCCGTCGTGCTCGTCACCGTCCTCTACTGCCTAATGGCGGCTTCAATGATCAAGCTCCTTCCCTACGATATGGTACAGTAAAACACACACATACACACACAAATTCGTACGGTCTGATGATTTGCAGTCAAAAGGAAACCGGTGTTGAATACATTGAATGAAATTTGTTTGTGTATGTGGTGGCTACAGATTCAGGCGGAGGCGCCGTTCGCGGCGGCGTTTGCGAGGTGGAAGTGGGTGTCGAACGTGATCGGCGGTGGAGCAAGCTTCGGCATATTGACGTCCCTGTTGGTGGCTATGATGGGACAGGCTCGATACATGTGCGTCATCGGACGGTCCAGAGTGGTCCCCGCCTGGTTCGCCGAGGTCCATCCCAGAACCTCCACTCCTCTCAACGCCTCCGCCTTTCTTGGTAATTTATTTTATTCCCTTATTTATTTATTTTTTCTTAACAATAAATGGGATAGAATTCTAACCCAACTCAGTTAAACAATTAACCCATTAAACGAGAGTATATGACTAAACCAATCGAGCCATGCTCTAATCAACGAGCTTATTAATTATCAGTATCAAATGATGCAAGATGCTCCAACTGCGATGTATATGTCATTAATTTCGATTGTTACATGCTGAACTATTGTTGAGCTAAGCTCGTAACAAATTTGGAGCTAAAATTTTATATATATGTTAATGTAAATTAATGTTTTAAGTTGAACAACTGTTGTTGAGGTGTTCTTTTGTTCGTATGTGTTCTTAACTCATCCGTTACATAGCTTTTTAATTAATGCAAAGAAATACTCTTAATAAGAGTTTGGGAAATGAATGTTGAAGGGGGCCTTGAGAATCTGCTGTTCCAAATGGGAGTGTTTGGATAGGGGGAAAAGAAATCTTTTGGGGCCATGGTTTTGGTGGAAGGAGAAGAAGACCCTTTTTCTGGCTCCCCTTTTATTTCCTCCTTGAAAAAAGTTTATTTGATTTATTATGATAATAATTTGAAAAGAAAAAGAGTGGGACCCCTCTAGTTATAGCATGACATCATTGGCAAAACCCCAAGATAGAGAAAGGAGGAAGTAGTATTAGTTTGTGATTCATAATGGTTTAGGGAATAAGATATTGTTAAGACGGTGGAGAGAGCTTAAGCTTTTATGGGATAGGAACACTTTTGTCTTGGCTTCACCCTCATTTTCTGTGTTTTCAAGAGAAAAGCAAAGGAATTTATATATAACACTTGGGGGTCCTGTTGTTTCAACCCCATAGAAAATGAAAGAAAGAGATTTCTTCAACTGTTTTTCTTGCACTTTTCTTGTGTTTGGTTCCAAAAGGAAGAAAAAAGAATAACTATGTGGGTCCCTATCCTCACTTTCTTGCCTACATCTCTTAACTAGTGTTTAACTTTCTTAATCCCTTCCACTTTTAACCATGGTTTACTTCCTGGGGATGTCCCTACGTTGTGTTGTGTTGAGTTGGGTCGAGTGCGTGTCAATATGTGACATCCTGTATCAATTGGAGAGAGGAACGAGTGCTAGCTAGGACGTTGGACCTTGAAGGGGGTGGGGGGGATTGTGAGATCCCACATCTATTGGAGATGAGAACGAGTGTCGGTGAGGATGCTTGAGCCTCAAAGGAGGGTGGATTGTGAGATCCCACATCGATTGGGGAGGGGAATGAAACATTGTTTATAAGGGTGTGGAAACTTCTCCCTAGCATATATGTTTTAAAAACCTTGAGGGAAAGCCTAAAGAGGACAAGTGGACTTAGGCCGTTGTATAGTTTGTTTCTGTTTGATTTATGCTGTGCTTAACACAGGATGAGCGTTTCACATGTCTTGTTCTTGTGTTTTGTTTGTGTTCTATCATATAGCTTGATCAACTGATGTAAATGGTAAGAGATGGTTGGTGTAGATTGGCCCAACTCAACTACAAGATAAATCTCTTAGGTTTGAGTCAGTTTTGAAAATGACCTATAAGCAATACCATATTTTGAAAGAATCATTTCCTTCTATTAGTTTCTGAGATCACTTTATCTCTTTGCAATTATTGGGTCTCTGTAAAATTGTTGTTTGTTTTGTATTGTTTTACTTAAAAAATTGTTGGTTTGATTCAGGGGTCTTCACGGCTGCAATCGCCCTTTTTGCTGACCTCGACGTTCTACTCAACTTCGTATGCATTGGTACACTCTTTGTCTTCTACATGGTTGCCAACGCTGTCATTTACCGACGATACGTCGTGATAGGAAGCACAAATCCACGGCCAACACTATCCTTCCTCTGCTCATTCTCACTCACTGCCATCATATTCACTCTCATATGGCACTTCGTAACACCAGGGAAGGCCAAAACCACCTTACTCAGCGTCACTGCTATCATCGCCATCGCTATCTCACTCATCTTCCATTGTGTCACACCTCAAGCATGGAAGCCCCAACACTGGGGCGTTCCCTTGATGCCATGGATACCCTGTGCATCAATCTTCCTAAACATATTCTTGCTGGGGTCCCTCGATGGTACATCCTACATACGATTCGTGTTCTTTTCAATCCTCACCATGCTCATATACGTGCTATACAGTGTCCATTCAAGCTCCGATGCAGAAGAAGACGGCTCCCTACGCGTAAAGAACGCGGAGATTCCGGAATTAGAAAACAGCTTCAAGGTATAGAAAATGTAGATGGATTTAAGTTTATGTGGGCATTGTTTCTTTTTGTTTACACAAATTGAAACCAAGTTGTATGAAAGGTAAAAAGGAAAAGAATGAGGAAGTTTTGCAAAAGTGGAAATCAAAGCTGTAAATATAAAGCTTGGATTGTTTGTGGAGTCCCATTTGATGAATTGAGTAAGAAAAAAGAAGCAGAAACCAAACAAAGTGGGTGGGGGGAGGGATTTTGTTTATACAATTGAGTATCCATCCACAGGCTTCACGTTGGTTGGGGACTTTTCACAAACACTAAGAAGGGTATGCCTATTTTTATGTAAAGGGAAGAAAGTGGACCCATTTCTTGCATTCTTTTATACTTTGCCTCTCATTTCCTTCTATTCTAATCTTTTCTTTCTCTTTTTGGTTAAATTATCATTTTTTTTTTAGCAAATATAACTTCAAAATTCATAGTCTTTTTTATTTGGCCTATGATTTGGTCTAACATTATAAAAATGATCGTGTGTGAATATCGTTGAATTGTATTTGATTATATTGGATTTGAGGTAGGTGGGATGTAACCGTCCAAGCCCGTCGCCAGCAGGGTTTTCCCTTTTGGGTTTCCTCTCAAGATTTTAAAATGCGTATGCTAAGGAGAGTTTTCCACACCGACATGAGATCTTACAATTCACCCCTTTTGGGGCCAGCGTCCTCGCGGTACACCGCTCAGTGTCCACCCTCATTTGAGACCCAGTGTCATCGTTAGCACATCACCCAGTAGTGTTTGGCTTTAATACCATTTGTAACAGCTCAAACCCACCGCTACCAGATATTATTCTCTTTAAACTTTTCCTTCTAGGTTTCTCCTCAAAAGATGTTTCCACACCCTTATAAGAAATGCTTCATTTCACTCTCCAACCAATATCATATCTCACATCTTCACTCTTAAAAGTGTTACGGTCATGTCATAGGAGATGCATGAGAATACTGTTATTTCGTTAAAAACAGTTAAGTCGTGTACAAACTAGTCCGAACACCTACCGATATTTCTGATAACAACGTATACAATTTGAAACGAGGATAACTAAGGTCAAATTAAAAAATCGACACTAATACCAAAAAGAAAAAAAAAAAAACACAAAAGAAAACAAAGCATAATGGGACCATGATGTTGGTATCTTGTTTGGTTCCATATCCCATTTTAATCCTTTTTGTCTCTTGTCCTATTCAATATAATTTGCCTCCATTCCATTTCTTTCTTTTATGCATCTAATCAAACCTTTCCCTTTCCCTTACCCACTCAAAAATTTCTCTTTATTATTCTCATCCTCCTCTCTTATCCCTTCCCAAACATAATTGGTCAAAATACCCTCAAAATCTTTCAATTTTAGCTTATAATCCACAAAATTCTTATTATATTCCCCGACCTCGACCTCGATCTCAAGCTCAGTTCTAAGATTCCATGTCTATTCTACATCTTTTAAAATAATATTACAACCCCGTGTCCTATTTCCTTCAAAGACAGATTCGAAGAACGAGAAAAAAAAATATTATAATCGAATACCCAATTGTTCGGGTTTTTATATCATGATTCTTTAGTATAAAGTTTCGATATATTTTTTTTCTCGCTTTATTCCATTATAAGAATTTCTTGGATTTTGTTCTAATTGAATCTTTTTTGACTTTTTAAATAACTTTAGGTTAAGAAATTAATTTGAAGAAATTAATACTAATTTGAGGCTAATTAAATTCCAAACAACATCAAGTGGACTTCCACTCATGCCACGCCACCATTGGATTCCAAGTTATAGAATTAAATAAATAATAATTATCACTCAAATTATTTACATCATATCATTTCCTTTAATCATGAACGCTCGGGTAAGTTTTCGTTATGTCTCGACATTAAAAATTTTAATTTTTACCTTTAATTTTTTTAAAATAATTACTAAAATAATGTGGAAATTGACACGATGACTAACGTGATATACAAATTATTTACTGTACGACACTTCGAGTTAATTAATGAGTAAAAATTTATTTTTTTTAGTTATGAATAATATTCCAAATTTAAGAGTAAAAAAAAAAAAAAAAAACTTTTAATACCACCACTTAAAAAATATTATTGGGTAATTATTTGCAACATCATTCACGTAAATTTGACACCGTCATAATATTATTTTTGGGTAATTGAAAGTTTAAACGTATTTTTTCAAATAAATTTTAAAATTCACGAGAAATTTAGAGGCACAATCGAGCTTCGGATATATATTTTTTTATCTAATTTTAAAATTTTAACCATAAAAGGTTAATATTTTTAAAAAAATTAATAAAAAATTCACTAATTGTCTTTTCATTATGTGCTAATGACACCAAAATTAGTAACGTGTAAAAGACTAATTAGTCCTTTCTTTTCCTTTTAATTTAGTCTTTTCTAAGTACCTTTTATCGTCATTTTGTCTCTTGATTAAGAGATAAATAAGATTAGATTTGTGATTAATATTATTATTATTATTATTATTATTTTGTGCATAAAAATAAAATATTTAAAAAAGTAAAGTAAAAAAGAGATACCATTTCTATTGCTTTCACTTTGTTTTTAGTGATTTAGGGAAGAAAAGGCTACCAATAACCTTTCCTTTTAGCACGCCTTTTCCCGCTTTTATTAGCTTCACCTATCGTATGATGTTACATTATCGTTATCCAATGAATTGACATTCCGAAATTTATAATTATTAATATAATATTTTCAACCGTTAATGTACCTTAAATTAGGTTAATTTCTCAAATCTTGTCGTTATTATTTTATTAGGTAAAAGTTATGATTTTGACGTTAAAAAAGTAATGCAAGGAAATTCAAAATAATTGAAGTTATTGGTATTTTTATACGAGAGAAATCTAGGTTTGATTATTGGGTTGGGTTGGGTTGAGACATTTATTAAACCAAACCTAATTACTAAAACCGTAAATTTTTTCAAACCTAACCCATGATCCAAATTTGGTTTACTTAAACTTAATGAACCCAAATGAGATGATGGTCTAACTCAAACGGTCTGAGTTAGGTTGCATGGTTCAGGTTTTTTAGATCATTGAGGCTTTTAAACACTATATGTGGCCCGACTCTTTTCTTAATGGATCAAAGTGGGATGTCAAGGTCAATTTTTTTTTTTTTTTTTTTTTACTACTTTTTCTCAATTCTCAAACCCCATATGACTTTGATTTCTTAATTAAAATAATAATAATAATAAAAAAAAAAGTACAATGCTAGAAAGTGAAAAATTATTTAAAAGAAGATGAGGATACCAAAATGATGAGAGGAAGAGGAAAGAAGAAGGATTTGGATATTTCTTATTTTGGGTATTTTTTAATAAAATAAATAAATAAATAAATAAATAATTAAATTTTATTGGTGATTTGATCCTTTCACAAAATCAAACCCCAACTTGTGCAAAGCATATATCTAAAGGCATTGTGTGGAAGTGGGGTATGAGAGAATATAATATATATATATTTTAAATATATTATTACGAATGTGAAGCTCGAGACTCCGAGATTTGGCTGATATTAAGATATTGCTCGGGTTTGGTCGATATAAAAATGAGAGTGAATTTTTGTCTGTCTCCTATTTCAATCTCCATCGTTACAAAAGTTTCTATTTATTTATTTTTAAATATATATTAAATTTAATAATATTTTATGAAGAAAAAATATAATATAATTTTCGAGATTATAACATGGGCAGAAATTATAATATAGAGCACCAACTCGAGTTAAATTGATATTTTTAATTTTATAATGGCTAAAATTTATTCGAGAATATGCTTTTTAATAATTTAAAATTAATTTTTCAGAATTTCAAATTTACTCTCCAACATATTTTTTAAAAGAAACATGTTTGTAAGAACACAAATCTATCTAGATATTGTCTGTTTTGGTCGGTTACGTTCTTAGCATCATGATTTTAAAACGCGTCTATTGAAGAGAGGTTTCCATACATTATAAGAAATGATTTGTTTTCTCTTCGACTGACATGATATCTCACAAAAACTAGCGTCTTGCTGGCACATGCTCAGTGTCGAATTCGGATACCATTTTTTGATTTGTGCTTGTCATTGTTGCGCAAAGCTTCAAGTTCTATATCACTGACCGAAAGAAGGTAACGACTTGTAGTCTCGAAGTATTGATTCCAATGCTAATTTGAGTTCCAGATTTGATTCGATAAGCAAAATATTTGCCTTTTTTCATTATTAATTTGGTGTCAACAAATGTACGTATATAAGATCGAACATTTAATCTTAGGGAGGATAATGCTATAGCGAATCTTCTTATCAAGATTTTGATGTTGAATTTGACGAAGATTTAAATAAAACGAAAATTTGAAGTGGGGTTCTAAATGATCCATTAATCAGCCTGAAGAGAAAGTACCGATCCAATCCAAAACCTTAAAATCAAACGGTCGATTCTTGGAATAGTCCGTATCTTTTTTTTAAATTCAAAGTATAAAGTATTATAATCTCTTTCGATGTTCGTCGGTACAATTTGATGGGATTTCTCCATGTTTGCCATTTTGCAACAAATTCAGGAAAGATCTTTCAGTTTCTTAGTCTTCGTGTTTGCGTTAGTCGTTTTTTTGCATCATCATCATGCATTATTGAATGTGAAAAAGGAACTACAGAGGATTTCTGTAGTACCCATGTGTCGTATGTGCTGGAGCTACTGAAATTATGTGCAAAAAGACGGCTGTTCTTGCAAGGTAAGGCTTGCCATGCCCGAATTCTGCTAATGGGGTTACAAGCAGAGACTTTAACGTCGAATATTCTCATCAACATGTACTCAAAATGTGGTTCAGTTGATGTTGCACGCCAAGTGTTCGATGAAATGCCCAGCCGAAGTTTGGTGTCGTGGAACACCATGATTGGATCGCTGACTCAAAATGGTGAGGAAAATGAGGCTCTTAGTCTTTTACTACAGATGCAAAGAGCAGGAACCCCTTTTAGTGAATTCACTATTTCGAGTGTCCTTTGCGCCTGTGCAGCTAAATGTGCTCTTTCTGAATGCCAGCTGCTTCATGCCTTTGCTATTAAGGCTGCAATGAATCTGAACGTTTTTGTTGCTACTGCGTTGCTTGATGTTTATGCAAAATGTGGTTTGATGAACGATGCGGCTCATGTTTTCGAGTCCATGTCTGAGAGGAGTGTTGTCACATGGAGTTCAATGGCGGCAGGGTACGTGCAAAATGCAATGTATGAGGAAGCTTTGGCGTTGTTTCGTAAAGCATGGGAAACTGGGTTGAAACATGACCAGTTTTTAATGTCATCTGTGATTTGTGCTTGTGCAGGATTGGCAGCCATGATTGAAGGGAATCAGGTGAATGCTTTGCTATCTAAATCTGGTTTTTGTTCAAATATCTTTGTTGCTTCATCTCTTATTGATATGTATGCAAAATGCGGTGGCATTGAAGAAGCTTATAAAGTATTTCGAGATGTCGAATATAGAAATGTTGTTTTGTGGAATGCTATGATATCTGGCTTGTCTCGACACGCTCGATCACTCGAGGTGATGATTTTATTTGAGAAAATGCAGCAAATTGGCTTGAATCCAAATGATGTTACTTTTGTTTCTGTGTTGTCTGCTTGTGGTCATATGGGTTTGGTTGAAAAGGGACAGAAATATTTTGATCTGATGATAAAAGAGTATCATTTGGCACCAAATGTCTTCCATTATTCTTGTATGGTAGACGCTCTTAGTCGAGCAGGGCGGACTTCTGATGCTTACGATTTGATCTGTAAAATGCCCTTTAGAGCCTCTGCTTCTATGTGGGGTTCCCTTTTGGCTTCTTGTAGAACTCATGGGAATCTTGAACTTGCTGAGGTTGCTGCTAAGAATCTGTTCGACATCGAACCACAAAATGCAGGGAACTATTTGTTGCTGTCGAACATGTATGCAGCGAACGGTAAGTGGGACGAAGTTGCCAAGGCGAGGAAGCTCCTTAAAGAAAGTGATGTGAAGAAAGAGAGGGGAAAGAGTTGGATTGAGATTAAGAACGAGGTTCACTCGTTTATGGTCGGAGAGCGGAATCATCCTAAGATAGCTGAAATTTACTCGAAATTGAATGAGTTAATAGAAGAGTTACAGAAGCTTGGTTACCAGGTGGAGACTCAGCATGATCTTCATCAAGTAGGAGAGAGTAGAAAACAAGAACTTTTGAGGCACCACAGCGAGAAGCTTGCTTTTACTATGGGATTATTGTTTTTACCTCCCAATGCACCTCTTAGGATCATGAAAAACCTTAGAATCTGTGGCGACTGCCACTCTTTTATGAAGCTTGCCTCGAAACTTGTTCGTCGGGATGTCGTAGTTAGGGACACCAACCGATTCCACCATTTTACGAATGGCCATTGTTCTTGTGGGGATTTTTGGTGATTAGTATGTAGTATCAGGACCATGGCATGATCTTGTTAAGATGTTAGTTTTCGGAGTCGAGTTCTTAGAGCACCGAACACTATGCTTCCGAGTTCCAACCGTGCGGCCAAAATTTCTTCTTATCATTCAAGACTAACCTTTAAACTACTGCAGGATTGTTGATCAGCTGGGCAGGTGGGGATAGCTCCAGAAAGAACTTTTCCAGGTAAGTTAATCACATTTTGTAGTTGATTAGTTAGTTCCGAAGATATCGTGATCTAAAGTAAGTCATGTTACGTCACGCCTCAAAGGTTGGGCAGGCGCGAAATTTATTATTTTGGGGGAGATGTTTTTAGTGATGCTTTCTTGTCATGATGTTTCTGATTCATAAGTTATGCAATTGATTTGTTGCTAGATTCTATTACTGTGAGATCTTACATCGGTTGGGGAGGAGAATGAAACATTCTTTATAAGGGTGTGAAAACCTCTCCCAAGTAGATGCATTTTAAAAACCTTGAGAGGAAGCCCAAAGAGAACAATATCTGCTAACGGTAGACTTGGACGGTTACAAATAGTATTAGAGCCAGACACTGCGATGTGCCAGCGAGGAGGCTAAGTCCCTTTGGGGGTGGACACGAGACAATGCGCAAGCAAGGACGCTGAGCTTCAAGTCTCTGCTATGACTACATTTTCCATAACTCACCTACGTCTTTGTTCACACTTGAGGAGTTGACCTATGTGGCTAAGTTAGGGAATGATTTTGATACAACTTGTTATGGATATCAAGCCTTTACGTATAACCACGATCATATGATATTGTTTACTTTTGCTATAAGGTTTCTTGACCCAAAAAGGTATCATACTAATGAAGCTACTGTCTCTCGCATATACACTCACTATCTTCTCTTCTCTTCTCTGACATTTAGCCTAGAAATGGACACATCCTTTTGCTATCTCTCACGACCCTATCACTAGAAAATTGAAAGGAGACCTTCACATCTGTTTCGAAGGGTGAGGATATCCTGACCGTACTATCATTATGCCTTTGTTTGACGATCCGAATAAGGAAGCGAGCATTCGCGTACACGTTAACTTTGATAAATATTAGTTTAGTGCAAGATTCGATGTGTACTTCCCATTTACATATAGGCACCCAATGCAAAATTTCTTATAATAATTCTTTAAAAAAAAAGAGAGATATATGACAATGGTTTAAATTTAAATAAGAATATGTCACCCTTATTATAATTTTATGAAATAAAAAGTTTAAACTAAAAATTGATAATCAAAACTTATTCTAAAAAGTTCAAATTTGAAATACTTATATTTCTTAATTCGATAAATTTAAAAGTAATTTAAAAATTATACACCTGTGTAATAAATATATATATATATCTCGTAGGTAAAGAAGGAAGAAAAAGACAACCAATCGTTAACCGTTAGATGGAAATCAGAGGTTCATGATTGACGTGGCAGAATCTGAATGGATGAATAGAAAAAACTGTATATAAAAAGCCACATAGAATCATTCCTCAGCTGGCAAGAAACCCTAAAGTATCCCTTCACTTATATCTCCCTCTTTCGCATTAGGGTTTCTCTTAAGTCGCGGCAGCAGCAGAACTTCGATCTCTTTCTGGTGCTCTTCCTTACTCTTTCGTCCTCCTTCCAGGTTAGTCCTTCTATCTCAGGTTTCTTATTTATCTTTTCGATCGGTTGTGTTATGCAATTGTTTGTTCATTTTTAATGTTGAGTTTTTCATTTATCGAGTTTGTTGGATTCATGCCTTCTGTTTTGGAGAATTGAATCGGTAGTGGATTGATTCTGCCTTTGCCTTTGTATAGTTATGGAAAATTTGATGAGAAGTTTTTTAATCTGTTTCGTGGTTGACGAGAAAGAGAAGTCTCTGTCGCCTTTTTAAGCTTTTGGGCTGTTTTTGAGGTTATATTTTGTTTGTGATGATCAATATCTCATAAACTTTTAGCTATCTGATGTTGAATGTTCAATTTTTCAAAATGTAGGTCAGAAGATATATATGTACGTATATAAACGTTCTCTGTTTTAGTTTATCTGTGTGATTCTCAAGTTTTTCTTCCAAGTGTAGGATTGAAGTATATTTGGGTTTTTACTTGAATGACGATACCGGGTGAATGTGTTGTTGTAATGTATGGAAAAACATCTTTTTTTTTATACGTGGATTACTGAGATATTTATATATGAGTTTCTGTAATACTGTTGTATGTCCTGATTGTGAAAGTAGTGTGATACAGGTTATCTTTTGTCTTTCTCAGGTAAAGTTTGGTAGAAGATGGGTCGCGTTCGCACCAAGACTGTGAAGAAATCTTCACGCCAGGTGATTGAGAGGTATTACTCTAAAATGACACTGGATTTCCACACAAACAAGAAGATCTTGGAAGAGGTTGCCATCATCCCCTCAAAAAGGCTACGAAACAAGATTGCTGGTTTCTCAACCCACTTGATGAAGAGAATTCAGAAGGGTCCAGTCAGGGGCATCTCATTGAAGTTGCAAGAAGAAGAGCGCGAACGCCGAATGGACTTCGTGCCAGACGAATCAGCCATTAAGATTAACGAAATCAAGGTTGATAAGGAGACACTTGATATGCTTGCTGCCTTTGGCATGTCAGACATTCCTGGACTTGTAGAGTTTGAGCCACAGGCTATGAATCTGCCCCAAGCTTTCGGTAGGGGTGCAGGTGGCCCAAGGAGATACTAAGGTAACTGAGACCACGCAACAGGTTTTGGGAATTAGAGTTTTTTGTTATTCAATATCGTAAGACCATGGACATTCTTGTTGCTAGTTATTTTCAGATTGGTCCCTGTTTTTGGTACTTGTCTTTTTAGTTTTGATTTTGAATGGATGATAATTTTGTTTCATGTATTGGAGATCTATGAAGTAAAAGTTTTTGCCATTAGTCAGATTTCACCACTGCCATTCTCGCTCATTTAGTGCAGCTTCCTGATGAATTTGCTCTTTTCTGAGTCATTTCTTTTGATAAATCATGTGGGGTGCTGTTTAATCCTCAGTTATGAGGTTTCGAATCCCTCTTTGATTTATCGTATGATCATGCAAAGCTACTACATTGTGGTATTTTGATTTTGATTTTGGTTTATGATTGAAACTTAAGATTTTGGTATTACGTTCTGTAGTTGAATTTTGGTTCGGGTTAAACTTCCGGGTTGCATCTATTATTAATGGGTCATTATATTTGATGCACATAGCCTTAAAATACAGAAGGGGACACCCACCTAATATAAGTTATGCGATTCTGCTCAACACAACACCAACGAAACTTTGGTAAAGAATTCCATTGCCGGTTGTGCCATTAGAGGCTATGGAGAAGTTGGAATGGGAAAGCTCTCATCTTAGGGTGGGCTTACTACTTGGATGCTTTCAGCAATTATTTGCTCTTCCCTTAGTTACCCAACATTTATCATGGGTGTGATAACTAGTACGCGGCCAGAGGCGTATCCTTCTCGATCCTCGCAATGTTCTAATGCTCACATCGGGTATGGACCGAACTATCTCACGACGTTCAAAACTCAGCTCATGTATCGCTTTAATGGATGAACAACCCAACTCTTGGAACATACTATAGCTCTAGGTGGTAAAGAGTCGACATTGAAGTGCCAAACCTTGCCGTTGATGTGAGCTCTTGAGAAAGATTAGCTTGTTATCTCTAAAGTAACTTTTATCCGTTGAGTGACGACTCTTCCACTGGCAACTGTGGCAAGTTAAAGGGTAATGGTATGCAATCAAGCAAGTAGCAATCAATCAGACTGTTAGTAGTGACACATTTTAATAGATTGAGTCCTATTTTTGCTAACCTAATAACAAGCTTATTAAAAAAAAAAAAAAAAAAAACATGTATTAGTTCGAAATAAAACTAAAAACTTGTAAAGTATATTAAAATTGAATATAATCATATTTTTATTCACGTCAAATAATAAAGATGCGTATATTGTATATCATCATATCGACTTTCAATTACGATGTCTATTATTTTTCCATATTCAAAACATCAATAAATGTATTCTATAATAAGATACACACGAGGTTTACGATATGTTTTGCATGAAAAGTATATTAATAGTTATTTGAATTTATACTCTTTCAATGAAGTATACTAAGTTTGGTTCACTTTTGTATTATATTTATTTGGCACGAGAAATATGGCCATAAATATAAAGGGAACATTAATGCTTACAAGAAGGAAAATAGTGGCATTCCCTTTACTTGTTTTTTGTTGGTGAAATCAGAAATTTCTGAATCCCAATTTGGGGTTTTCGGCGGAACGGGTGTCTCGCGCCAATCTCATCTCCGTCCATTTTGCTCATCAAATGATCTTCAATCGCTACATCTTGAAGATATGTTCGAGAAAACGAGAATGGAAGTGGAGAAAGGGAAGAAAAGGAAGATTCGGGTTGTCTTTAATTCCGATTTCCGCAAAAGGATTGGCGATTTTTCTACCAATAATATGACTATTAGAGTTTTGGATCATCGGCATTTATGGATTCTCGATGGCGGTCAAGTTGGCAAGGAGGGGAGGGTGCTGGTTAATCGGCGATCGGTTGATCGAGTCTTGCAGAGGATTGGGAAGGTACTGCCCCTTTAAATCATTGTTTCTTTTTATCATGAGTTGATATGAACCAAAAAAACATCAATTATACAATATACTTCAATGAAGATGTGAAGAAAAGGGTGTCAAAATTATCAAAAAATGTTTCAATCGAAGAAGAATGAAGTTTGATTGTTATAAATTTTGGGTGGGTTACAATTTAGAGTAATTTAGAGTTTTTAGAACTTTTTATTTTACAATTACATCATGGTTAATTATGACTATTAAGTATGAATGTTACCCCTTTAGTAGTTTCATTTTGAGGCTATATAAAGTCATGTATGTTGTATTGGTAAGAGACTTGGAAAATATATAGTAAAAGAACACATTTGTGCTTTCTTTAGCCAATGGCTAAGTTTATTTACAATTCTACTTAGTTTAGGTTGCATGTAAAATCATTCAAGCTCGACATGATCAATCTCGCTTGTGGAGTGATTCGAATCTCAAACAAGTGTTTGAGATATTTGAACAACAAGAATCATTCAAGCTAGACATGATCGATCTTGCTTGTGGAGTGATTCGAATCTCAAACAATGTTCTTGCCTTGAGATATTCGATCAACAAGGTAATCCGAATTTTATTCCCCTTGTAGTGGTTTCTTATCTTATCAACGGTAGTGTTTAGATTGTGGAGTTCTGTTTTGATATTGCTGAACTTGCTGGTGAGAGACATGAACTTAAGAAATCATGGGGGAAGGATTATATTTAAAATTGGACTACTGGATTCATGGTTCATATTGGATTAAAGCTTTGATTACTGGCATTTAGTGAGATATCATTGCTGGTTTTATTGTTCATGAGAGCTGCTAGAATATTAGAGACCCACCTTTTAGATTTTTAACTTTGGTTGTAGCTCCTAGGGAAGGCTAAGAGGTGGATACCCCGGGTCTTTGATTGTGTAATCTTTGTTGGAAACTGATATGAATGTTTAAATTTCCTGCTGGGATATCTAAAAGCTAGAAAGAAAGATATAATGCAAGTTCTGCATGTGCATAAGAAAGTTAAAGATCAATAAATTTGATTCGATACCAATGAAATAGGATCTTTCATCGGATTTTTGAGGGTAAAATGCTGTATGTCAATGTGAAATAATATCGAACTTTTGTTTCCAATTGATATCGTTCTTCGATGAAGACGTGTGAGGAAGATATTGTAATGTCTTGAGTATCATTACTGGTGTTAGTACAGAGAGTAAGCACAAGAAGTAAATAAAGGCTTGAAACAATTTATGTAGAAGGTGAATTAATAATGTTCAAGATTATTTAACCTTCATTCGAGTTGACTCTTGTCAAGTCATATGTAATGGAGATATAAGGGATGGTGCTTATGATCCTTAGTCATAGACATTTTATAATTATTTAAGGGATTCTAGATAAACAAGTTATATACAGCTTCTACCATGTGACTTTCATCCTTTTCATATTCAGCGCATCTTTCACTTAATGATACCACTGCTTAAGAGTCGAGAAACTTCAAGTTATAGAATCCTCGAGTATTGAAGTTAGTTGCTGCTGGGTTCACTGTTTAGGTAAAATTTATTATTGTGGGATTCAGTTTTAAAGCCTTGTTCAAAAACAAATGTAAAGTATAAACTTGATATTGAATACCATCACTGTTTTCGTGCTAACATACTTGTGATTCATAGAGGATATCAGGACGCCTGGGTGATTGAGTAATAGAATGACCCAGCTAACGATTAGTTTCCAAATTTTGATGTTTCATATGGATTATATTCATCACCCAGCTAGTACTTTGTTTTCCTTGAATAAGAAAATATAGAACTTGTCCCTTCATGATTATTTTTTGGTATGAAGGATAGTATGGAGTATTTGATTTGTATTATCAGAACTTTTACTGATTACCCACCATAATGATTGGAAGTTGGATTATGAACCAGGTTAATATTTATTCTAAAATAAAGTTATTCAGGCTAATTACCGGATGAACGAAGATCTAAATTTGGTTACTCTTACACTTGTAACTTTAATCGACTTTGGGCATTTGATCTGTTTAGGTTTGAGTTTGAAACCATGGAATCAATTATGGGATGGCCTAGTAGTAACTGCAACAGGTTACAGAAGTTAAGAACTTTGGGGACATAGGTGCAACCTTATGGCGATCTTCCTAGGATGTTAAAAGTTCTTTGAGTTTCCTGATAGCTACTTATTGTAGTGTAGATGCTTATCTCCCAAGTCCTTAGCCTAGGAAATTTATCCCTTCTAAGTGGTTGTTCTAAACTAGTTTAAGTTTATATTAGTTCTTAATGCTTCCTTGTGGGGTAATGCTAAAAACAATCATGGCGGGTAATATTTAGGAAATACGAACGGGATTTTCTGTAACCTCTTAGAACATATGGATGTCTTCATTTTTGTAGTGGCCATGATCGTTGATCCTCTTATTGTTATCACTGCCAAGTTTTTTAATCAGTTTCTATTCATTCTTGGTGATTTGTTATTGTTTGTTTTGTTTTTAAAGAATTGAACCAGGGATTATGCCTCTGTTATTATGCCTCTGTTATTATGCAGCTGAAAAGGAAAAACCTAGATGAAGAACTACTCTTCTTGGTAATAATCTAATCTCTACTGTTTTGTTCTTCAAGAGGTTAAGTAGCATTTACCACTTGAGGACAAATCTATTAATTGTTTTCTACCAAACAATAATGGCACCAGATTGGATCCTATATTTGCACCAAAGGAATCACTTCTTTTTTGTATATAATTCAAATGGCGCAACGGTTACTAAAATATTCATGCCATTAACCTTGAGGATTTCATTGAAGTACTAAATTACAGAGTTTGTTGAAACACTTTCCTTAAAATGGCTTTTTTATACCTCTACTTTCTTTCATCAGTCTTCTCCTCCCTTGGGTTTTACCTTGAATATCTAACTACTATACTGTAATTGTTGGTCAATAAATTCCCAAGAATCATATATTTGGCAACATGACTTTTAGTTGGACCATTTTAAACTCCTATCGATAAATAGTTTAATTTCGATTTAGTATTTTTTTTGTTTGTTTGCATTTGATACCCATTGAATTAGAAGCAAACTAGTAAATAGAACTCTCGATTGTTTATGCTTACTACAACTTGTGATCTCTCACTATCTTGTTCAAGTTGTGGATATTAATTGAACCTTAATGCCCTTTCCAGAACTTTAGACACTACGAAGCCTTTGTTTAATATTGTGCATTGAAATTTAGTATCTACACCCCTTTATTGCTGTGTGTCATAATTATGCAATTGTGCACTATGTGTAACAACCTAAGCCTATCGCTAGTAGATATTGTCCGTTTTAGCCTGTTATGTATCGTCGTCAGCCTCACGGTTTTTACGTCTGATAGGGAGAGGTTTCCACGCCCTTGTAAGGAATGCTTCGTTCCCCTCTCCAACCAATGTGGGATCTCACACTATGCATACAAATTCTTGGTAAGGAAATTTCCTTCTCAAGTGGAACAAGTAAATGCTCTTGCTAATCTTTTGAAATACATACCATATCATATAGACTGTAGAGTTGTTTCTTCTCATCATATTGGCATCATTGTGATTGTTTCTATGCCTTTTCTTTTACTATTGAGTATTTAAGTTTTATATAGGCAACATCTATATTACGTATTGCTATCATTGTTTTGAAATTTAATTTATTGTTTTAGCGCTTTCTTTTTTAGCATCTCGGCTTCAAGAAAAACTTAAATGATAGCTTCTTTTCTTGGTAATCAATTTCGTCTGTTTAGGAATGCTCTTAAAGAGGCTAATTTCCATCTACTTGTACAACTCAAGAGTCTTTAATTTAAGTAATTAAAATCACCCTAGTGGTAATGGTAACAGATATTCCAACTTTTGCATTTTAGAAATTGCTATTATCACTTTATTTTCCAACATTGTAACGGTTACTAAATATCGACGTGACTATCCACGCTGGTTAGCATTTTATAATTAATTGTGCAGACTTTGTTTAACACTTACCTAAGGACAGCTTAACCGTGTGATTTCCTTGCGGTTCACTTTCGTCTCCATCATTTAAGAACTTGACAAATTTTCCAAAAAGGATACTCTACTTGCTTTTATTTATTTTTACGAAACCATATATGTGGCATACAGATTGCATCCATGTATGCTTGTACCGATATGCGTCTATGCATTAATTTTACAATTATTTTTTCTGTTTTTATTTTTGAAGTTGCACAATCATGCATTTGAAATTGATTCAATTAATTAATCACTAGATGAGACCTTACCTGATGAATCAGTTCACTGAAAAACCTCACTCCTTTTGTATAAATGGAGGGAATTTGTAGAAACCATTTCTCACATCTCTTATTTCTGGTATGGGCTCAAAACCTCAGGAAACCACTCAATATCTAGAGAGTTCTGGTGATGCAAAGGATTGTGCTGGTGGTGGTGACCTAGAGAGCCTCTGTAGCCCTGAGGAGTTCTCCTCGAGCGTCGATCAACTCAATCAAAACTTTAACAAATCTCTCGTTCTTAAAAGTTCGTCCTCTCGTTCATCCCCAATTGAAGTAAAATATAGTTCTAAGCTGAGTATGAAGCAATCAGAAGTTACTGATAAGGTATAATTCTTCTCCCAACTTGTAAATATCATAATCTGTGTTGGATTTTTTCCTTAAATGGTTTTGGCAGTCTTGTTTTGATCTTGTTATTTTCCCTTACCAGGAAGATTATGATCTCTCTCTCCTTTCCTCAAATGAATATTTTAGCCTATTAAGTAAAAATGTACCCAAAATCTACTCATATTTAGGTGAATCCTAATATATTTCCTATTTCTTGTGTGGTGATTCTGGAAAAATTTCTAAAAGAAGGAAACTAAAAGAAGGTATGCTGCGGGAATGGGAACGACTGGTAATGAAAATTATGCATATTTGGATCTCAAACTGTCGCCTCCAGGGGTCTACTTAAGGGGTAAATCCTCGAATGAATCGAAATCGTCATCCCCAAAATCTCAAGACTCATGCGTATCTGCGGAGGTCGAGTCAAATGTAAACTTGGAGAATAACCTTGAAGTTGAAGGTTCGCCGTTAATTGTGATGGGATGTACTTTTTGCCTGCTTTATGTGATGGTGACAGATGATGATCCCAGATGCCCTATATGCAAAAATTCTGGCTTGCTCGACATTTTCCGTGGAAATCAGCCGAAGAGATCGAGAAAAAACTAGCTTCCTTTCAAGGAGTGTGGAGAGTATGCTCTTGAACTGATGCACCCTCTGCCTTTCTTTTCTTAGTGTCTGTCTTCCTTGTTGCTGCTGCTGCTGGTGCATGCACTTGGGGAGTAAGCATAGCATCTTCAATAAAGAACATGGTTTATGTTTCTTTTTTGCTCTTTAGTTTGGCTGTCTTTGCCCTTGTTTTGAGAAGGCCATTTCATAAGGATAAGGTCTTCAAACAGGTCTTTATATAACATATTAAGTTACTGTGTCTCTGTTCTACAATTTTTCTTGTTCTTTTTCCTTTTTCTCTCCATTACTGTGCATGTATCGGAGGTCGGGAGGTCGGTATGGCAGGGGACGACAAATCCCTTTTCCCCGACTTTAAATCCCGGGGGCTCCGATCCAGAAATCGCCATAGGAACTCGTATTCAGCGGTTTGAGTTGGTGAGTTTATTGAGGCTTTCTGGGCCTTCAACTTTTTACCATATTTTGCTGCTTTCTTGCACCAAATAATGCCTTGTTTTAGGGAATTCTACTTTTCAATTTCTGGTTTTTCTTTCTTTATTTTCCTTTCAAGGGATATATATGATTACTGAAAGAGGCCAGTAATGTGGGCAGTTTCTTGCAGGAGTTATCATCATATTACATTAACCCTATGTTTTACTGCATTATTACAACTTAAAATTGGTTATTAATTATTCTAATTTAGTATTCAATATTTATAAAAATACTTAATTATAGGGTTGAATACTTTGTTTTTAAATTATGTATATTTTTCCTGAATTTGTGATTCCGTATTGTCTATATGTATCAGTGGGCTTTTTGGGCTGCCCCGTGGACATACGGGCTTAATCTTTATGGGCCTCTTATTTATTCAAAGATGGCCCGATTGGCCCAACTATGTAGGAGTGGACTACTTGGGCTGCCCGGTGGACATACAGGCTTAATCTTTATGGGCTTTCTATTTATTAAAAAATGGGCCGTTTGGCTCATTTGTGTAACAGTGGACTACTTGGGCTGCCCGGTGGATATACGCGCTTAATCGTTTTGGGCTTCCTACTTTATTCAAACATGGGCCTTGGCCCATTTGTGTAACAGTAGACTATTTGGGCTGCCCGGTGGACATACGGGCTTAATCGTTATAGGCTTCCTATTTTATTCAAATATGGGCCGCTTGGCCCATTTATGTAACAGCGGAGTACTTGGGCTGCCCGGTGGGCATACGGGCTTAATCGTTATGGGCTTCCTATTTAGTTTCTAAAATTTACTATGTTTCTAAATTTTTTATATTACTTATAATAAGTCCTTTTCATTAAAATTATTACCTAAATATTAAGGTAAGTAATGATATGATTGAAGAGAATAGATAAGCTAAGCAAAATTTGAGAGTGTGATCGTATAAGTATTGTATGACCTTTATCTTTTATTATCGTATTTCATTTTCTTACTTCAATTGACCGAGCTCTTTTGCATTTAAGGATATAAAATTTTAAAGTCGGAAATTTTTTATTTCATTTTTCTCTCGATTCTCTATCTTTTTACAAGTAGTTCATGATACAGCTTCTATAAATTTTCGTAGAAAAGCAATACTAGGTTACAACCGTCACTATCCTCAAAATTATAATTATTTTTTTTTTTCATTTAAAAAAAAAAAAAAAAAAAAACCCATATTTAAGAAAATTAAAATGGAAGAATAATATAGTTGTCAAAATCAACCGCCTCCAAATTGAAACAAAGAAAAGAGGCTTAAAGAATAAAGCCAACTTTATGGGATGCATGAAAGAGATGGAGAAGAGAATGTTTTATTTTCTTTTTTAATTAAATTAAATTTATTAATATTTTTTAAAATATCTGTCTTTTTCATTTGATTTTTATTGTGATCTATATTTTCCAATAAATCCTAAAAGAAACATTAAAAATATTATTCCTCTTAAAAAAAAAAAACAGTAAAAATTAGAAAGAAAAGAAAAGATGAGGCAAACTGGACACATAGTCCTTCTCTCTTTTCACTTTAAGTCCTTTAACTCTTTTATTATTGCCTCTATGCCCCCCTCCCCTTTTTCTTTATTTTTTCAACCTTTTTCTTTTTTATCTTTCCAATTTTCACCCCAAACCTTGTTTTTTTCCCCCCTTTTTTTATCTTATTCTTAACAAAAGTTTAAGACCCCTACTTTTAAATTTTAAATTTTAAAATTTTTATTTTTATTTTTTATGTGAGAGAAACAAAGTTAGCTTATCACATGGTAACCACCTTTTATTTATTTATTTTATTTTATTTATTTTATTTTATTTATTTTTTCATATATTATTAAAAGCCAACAAATTTCCCTCACTAACAAGAAAGGTACCAACATACTCCCCTTATATACTCAACAAGTTTCTTACATCCAAGAAGAAAAGAAAGAGTGTAGTTGCAAACATGAGAGCTGGAATTTGCACTATACAACTCCAAGCTCTTAGCGTCGAGGCTGAGGCGACCGTGAAGCAAGCCGTTGGCCTTGCACGACGTCGAGGCCACGCCCATGTCACCCCTCTCCATGTTGCTAGCGCCATGCTCGTTTCCTCCTCTGGCCTCCTTCGTAGAGCTTGTCTTCATTGCCATTCTCATCCTCTCCAATGCAAAGCTCTCGAGCTTTGCTTCAACGTTGCTCTCAACCGTCTCCCGACATCGACACCGAACCCACTCTTTGGCCCACAATATCCAAATCCTTGCCTTTCCAATGCCTTGGTTGCTGCTTTCAAACGAGCGCAAGCACAACAACGCCGCGGCTCTATCGAAAACCAACAACAACAACCGATTTTAGCTTTGAAGATCGAGTTGGAGCAACTCATAATCTCGATCTTGGATGACCCAAGTGTTAGTAGAGTCATGAGAGAAGCTGGTTTCTCTAGTATACAAGTCAAAAACAACGTTGAAAAAGCTCTTTCCTTGGAGGTTAGTGACTCAAAAACTCATGTTATTATTCATTATTCTCTATTATAACACAAACCCATGAAGATTTTCTTGTTCTTTACAGGAATACAATAATGAAAGACACTACTTTTGTGAGAAAAATTGGAACTTGATACCCATAAACACTTCAACCCCTCCAAATCTCGCCATAAACACCTCTAAATCAATACCCTTTACCCAATTTAGTGTCAATGCCACCCCCAATCACGAAAAAGAGATATCAAACGTCTTAGAACAGATATCAATCAGAATCAGCCATGCCAGGAGAATCATCAACACAGTGATCATAGGCGAGAGTTTGGGCATAGCTGAAGCAATGATAAGAGGAGCAATGGAGAAATTTGAGAAAGGGGAAGTCCCAGAAGAGCTAAAAGACGTAGAATTCTTAAGCCTTCCTCTGTTTTCATTGAGGAACCTTTCAAAGGAGGAGATAGAACAGAAGGTTTTGGAGCTGAAATGCATCGTTAAAAGCTGTATGGGCAAAAGGGTTATCTTTTATTTGGGAGATCTCAAATGGGTCGCAGAGTTTTGGTCAAATTATGAACAGAGAAGCCATTACAGCCCTGTGGAGCAGCTGATAATGGAGCTTAAAACACTGATATTCCATGGAAATAATGAAGGATTTGGAAGATTTTGGGTTATGGGTATTGCCACTTTTCAAATATATATGAAATGTAAAGCTGGTCGGCCTTCTTTGGAGTCGCTTTGGTCACTTCAGCCTCTTGCTGTTCCTGCTGGCAGTTTGAGTTTAAGTCTAAGCTTTGAAAGGTAACAAAAAAAACATGTTTTTTTTCAAAAGAAACAGAGATTATTTGCATTAAATCTCATACTTTTTTTTTACTGTTTTTTCAGCCAAGAATGTAATTTTCCAACAATTTTCCAACCGTTCGATGCAAGAAAAAGTGACGTAACCACGGACGAACAGGTTAGTTGTAAAAATTAATGAAAATTGAACTTCCGATCCCATTCCTGTTTCGTTTTTGGCTTTTTTAATGTTTTTTTTTTTTTTTTTTTTTTTGTCGG
>NW_019272030.1:2654766-2703832 GCF_002738345.1 Cucurbita maxima | reverse complement strand
TTTTTTTTTTTTTTTTTTTTTTTTTTGTCGGTCTGTCTTACACAACAGGACGAGACATGTGATAATTTCGGTCACTATAACTTTCTTGGCCTCAAACAGTCTCCAAAAGAGTATCAATTCTGGGACGAGAACACGGAACGAGAAGTTGTTTCGAAGCCGGACCTCCTCTCGAACCCCAATTCAAGCCCGAACTCAGCTTCCACAAGTGAAGTGGTAATGGAGGAAGAAGATCAAGAAGATCAAGAAGATGATTGTTTGAAACTTCTTTCCAAAACCATTCCCAATTGCTCAAACCACAAAGCTAATGAAATCTCAGCCAAAATCCTCCAATGCAGGTCCAAGAACAGCAAGAACAGGTATCATAATCATCATGATCATCAAGAAAGTTGCTGCCTTTTGTTCATAGGAAATGAAGAACAACGCCAATCCAAGGAACAAACAGCAAGAGAATTAGCCAAATTCTTCTTTGGATCACAAACAAAACTCATATCCATCAGTTTGAGCAGCTTCAATCATGAAAAATCACAAAAATTCAGCAAAAAAAGGACCAGAGACGAACTGGGTAGCAGTTATTTACAGAGATTTGCAGAGGCAGTGAACGAAAACCCTCATAGACTGTTCTTCATGGAAGATATTAACCAAATTGATCACTGTTCCTTAATGGGTATTAAAGAAGTCATTCAAAAGGGAAGTGTGAAGCTTTCTGATGGGGAATTTTGTCTCCTAAAGGATGCGATTATTGTCTTCAACGCCGAAGAACGGACCATTAAACAAGAACAAGAACAAGAACACGAACCATTTGTTTCATTGGATTTGAACATAGCCGTTGAAGATTCAAATGGAGACAGAATCAGATGGATTATGGAAGAATTTGTGGATGGGAAGATTTTATTTTCATAATTATTAGAAAACTTTAATTTTGGGATTAGTTTTTTTTTTTTCTTTTGTTGGGATGAATGTAAATGTGTAAATTATTAATGCAAATTCTCTTGGGATTTTCATTTTTGGTTCATAAGATCATTAAATAACCGAATATAAGAAAATAAATGTGTTATAATATGGTCAAAAACTTTATTGTAAATCATGAATTGACATTATTATTTTTGCATGGGAATCATGTAATTAGCTCTTTCCCGAGCAACTAGGTTACCTAGGTATATCTGTTTGTATGAATCATTGGCTAAAGCTAGCAGCTAAGTCGGGTTACGCAGTTGAGTCAGGTATATCAGCCTGAACAACTCTTTCCTTTGCTCATGATGGAACGATAAGAGGGTCAAGCTCATGAACTACTGAACCTCTATGAGTAGAACCTCGTAAACAAGGCTTTAGCTATTCAAGAACAAGAGAAAGCAGTCTTCAGGTCTCTTTCTTTCTTTGCCCGTATTTGTGTTATTTTTCAATCCTAGGCTCTACAGGAAGCTCTCATGGGTTCTTTCTACTTACAGTGAAGAGGAAGTGGGGGGAAGGGTTAAGGATTTACCCGGTGTGAGATATCATATTGTTCGAGGAACCCTAGATGCTGTCGGAGCCTCGAACAATGTGATATCTCACACCGGTAAATCCTTAACCCTTCCCCCTCTTAGTAAGACTACAGAATGTTCTTGTAAATTATGGCCAATACGTACTATACTACAAAGGTCCTACCTAAATAATAAAATAAAATAATTTTATTTATGTTAGTACACAAGACCATATTCTAGAAAAATAATATGATTAGTAGAATATGCCGTTATAAAACGTATATTGAACATGGACTCATGGGTTATTGCAATAGTCTAAGCCCAATAATAGTAGATATTGTCCGCTTTGACCGGTTATGTGTTGCTGTCAATTTCACGGTTTTAAAACACGTCTATTAGGGAGAGGTTTCCACACTCTTGTAAATGAATGTTTCGTTCCTCTCACCAACCGATGTGCGATCTCACAAAATGGTATGAAAACTTCTCTTTAATAGATGCGTTTTAGAACTGTGAGACAGACGACGATACGTAACGGATCAAAACGGACAATATTTACTAGTAGTGGCTTCGAGTTGTTACCGTTATTATAATTTATCAATTTCGAACAACACAATAATTTAATTCTATTCAATTATTGAAAGAAAAAAAAATGTGACTAAACCCCACCAACCTAACCATGGTTAAATAAACCCTTTGCATCACGCATGGTGAACACTTAGGTTAAACAACCACGTGCTAAACATGGTAAGCGAGACATTATTTTTTAAAGACGAGTATTATATTTTTATTTATTAAATTGTGTACTTTTAAATTTTAATTTTAATTTTTTTTGCATGAAAAGTATTATGAAAAATATTTTAATTTTTAGACACATTTAATTAATTATTTTTTGCACTATAATTTTGTCCCAACCTAGTATTAAGGGTGTGAAATTACCTTTATATCCTTTTCTCAACTGTTATTTGAAGAAGAATTCAAAGCTTCTCATCATTATAAAATCGCCATTACAAAATCAACTTTCCAACGAGTTCATATATCATACACAACGATATCGATAATATCATTAAAAAAAATGGACAACTCGACTTAGTACCGACCCTAGGTTAAGAAGTCAAAATTTAGAACAACTCGAGTTGAAACGTGCAGACACTCAATCAAGAGGCCAAAGTTTCGAGTTCCTCCGACCGAACTCAAAAAAATAATATTGTATTATCTATATATATATATAAAGAATAACCCATAAATATTTTTAATTAAATTTTAAAAGTAAGTTGAGGAATAAAATATTAAAATGGGAGACATAAAAGCTAATATTGACTAAAAACTTTATTTATTTTCAAAATGGAATAATTAATTTATAATAAATATTATAAATTTGTCTTTATTTAGTTTCAATTTTGAATTCAATGTGGACTTTGAAAAGTAGTGGCGCGGATGATTAGGATTCTAAAAGTACTAAAAGAATTAACATATTCTCACTTTATAATCCAAAAAGGAATATAATAAATAATGACTATTTTACCCTTCATTTCACTATTTTGTTTTTACTTTTTACCTTTTACCTTCAATTTTACCCTTGACCCAAGTATCTCCTCCATTCTCAAAGTTATAAAATTTTAATTTAATTTCTAATTGGTCCTTAAAATTTAGAATGATTTACTAATCGATCCATAAAAAGAAAAAATTATTTTTTTATTAACGTAACTCATTTAAAAATACATATTCAAAAAGATGACTATGAACGAAACGGGTCGTTTTTAAAATTTTTAATAGCTAACGAGAAGCTAACCGAATAATTAGAGTTAATATTTTTATTATTTCAATAAAAGGACAAAAAAAAAAAAAAAAAAAAACATTTAATATGCCTTCCTCAGACTACAAGAAACCCAAACNAAAGGAAAAAAAAAAAAAAAAAAAAAAGCATTTAATATGCCTTCCTCAGACTACAAGAAACCCAAACTAAAAGCACTTAATAAATAATAATAAACTAATTTTATATTTAATTAATTAAACAAACATTTGAGCACATAAAACCTTGTGAAATAATGCCTTTATTTATTTATTTATTTATTTTTAAATATAAATTGAAGCATTTTAAATAAAAATAATTTTTTTATTAAAAAAAAAATCAAATAAAGACAACAACCTCGAGCAATGTTCCCTTGTAGAGAGAATAAAGAACCCAAAACCTCTCTCCTCTCTCTAGCTTTTTTTTTCTCAATTATATATATATATATATATATGTATGTATATGTATATGTATATGTATATGTATATGTATATGTATATGTATGTGTATGTGTATATGTATACATGTATGTAGACATCGGTATGCACTTATTTCTAGAACTTATGAACTTACCGGTCAAACACGTTAGCTGTCTAAATAAACATTTTTGTACAATTTCGGCATACCATTAATTTTTTTTACAAAAATCTAAAAAAAAATAAATATTTTTTCGCATTTATGGACGGATTTGACTATTTTGTATGGTTTTGATTTGTCATAAAGCTGAATATATATATATTTATCCGTTTCAAATTATTACAAACCCGCTCGACCACGTAAAGCTAAAAACTTGCCAATTTTGAGGTCGGGTTTAAGGTTATGTTTGGGACGGGAGTTTACAAATTCTGTCGCTCGTAGGAGTCGAACGAAACATAAACGTCGTATAATTTCGAATAATTTTCATAAATGTTACGTATTAATGCAAATTAAATCCCGAACATAGGGTTATAAAAATATTCCAAAGTTAACACAAAGGTAATGAACTTATGAGACAAAACATTATCTAAAACGGGTGGTGGAAAAAATTAGAGAGAAAAGTAACGACAGTAAAATTGGAAATGAACACATGGGCGGTTTTATTAGTAAGAAAGTTGAAAATTTTGACACCAAACCCAAAAAAAAAAAAGGGACCATATCTTTAGACAAAATAATTGTGTTATTGTCTTGTTCCTTGAGAAGAGTTAAAACATGTTTGGGTTTGTTTGTCTTAGTTAATAATTAGCTCAGTCTCACGGTTAAGTCTCACGGTTAACTATGTGAGATCATCCTTGTTAGCACACTATTCGGTGTCTGTCTCTGATACTATTTGTAACAGTCCAAGTCAACCGCTAGTAAATATTGTCTGTTTTTGCCCGTTACGTATAAAAGTTTTCAGACCCTTATAAGAAATGTTTCGTTCTCACTCCAACCAATTTGAGATCTCAGCATCCTCGTGAGTACACCATTCGGTGTCTGCCTCTGATACCATTTGTAACAGTCTAAGCCCACTGTTAGTAAATATTGTCCGTTTTGGCCCGTTACGTATTACTATTAGTCTCGCGGTTTTAAAACACTACTAGAGATAGGTTTCCGCATCTTTATAAGAAATGTTTCGTTCCCGCCTCCAACTGACGTGGGATTTCACATTTAGTCCCTGAACTTTCATGAAATTAACCATTTCAGTTTTAGTAACAAATAGGTTTGAATCCTTAATTTTTGAAAATTACAAACACGGTTGGTTTATATGCTTTATTAATTACTCTCAAACGTTTCAGTGTAATTCAAAAGATGGTTATTATCTTCAGAAACACAAAGACGGTTTTGTTTTAGAAAAAACGGTGAAAGTAACGTTTTAGTATTGTAATTTTGGTGAGTTTAATGTCTCGTTAAATCATAACATTATTTTTTTTATAATAAGACAACGAAGCAATTATAGATGTAAAAGAAGGATGACTAACTTGTTCGGACCCATGTGGTCCTTTTCCTTTGTTTTGTTTTGTTTTGTTTTAATTTTTTCGGGATGAATGATGATCGAACATCGATCCCGAGAAGCGAAGAATTCTTTTAAAGAAATGATGGGATCGATCGATCGGATCCTTTGGATCTTAAAATATAGAATCCAACAAACGATCATTGAGTTCACAAAAAAGAAAAGAAATTTGGGAGTGAGAGAAATTGGTTCTATTCTTTTGAGAGTGTCCTTAAAAGCATTCAAAATGCAAATAATTCCCAAAACCCTATTGCTTTTTCTGCCTTTCTCTGCAACTCTGTCCTAGAGAGAACCAGTCTTCTCCAGAAATTTATAATAATATTATTATCGATAGTTGTAGATCTTCACCGATCTAACGGTTAATATAAAAAGAACATACAGATTTTTGAATCGACCCATAACCCGTCTTCTCGAGAAATTTATAATAATGTTATTACCGATAGTTTTACACCGTTGGATGTAGATCTTCATCGATCTAACGGTTAATATATAAACAACGTACATATTTTTTAATTGACAGAGAACCCATCTTCTCCAGAAGTTTATAATAACGTTATTATCGATAGTTTTATACCGTTGGATATAGATTTCATCGATCTAACGATTAATATTTAAAGAATATACAAACGTTTGAATTGACCGAGCAAAAGTGGGAATGGGAGAGACAAAGTTTGAACACAGGGTGAGCTTTTGCAGTGTCTTTTGGAGAAGAAAGTAAAGCAAAATTGTGAAACGTTTTTTAATAAATGCCAATTAAAGCACTTTCTTTTCTGCTTTTTTGTATGTGAAACTTTACATGAAAGTAAGGGATTTCTTGGATCTCCCACCCTTCTTCTTCTTCATAATCACTAAATTATTAACGATTTTAAGCCGTTATTGTTCGATATTTTTGTCGATAAGAAGTGGGTTTGATTATACGTTCATGTTCGTGTCAAACCCAGATCTTAAATTTTTTATTTTGGGTCTAATAGTAGACGTAAATTTGAAAGGTAGATTCAAATGACTTAAAAGTTCAAGAGCTAAACTTGCAAACCCTGATGATATTTTCGTCTACGTTCGAGAACTCTTTAAAGATGTCGAACTCTTGAATTGATAGTGACCCTGGTTCCTAAACTTTCAATTTTGTGTAAAATAATAATGAAATTTTGGTGACTAACATGTCTGAAAGCTCAGGAACTAAACTTACAAATCCTAACCCCTAAACTAACTGATGATACGTACGTTTACGTTCGATGACTCTTTAAACGAAATATTTGGGATAACGATGGCGAGCTCTGAGATTGACGGGTAGTTTTGAACATAGTTAAATAGGTAAGTCGTAAAGGAAAAGACGACGAGGAAGAGAGAGAAAAAGGGTTGATTTTAAAGGTGGAAAGACAGTCAAAAGAAGATGAAATGTGAAAGTTAACAAGAATAAATTTACGAGTGATCCAATGCTCCCATCATGTTGTTTTCAATCATTGTCTGGTCGCTATCTTTCTTCACCATACTTTTTTTTTCTTCTTTTTCAAAAAAAAAAAAAAAAAAAAAAAACCCTAATAATCATTCAACATTGAAAAGATTCTTGGGGTACTCCCATAGTACCATTTTTACCCTACTTAATGAACATAGGCAAGAAAGTAGATATTTACGCTCGAAATTTAAAAATTATTCAAGACCCATTTGAGGACGTTTGTGGATTCTCAATTTCGTGTTGATAGGTTCTCGACCCGTATTACGTTTTTTAAAATTCATGGACTTACTAGACACAAAACCCTAGACTCGATTCGAACTGTACCGAACCCTGTAATTCGATTTTGATGAAGAAGATCGAAATTGAGAAGTTTCGGAAGAGACACGACGGGGAAGTCAATGGGGTTTAGAAAATATGTTATTTTGGAGAAATAAAAAAGTAGTGTAGCAATGAGCTTTATTATTTTGGATTTTTGTTTAAAGGTTAGTGTAGTGAATTGTCTTGTTGTGTTGTATTGTATTGGAGATTCCCACATCTATGACTTCAAATTTTTCAACATCCATTGATGGAATGGGAAAATCTCTCAAGTGTTTTTCTTTCTTTCTTTCCTTCTTTGTCTCATGGATTTCATGGTCCCAAATGGAGTCATCATTCAAACCCTAATTTGGTCCCCTCGCCATTGGATTATATCCAAATATACGTCTCTATTGCACGCGATGTAAGAGTGTTTGTCGTTTGAGAATGTCATATTCCGTTGCTCTGATGTATGTGTGATCTTTGCATTGGTGCACGTGATGTATGAGTGCCGTCGCTTGAGGATGTTAAAAATTTATGAAGCTCTTTAGTGTCGGGATGGTGCGTAATAGATCGATTTTTATTGTTTATTGTTGGAAAGGGGTTCGTTGTCGTGCAACGATTTTCTTGTCGTTTGAGAATGTTGTCTTTCTTCGCTCGTGTATGTGTGATCTTTGTGTCAGTGTGCACAATGTAAGAGTGTTTGTAATTAGAGAATGTCAACTCGGGTACGTGATATGAGAAAGTTTATGAAGTTCTTTAGTGTCGGGATGATGTGTAATATATCGATCTTTATTGGTCATTGTAGTGGAGTTGTACGTTCACAATTTTCAAAGGTCAATAAGATATTTTAGAAGGGTTGAAAGGAGCTCATTTGTATTGGGCTGCTTTGGTAGTGGGCTTTTATTTTCTATTTTGTAAAGCCCATTTATATTGCTTGAAAATATTTACAAGGAATGGCCCATTTAAATAGAAAGTCCAATTGGTAAAATGACTAAATTGCCCTTGGTGTAGATTATGTTTTTTTTTTTTTAATTGAGAAAAAAAAAATAATACAAATAAAATTAAAATGATTAAATTGTCTTCGTAGATTTAAATTTGCATTTTAGATTTTATTTAAATATCAGATATCTCATATTTTTAGAGATATTATTTTAACTATTTATTTGTTATTTACGAAATCTATAATAAAATTTGCTACACAGAGACTGATATGAGCTAGATTCTTTATTGCATTTAATTATTATTTGTGACTTTGAATTATTTACACTATCTGTATTTGGAACGACACAACATTCAAGACAGTCAAAATTATTTAGTGACACATGTTTAGTATGAGCTGAAAAATGATTGAGCAAACCCAATTGAGACAAAGTCAGATTTAAATTAATATACATAGGACGGTCAAGAGTATATTTTACCCTTATTATGACCAACATGTAGGGTTATTGGTTGTAACTATTTTGGTAGACACATTCAATGTGTGTTCTTACAATGTCTGTATTTATGTTTTGTTGGTTTGTGAATTTGGTTTGACTTAATAGGACAGGTTTGAAAATCATTGTCCAAATATGAAAAATAAAACAAATATATGACCATTGAAATCCTATTGGTCAAAAATTAAATGTAAATTCAAATAAGTAGGAGCGTTCTTGAGCTAGATTGGATCGATCTGTGATAATTTTATACTAACTCAATTGTTCGACTGGAACGGTATGAACTAAACAGAAAAACTCACCATTGGGATTGGATTGTGGGCTTCTTTCCACGCTTCAACACCATTTACAGGTTCCACCCGAAAAGGGGGAAAATCTCCCCAGAACTAACAAGCCCTGCACCCACCCGACACCACCGGTTAGACATAACGTATTTGAAAGTGACTTCGAAATGGTTAAAATTATTTGTATCGTATTCAAGAATATTCGAAAGTCTGCTTTGAATCGTTAGTTACTATTATCAAAATCACGTGAAATAGAGTGATACTAAATATTAAACTGATTTCAAAAGATTGAGCATGTTTTAGAGTGAATTTAAAAAACATACGATAGAAGCATACATGCATACATACAAAGTTTCTTATTACCTCCAAGTGTGGTAGCAGAGCCGAGGAAATTAAAAAACCAGTGGATCGCTACATAAAATGGGACATTCATCGATAGTTAATGACGGTGGACCTGAACAAGGGCACTTTACTTTAACGGCATTCAAACTTATCTCTACCTGTTCGAGGATTCTACAATTACTATAGGAAGGAAGCTGCTAGCCTATGATTCAAATTACAAGAGGATGGATGGATAAACTAATACCGAACGTTTCAAGGAATCTACCTCTAATTGTTATGATCCATGTCTTCCAACTCTTTGCACAACATACACTAACAGAGATCCAAAGGCTTGCTAAAGCCACCAATTCAGAGTTGCTCTTGGGGACTTATCCTTCCAGTGAAAATGGACAAATGCAAAGATACACTGTCAAAAAAGAGGTTGGAAGCCGGGAAATACAGTGAAGGTCTTACTCAAATCAAACGCCTGCTAACCATTTGATTGAGTTATCGAACACACAAGACAGAGGGAGAGATGATATAATTTTAGTGTGCAAAAAATATGGAGAATACTAGCTAGTGATATTAAATAACTTATGAATTACCTAGATAGTAGAATGCACATGAACGGGATCAAATATTCGAGTGAAAAAAATAGCTCAAATATGCAAGACAAGTGATATTAAATAACTTACGAATTACCTAGATAGTAGAAGTGCACATGAATGAGATCAAATATTCGAGTGAGAAAAATAGCTCAAATATGCAAAATAAGTTATACATAGTTCGTGAGATGATGATCTATATGGAAGGCCAACTTTTGTTGATGCATTCTTACTAAAGTTAGTTTTATAGGAGTATCACTATGACTAATGCCTTCCGTAAATTTATCAAAGGTGAAAATGATTTATTTGATATTATGGATCACTGATTATAGAAGAAACATTTCATTTTTGTACCTATTTTGCCTGGTTATGAGTTATTGGTTTGGTCCGGTCTGTGCCTATTTTACCTAGAGTTTTCTCTTAGAAATATAATCATTCTCACCCTCACGTCAATCCCACAAACCTCACGAGGTTCCTTTTTATGGCCAGTCATTGGAAGACACACAAATCATGGGTATTTTAGCTATCTTCATACATGAGTGAGTAGGCGAAAAACATAAGGATAATCCAATATAAACACAAGTAGAAGCCAGCAGAGGGGTGCAGTCACATGGGAATGTAAGGATAAGGCAAGAAAATTTTAATTATTAGTACTCCTAGAAGCATTCAAAAAGAAAAATAAACCAGCAAGAGAACACACTTGGGGGCCACAGCCCGCCATAGACGACATTTAATTGAGTTTTGTGCAGGGGTGTTGAAGAAAGTGGATGATCCAAAAGATCGATAATTCTACTCCAATCAATACCATTAACTTTCTAAATCTTAATTAAAGATTTAAAAATAACTATTTATTTATCATTCAAATAACTCGAATGGATTCAATCAAAATGATTGAAATTACACTAAATTTATTATTTAAATTGAAAGATTTTACCATTAGATTGGGTCTAAAAAATGTCCAAACTCAATGGATCAACTTAGTTTATGGATTTATCCGTTTTATAAATTAAATCCTATCAAACAATTGATTGGTATTTTGTATCTTAATTTTGATATTTTTATATAAAAAAGGGCGGAGTGGAGTAAGGCTGGGATTGGGACGCAAGCAAACGAAGATCGGAACGAAAATAGGGAATAAATAATACCTACTTCCTCTAGGGAGAAATTTCTCTTCTATCATTCCTTATTTACCTTTAAACAGAGATTTAAAGATCAAAAATCGAATAGTTAAATGAACATCTCTGCTATAGTTGTATTAGAGGAGAGAGTTCAAGAACTCAATTTCAATTTCCCAGTTAACGTACCAATAAACCAACTCAAACATTTTGGATTTAATTTATGCAACCGATTCAAACATTTTGGACTATCCACCTAAAGATCAGAATTAGAATTTGAATCTAAAATGTAATTAGCAAAACAAGAACGAACAACAAAGCAATTGGGAATAAGTATGAACAATGCTTACCAGTAAGAGAAACGAGCCGACAATCACTTCTGTCCCGGAAAATGACATCAACGGCGTCGAGGATTCCGGCGAGAACTTCCTTGCCAAAGAAGTAAGAGTAGCTCGAATTCGATAGCCTCAATGTGTGTATGAGCGCCGGAGAGACCTCCTCCGGCGAGTACAAATGCGGATGTCCATCCCAACATCCTGTCCAATCCTTCATGGACAACAATCTCGGCAAGTAATGCTCCTCAGGCCACGGTTCCTCGCACTTCCTCTAGAGCTTTCTCTCTTTCACCACCAGCACCGCGTGGTTGCGAGCCAGAATGAAGAACTGCGATCCGACTCAGAATCGCTCAAACAACACTTCAGAGAGCATCGCGGTGGCTCCCCTGGCCTGGCGGTGTTTCGCTCGTAAGGATTGGGCTCATCGGAGAGGATTTCGATGATCGGAGAGATGTAATGGGGTTTTGAAACAAGAAATTGTATATGAAATCGAAGGAACGGATAGCTATTTTCTCACTTGCCTGTTTGGGAAGCTGGAAAATGAGGGAAAATGTGAGGGAATTTATGGAAGGGTAATTTTGCAAAAGAAAATTTGAAAAATCAAATGTAGGCTTTTTAATAGCCATCTTTTAGGTAGGGGTGTATATTCAACCCCGCAACCGACAACCCGGATCAACTCAACCCGAACTATAAGAGTTGGGTTGGATTGGATTAGCATTTCGAGTAGGGTTGGATCCTTTTTTCTGAAACAGTACGGTTCGATTTCGGGTTCATGGGCAAAACCTTTGGGTTGACCCGAGCCAAATAAAAATATATAAAATATATTAAGAATCTAGAGTAGTATTGAGTCTAGTCTAAGGACACTCACGCTCGAGTTCGATGCTAGTTTTTTTATATTATTTTTTAATTTTTAATTTTTAATTTTTTTGTTTAGTTTCTTTTTATATATATATATATTTATTATAAATAGAGGGTTGGATTGGATTGTGAAAAGTTTCGGGTTGGATTGGGTTGTAAAGTTTCGAGTTGGGTTGGGTTACCAATCCAACCAACTTTGGTTTGGGTAAAAAAAATCCTCCAACCCAACCCAACCCGAACCATGTATACCCGTACTTTTAGGTCAGTAGGCTTCCTCGAGTCATAGAAACATAGACCCCTTGAAATATGAGACTCGTATCAATAGATCTAATATTAAAAAAAAAAATGTGTTTATCCTCGAAAAGTTAAACGGATAAAGACTCCTATTTTAGGTCATTCAAGAACAGATACATATGTATCCCTAAATCCATCTAAACTTTGTCTTGTCGAACAACGCATGGCTGAAAGTAAGAAAATAAACAAATAAATATATATATATATATATATGTGGGCGTGTTTTAAAAAAAACAATACTATATAAAATAAAGAGTGGAAACAAAAATTTAAATATAATATATAAAATAATTATGTTAAAACATTTAATTTATTCTCAAAATTAAAACTTTAAAATTTTATAAAATATATATATAAATTTATATTATGGATCTCAAAGTTTAAAGGTTAAAGTTGTAATTTTAAGTATAAATTAAAAAGAGAAATTTAAAATATATATATATATATATATATATATATATATATATATATATATATATTTAGGCTGCAGAAGGAAAGGAGAACAGATAATTGGTGAGAACTTATGACCGTTATTCAAACCATTCCGGCGTCCAGTTATATCTCTACGCATCACAACCACCCATTTTCCACGTGTCGTTCTCTACAACAACTCGATCTCCAATTGACCAGATTTCGTCCACAAATACACGTGGCACTTTTCCATAAGCCATTTCCATGACCTTAGCATGGAAACGGCAACACATGATTCCAGTTTCCCTTTCAACGTTCTTGAAATCGCTACAAAGGAACTTACTAGCCGTTTGAACTCCATTGGTAGCTAACCTTTTTCACTCTCTTTCTGTGAATCCACCGCAAACTTCTGAATAGAAATCTAACAATCTTGAGCTTTGAATATCCCCTTCCTCGGCAAGAAATGAATGGAGTCAGAGGAAAATTCATGAAGAAGCTCAAATCTATGAAGCCCCCCATTGCGTATCTCAAACAAGATCGAGTTCTTCAGGTCATTGCTCCAAATGGGTACTCCGATTTCCTCACCAGAAACCAAAATCTCGAAGCCAATCTTCAGAAATCGAACCACAAAAATGATATCAATTTGTTGAAGGAAAACAGAGATTTCGCCATTGAAGATGAAGAAACAGAGGAGTCTGGTTTCGCCGTTGAAGATAAAGAGAATATCGAGCCGTCCGGTAAATCAAATGGAGGGATTGGGGATTCTATGTGTTTAAGAGCTGGGAATTGTTTGCCGGAATCGAAACGAGAAACCCCGTTGTCGGAAATTGACATCTCGTCTTTCCGGCGGCCGGATATGAACTCCGGGAGCCTGTTTGACCCAAATTTACTTGAGGTTTTTCATCATGCTGTGATGGAGTATATGAAAATCAGGGAAGCAGAGATCAAATGTGGAATCGAAATTGAAGAACACGAGGAGGAAGAAGAAGAAGAAGAGGAAAAACAGAGTCCGTCGGAGATTCCTCTGTTTATGTTCGAAGAAAAATGCCCACCAGGGGGATCGGACTCTGTAATTCTTTACACGACGACTCTAAGAGGAATAAGGAAAACATTTGAGGAATGCAACAGTATAAGGTTTCTTTTGGAAACGTTTAGAGTGAAATTTTTCGAGCGGGACGTTTCGATGCATACCGAGTTTAAAGAAGAGCTATGGAGAGTTTTGGGTACAAAGAGAGCTTTACCTCCAAAGCTGTTCATCAGGGGAAGGTACATTGGAGGAGCAGAGGAGGTTTTGGGTCTGCACGAGCAGGGGAAGCTCCGGCCGTTATTCGATGGTGTTCCGATCGATTGTTTTGCCGGGATCCCATGCGAAGGGTGCGGCGGAGTCCGATTTGTGCTCTGTTTCAACTGCAATGGGAGTAAAAGAGTTGTTGATGAGAGTGATGAACAAAGGAATTGCCCAGAATGTAATGAAAATGGACTGATTCTCTGTCCTTATTGCTGCTAAAGAAAACCAAGGATTTGTCTTTGATTATGTAAATTGGATTTTGAATGCTACAAATTCGTCTGTGTTGAGATTCTTTTATACAGAACAAGTCCGAGTTCAACTAGATTCTTGAGGGGTTTGCTGGATTTTTCGATCCATAATTAATGTAACATTCGTTGCTTAGATTTATCCCGACCCCTTTATTATAAATAAAATATTTTATTTCTGGAACAAAAATTGCTGAAATAACCTAATGTGCGTCCAATATTACTTTTTTCGAGGAGGAAACACATATATACAAGCAGTTATAACGCTATAGTAATTTGGAAAACGATATGTTTCTTCAAGTATAACGAGTGAGAATATAAAGTTTTGAACCTCTCACTTCAAGATTATCATGCCAATAGAAAGGATATTGAGTGAATATCGCATTGTTCGTTCAATATTTTTGAACGTGATGACCACAATACGACTAACTGGCTCTCGTTCGAAAACTACCAATCACCTTGTTCCAGCAGGTTCCTACAACAATTCCTTGAGAAATAGAGAATAGTAACACATCTGTTGTATTAGAAATTCTCGAGCTAAGTAAATATGGCTATGATCATTAAAATTAAAAAGCATAACAAAATTTAACTACAACTTCCTAAGGTATAAGAAGAAAATCCATAAGAATAAAGCTGCAATATATAGCACTGTTAATCAACTTTGGAAAACAAAAACCATGGCTAACAAGGAGAGACGAATCATCACTTGGGGGTTTGCAAAATTGTATCTTAAAATGAAATAAGACCATTTACCTTATACAACTAACCAATTATGAAGATGGAACCCTGAATTCCAAATATTTTTCTATCCAATACATGAACTATCAATCCTCTTTAGCGTTCTTGGGCTCGTTGATGAACGAGCCAACGGATCTGAACCACCGCATAAGATTTCGATGCTCTTTCACATAAAGCCATGCCTGAAGAAATGAAAAGAGAGACTGGTTTATACCTCGCTCCTCTATGTAATTGTGAAGTACATCTCGCATTTTCTCATCCAGATCTCTGTTAACAAAGAAACATAAGTGTAAGTTTTCTTATGACATGATTTCCCATCAACAGTAATTTGGTCGAGATTATAGGCATATGAAAATCACAAGGCTTAACATCACAACCCCACTTGGGTCAATAAAAAACTGACATATATGCTATGAATAGAAGAACTACCATCATGACCCTTAGACACCATATCTAGGCCAACTATGATGAAAAAAAAGACTATTTAGTAAGAGATAGCTTTCATAAAAATAAATATAAAGGATTATAGAACTAGGCCATACAAGAACACAAGCCAAATCAGAGCAAAGAGAGCTACTCAACCAAACCAAAGGGTACTAACTTACTAAGTGTTTTAACACAAGAAAGGCGAAGTATATATTGGATTCGATACATATTCTCTTACACGTTGCTATCCAGGTTGGCTTACGTAGGGGATGCCCGAACCCATTGGGAAATTTCGCTTTAGGCGAAGTATATATTGGATTCGATACATATTCTCTTACACATTGCTATCCAGGTTGGCTTACTTAGGGGATGCCCGAACCCATTGGGAAATTTCGCTTTAGCCAATGATCCAAGTAGAGTAATAATATGAACTACAGTATCACTTCAAATTTGCACTATTCTATGATGCTGGGAGTTAATTGCAAGCATCCCAAGTGAGTAACATGATATAAGGGATTCGATCAACTGCAAGTGAAAAAATTAAATCTCTAAGTCTAAGTTCATAACCAAAGAAAAGAAATCAGAGGCTGCAGCCTGCAAGTTAAGGAACAAAATAGGTAGCTGCAATGAAGAACTCAAACAGTGGAGACTAGAATGATAAGCACCTTAGGCAATAAACAATATATACTAAAGAAAGTTAACTGATATCTTTAACCTGCAAACCAAAACTAGCAACCCAGAATAGTTCATCGCCAAATGGATCGTGTTGTTCTTGTTCGGTTTTAAATTACAGATTCTTGGCAGCAAATTGTATGCAGCAACAAATCCTGAACTCATGACCTTTACTTAGATCTAAATTCATACCTTACTCCTTCGATTACTTTACTAGGAGAAAATGATTCAGTTTTTGTGAGTTTAGTTGATAACACTAAAAATTGAGACATGGGATCTAAATTATAAGCATTTCTCTAATTGGTGCCATGAGCAACGTTGCTCGAGCTACTTGACTAATATGTTAACTACCACTAAACATGAGGCAACAGACTACACAATAATTGAGGCTAACTTACTTAAAAATAGTACCATATCCTGCAGAGATATAGAAGCCATGCCGATTAAATAAAATTGTTCAAACACTCTGGATAAAAGACGTTGAACTTACTCGAACACGGGACCATTATAGCCGGACGGAACAACGAGAAACCCCGAGGATTCAGCTTTTGGTCTCATCGAAACGGAATGAATACCTAATGCATCAGGATACAATCCACAAAGAAAATGTAAACTTTCCCTCTGCTCCGGCTTCGATACAGTCACATGAAGAAACAACTGGTTAATTTCGTCGTCTCCATCGTCTCCACCGCCTCCGGGAACAATATTAGCCAATCGCATAACCGAAACGTTAATCTCTTCATTGCCGTAGCTCCTAGTAAGCACAGGACCATTGCCGTCTAGTGCGCCTTTAATGATAGAAAAGGAAGACGGAGGGCTCACTTTCTGCGATAAAAAGAAGTAAACCAAGTAAGATGAACAAACGATCTTCGAATAGCTTAAAACCCTATTTCTAGGGTTTATCAATTGAAAACAGAGGACAAAGCAATGGAAACCTTACAGGAGGAGGCGTCATTCTGGAGATCTCGAGATAGTGTTCTTTGAGGGAGCGGAGGAGCAACGAATTGACGGCAGTAGACACTGTGGTCGAATGGCGGCAAGTGGCCATGAGAGACGGCCGGTGGCTACCCCGTAAAGCCACTGCAGCGACGGCCGTCACTTTCTTCAACATTTTCCTTCGATTTTGCTGTAGAGGTTGTGTGTTGTTGAACTTAAGACTTTGCCGCGGTTTTAAAGAATAATTTACCGGTCCGACCGAAGGCGGTTCGAGACGGTCTGCAGATGCAAACTTGGTCAATGAGTTAAACCGGCCGCATGAAAATTTTAAAATATAATTTCGGTATTTTGGGTTTATTTTTCGTACGTAAAGCTCCGTTTATTTATTTAAAAAAAGATTTCTGCGGCAATTTCTAGTTTGAAATACCAATAAAATGTACCTTGAAGCAAAGTCAAATTTTCTATAAATAAATAACTCCAAAAAATTAATAATAATAATGATAATAATAATTTAAAGGGTATTTGTAATGAGCTTAAAATATTTTTGTATGATAAAATGTATTTCTTTATAAAAAAAATTAATAAATAAAAGGTATTTAAAAAAAACTTGTATTAAGTAAAAGGTTGCCGAAGTATTATTGTGTGAAACCTATTTCTAATAGAACGCTAACCCCAAGGGGGTGGATTGTAGGGTGAGGAGAACGGAGTGTGAGATCGGTTGAGACAATATCTGCTAGCGATTTAGACTTCAAAACTTGAAAGTCTCTTTTATTTGTTTTGGATTGGAAAAGGCGGTGCAAGAACCTCTGACACTCCTTAAATATACACATTCAACTACATATACAAATAAAAATGGGATAAAATGGGTTATTACAAACTATCGAACGATCTTTCACAACCTTCTTTTCTCTCGAGAACATTTTTAAGCAGTTAAAAGGTCGATCCAAATAGGTGCAAACTTTAAGCTTGAAGAAAGGAACATTTACAAAAATACTAACAAAAAGAAGAATGATGAGGAGAGCAAGAAATGATGCTTCCATGGACAACAGCACATACTTCCTTTTTCTTATGTTACAAATAAAAGATTACAGGAAAACTGAGTCCATGGCACAGAGGAGATGATGATGATGAAGAAGAAGATGATGAAGAAGAAGATGATGAAGAAGAAGATGATGAAGAAGAAGATGATGAAGAAGAAGATGATGAAGAAGAAGATGATGTTGTTACCTCAAACATGGACACACAACTTACTACAGAGTACACAGAATGTTCTTCCACTTTCCTAATGAAGCTAATACAAAATTTCTGAACATAGGACCCCATCGATACCACGAAAAAATTTGCCAACCGAACCATTCGCTAAACGAGAACATAGAACCAACAATTCTTGGCTTCATTGTTTCCTGGTATCACGTCGAAATCAAACAATTCAGGTGACAAATGACCCCTCCCCACCCCTCTCCTCTTTCCAGTCATCGCCATGACAGAGATGGTAATATAAATTTTTCCTAGACGAAAAATAACTGGGATATAGAAACACGAGAAAAAAAAACCGAATACCTTTGCTCTCGATTCCTCCTACTTCTTTCTTGATTTGCTTTTAACTTTCACGAATTTTCGGTTCGATTTGTCGCCACCACCAGCACCTAGTGAGAAGCTTCCGCCAGCACTGGCATTGAAGTCTAAGCTACCCGAAGCCTGAAATGGATTGGGATTTTGTGGGGTAGATACATTTTGTTGGCTACCACCAAACTGGAAAGGATTTGCTCCTAGTGGAGAAGGGGCAGTTGAACCAAACATGAACCCTGATGATGGAGGTGGCGTAAGGGGTTGTTGCCCAAAACTCGGCATAGGCGTTGGCAATGCAACTGTCTGGACGGTATCCTCAGCCATGCTGTCCTCCATATTTGCATGATCATTATTTGCAGGAGGTGTTGAACCAAAGGTGAAGCCATGATTAGAATTACCAAAAGCAGGCTGTGACGACGCAGCAGTTGCAGCTGAAGTAAATGAGAACATCGAAGTTGTTGATGCTGCACCGGTTGACGATGATCCAAAGAGCATAGGGGCACTACTAGAAGCAGCGGAAGAAGATGCAAGGCCAAAGGAAAATCCTCCCGTTGGAGTTGAGCCGAATCCAGAAGAAAATGATGGCCCGGAGGATGCCTGCCAGTTAAAGAAGCTAGAACTAGTACCAGCACCGGAGCTGACTGAATTATTAGCAGAACTGGAGGAACCAAAACCAAAAGTGGCGCCTGAAGCGAACAAATTAGACGCGGGAGCTGAAGAACCAACCAAAGAATTACCGGAGGCCAAACCCGTATTCCCTGTCAAACCAAATGATGTAGATGATGAACTGAACGGCGAAACAGGTGTACTCTGAGTAGAAGAAGCAACCCCACTACTTGCAGGCAAAACTGGAGCACCAAATGAAGGTACACTGACCGGAGCGAAGGTTGACTTTTCTGGTTCTTTATTAGAATCTGAAGTAGTAGACGCAGCTCCAAATTGAAAAACACTGCTTCCAGTACTAAATACTTTAGCAGCAGATGTGTCGCTCGGAGAAATGCCACTTACATTGCCAAAGGGTGTCGTCTCTTGCTTGGTCTTGGTTTCTACTGATCCAGCTCCATTCGGTGCTGAAGTTGAAGGAACACTGGAGCTCCCAAACTTGAAAATTGGCGCAGCTGAAAAAGATGGCATAGGAGAAGACGTAGAAAGACTAGTAGTGGTGACGGGTTCGCTATTGCTAGTGGCAGCATTGAGAGACGGTTTGATGGATGAATTTTGATTTGTTATATTACTAGGAAAGGTGTTGGATGGGGAGGGAAAAGTAGATGGGGTGGAACCAAGAGATCCGTTAATAAGATTTGAATTAGTGGTAGGGGAGCTAAAAGAAAACAAACTGGGAGTTGGTGTTGATGAGACAGATGACAAAAGCAAATTCCCAGAAGTGCCAACAGAGAGTCCGGCACTTGAACTCTTCTTATCGCCAGCTTTCTCCGACATCAACTCTTTAGGAACTCCAAATGACAAGATGCTGCAATTAAAACGTCCAAAACATCAGTTTTACTAGAAAATTTGGTAACGCACAACAAATATCACCTAGAAACAGACAGCCCGTTCATCATTGGAAGGTGAATGAGAAAATTTCAATCAAAAGGGTATGCCAATATTTCATGTCCTAAAGCCCAAGCAGAGCACAAACATATCTAAGTTGATGCACAATAATCTGTTTTAATATATATGTATATAGCCCTGAGATAATGTTGACATAATCTAACATGATAAACCAAAAGAAGTTTCTTGAAACAGACAAGGAGAAAGATGAAAATGTGTAGAAATGTATGCTCTAGTATTTCAATTTCCAACAAATAATATACAAGAAATACTAAAGCTTGAAAAAAGGATAGCAAGAATAACTGATCCATCTATCAACAATTTCATGAATCAATTACTTCATATAAATTTACATACGCCCGTGTTTAGACTAACTATCCTATCCTCAAAAAAGCTCGAACACAAAAAATGGAGAACAGCAATCAACGAAAAGTAAAAAAAAGTTCAAAGAAAAGTGCCTCAATTGGTATACGAAATCCCTGGGATAAACCACATTAAACAAAATAAGAGAATTCTTGAGCATCATTCATAAGTACTTTATTAGATAGGAAAATACTTCCAGACCAAAAATTTAAGATGAAAGGTGGGAGATATCAGGAATATATAGGCTAAAGATTATGGATCCAAGTTTTCTCAAAATAATTAAAACCAATGGTGCATCTTCAGAACCGAATTGGATATTGGAATGCTGAACATTTAAAATCCTATTTATCATGCATTTCACATAAGCTAATAATAGAAATATAAGCCTACACACATGAAAGTAAAAACAAAATAAATATTCTCCAAGTCCGAGGTGAAAACGGTGACAAGCAAACTAACCTGCTGCTAGAACTCTCAGATTTAAAAACTGAAGCACTGCCTGCTTTAGCACCTTCTTTTTCGTTAACTAAAGAAGATGCAAACTTAAACGGAGACCCGGCCTCACTATTTCCATTTTCGGTGGTGGTACTTGCTGGAATAGGAAATGTAGCTTTATCTCCAAATTTAAATGTGGTAGGAGCAGAAGCTTGTAAAGTAGGTGCAACATTGCCTTCAGAAGTTACCGCAGGAACAGCATTTTGTTCATTTGTTGAGGTGGTAACCTTGTTTCCAAACGTAAAGGTGGGAGAAGAAAAAACCGGATCCTTCTGTGATGGAAACTTTTCTCCAAAGCCAAATATAGGGGCAACAGCTGCTTTTGGTACCTCAGAGAAAGCAATTTTTTCAGGTCTCGTGGTTGATTCCGGTTCTATCACAGTGGCTGTAGTGCTAGATGGAGATGCTGTTGGAAAGGAAAAAATGGAACTCTTTTCAGTAGTCACAGGAATATCAGATTTTGCTTGGTCATTTATTTTCTTCATTTCAGAGACAGTGGAGGGTTTAGCCTGAATTGAAGCCTGAGGTTTATCGACTATGATGGCTTCATTATCACTCGGCTTACCCACCGCCACTAATGAGTCATCAACTTTTTCTCGCCTCTCAAACGATTTAGCAGCAACTGGCCCATTAGAATATTCTTCATCATCCATATCCACAAAATCCTAACAAAAAGAGACAGACGGCCCATAAATATTACAACTTGGGGGGTCTACAAGGGGCATAAACATAGAGAACATCAAGATCCACAAAATCCTAGCAAAATAATAGATAATCGAAGATTAAGCCATAGAGGTTTTATAATGGACACAGACATAATATTATACTTCGCAGCCTTCTTTTTTCAGGTTTGGGTGTGCTTGAAAAATGAAAAAAATGAAAAACTTCAACAGAAATTGAAAGAATAGTAATTACAGTCGTTAAAATGGAAGTGCAAGATGCTGAAACTGAGAAACCCCAACCCGATTAGTAATCCTTTCATTTATTTAATTGAGAATGCAGGAACGAGGATAAATTAAAAGATAGAAACATGACAGGATTGACCTATTCTATAAACTTGAAGGCAGGAAACCACACACCTCTTGTACACTCATCTGGAACGCACATTTCGTTAGTGAGGATGGGCCAACAAATGAAACCTGCAGACCAGAACTAGATACAGTATCCTTTGAAGGCACTGAAGAACCTACGCCACCACCTGTAGAAATAGATTTATCACTGGGTACTTCAGATTTTAACAAACTACTATCCTCAAACTTATCGTTCTTTTTCGAAGTAAGATCACGGCCATCATTAGACCGAATGTCTTCAACATTTTCCAAATACTTAGCCGAATCCACATCTTCCAGACTTCTAAGAGCTGGCCCATGCAACATTGATGGTGATAACTTCATGGGTGAGTTATTCCTCACACTATGCAACTTTAGTTCCGAAGATTTTTCCTTTGGAGGGGTCAATTTATCAAGCTGCTCTAAGATTTTTAAGGCCATCTCACTAGACCTGAGGGGAATTTGAGGGAAACTTGAACTAGGTGTCCTATCATTTTCAGACTCTGCAGACATTTTGGACAAATTACGCTTGGTCTCACTTGAATAAGGTGCCTTCCCAGCAGTGGACGAAAATGGATGAACTTTTGTGGACTGCAAATGCTGATAAGTCTCGGAACCAATTCCACTAACTGGAATAGAAGTGGAACTGCTTGGTAAACTCAAACCTTTTGGGAAAAGGAGATTGGATTTATGGCGAATTCTTCGAATAGGACCAACAGATCCTATTTCATCATCTAAAACTGAGCTTCGGCGTTTTAAAGCCTACAGAAACAATAATCAAATAAAATAATATGAGAGGTTTACTCGATAACACAATATATTGTAAAAGAACATTTTCACAAATCATACCCCTTGATTAGACTCCAAAAGTCTCCCTTGCTCCCATGCTGACTGAGATGATGAGGTCACAGAGGCCCTATAAGAATCTGTTGTTGCTACACTATTCTGAAGAATGAACCACAGGAAAAAACAAAGGCTAATAAATACATAAGCTACCAAGCAAGCATACAATAAAGAAGATGTATTAATTAGAGGACAAACCTTTATGCTGGGGGTTGCACGAACTCTTGAATATGGCATTCGAGCCATACTGTATAGAGCAGATCTGCCACGAGATCTTGGGGTGACAAAATCATTTTCAACATCAAAATTTCCAGGAGACCTTGGCACAAGAGATAAAGTAGAGGACTTTGAGGGATTGCCTAAAGCAAAAGTATCCCCAAACTTTTGACTATGGGCCACCATACTCAACGGAGTTGCTTTTGGAGGCCTGCTACCCATGAACGCCTTTGCAATCTCTGCAGGTGAAGCAACATCCTCATCAGGGACCTGAAATGATTAAACAAGTGACAATAAGGTCAAAAGTTTGTACAGTTATCAGTGTGAGCATCAAATGGTAAACAAGCACTAAGCATTAACCGCTGAAAAAACCTAACACACAGAAAATATATACAAAGATTCCTACATTTGCATTCACGACATGATTTGGAACCATATGAGGCCTAACTCTCTCTTGAGCTGGAAATTTTGGAGACCCTTCCTGTATGTCATAACTGATAACAGGTGTTGAAGGGACCTTTTCAAATTTTCTCGATTCAACCCCACTTGGAACATCAGCAACTCTTGATTTCAGAAGTTCAGTCAAGCGATCAATCTCAAATCTGTAAAATGGTCAGCGTGTAACATATTAAATTTCAAAACCATATCTTGCTAAAATCAATACATAGAAAATGAAACCGGACTTCTATCCCAAACGAGAAAAATGAAATTGTATTTTATAGCAACATTGCAGTTTATACATTTCATGCTGCTTCATGATTTCTTACCATGTAACTAATCGCAATTTATGCAAACTCAAATTTTCATACAGGACCCTCAATGAAATATTAACAAGAAAAAGAAAAGCAACAAAACCAGGCAAATCTTCTAACAGAACTGAGGAATGCAACTAAAAATAATTTCACCAACAAGCACTCAAATATTTACCTTGTAAAGGTCTTCTCCTTCAAAATTTTCTCGAGGTCACTCACCCCATGTATGTTATTAGAATTGATGCTTGGAACAAAATCATTATTAGTCCCTTCTTGAGTTCCAGGAGAATCCTAAAGAACAATTAAAATTCAGAAAATGTTGACAAAGAAGTTAAGACTACGGCAACACAAATTTCTCAGATTTTTGCAAGAAGTTTCACTTCACTGATAAGGATACTAATGCATTCATGAAAATAACATAGGTCTATCACGTCTTTTTTTTTTTTTTTTTTTTTTCAAACGAACAGTTTAAAATGACTTTTATTGTAAATCTGAAAGAAACAAAGAAGAAATCCAGATTGGTCAAAAGAAAGAGGAAAAAATAACAAAAAAAACCTCGCAATATCTGGAATAGTGAAATGTGGAAGCCAAACAAGTATGTACATAGAAGGGGGAAAACACAGTGACGACGTATCGTGCTTTAGATCAAAAGCAGAATTGGATTAAAAAAATACAAGATACAGATGCAAAGGTTGTTGATAAGCAAAACATATAACAGATAAAACTTACAGCTGCAACTTCTTCCTGGTTCTTAATTTCCATCTCATCATTTGCCTCTGGAAGTATAAAATGCAAGGGCAGGACAGTCAAAGATTAAGCAGAAATCTAAATATCAAATGAAAAACTTCTGCCACAGTCCCATGCGATTATCAATTATTTATCAACACATTATAGCAACCAACCCCAAGTCAAAAGTCAATGCACGCACAAAGGTATCAACTCCAAAATGCATAATAAAATAATGGCTTCATGCTTCCTAAATGGCTATCAACATTGATATAATTCAAAATCTTGCAAGTTACTTCCGTGGGGAAAAAAAAATTATATGAGAGATTAAAATGTTTAAGAGCAAGAGCAATTTCTAGAAACAATTTTTAGTTTAAAATATTAAAAGTGTTTTTACAGAATCTTTGTTCAGCGAAATAATTTTGAATGACAATAAACAGAACAACCAGCATAAAAAGGAAAAGAATTTTTCTGTTTACGTGTGTATCTGTAAGCTGTCTTCTAAACAACCAGCGATCAACTATTATTGGTTATTACCTCGTATAACATACTTAAAAGATATTGTTCTTAGATTAACATTATTATGGGAAACAAAAATATCTCATTCATGGGTTAAAATACAAAAGGAGCCAAATGGTAAATGGACTTCTAATTGGCTATAATTGAGAAAAACTGTAAATACATACATACATGCATGCATGCATGCATACATAACGCCATTGACCTTGCCTTTGAGCTTAAGTACATGAAACAAGGACAAAATATTTATTTTCACGAAGTTTTTGAAAATAAAAATTGAAACCAATTCTTAAATTTTATATGGGGGATCATTTTAGAAATGCTATGGAAGAATCACACTCTGACTATTCCTGATGTTTTTAACATATGTGACATCCAAGCAACGAAAACAAAACAACATTCCAAGCAGACTCGATAGAATTCGACTAGTAAGCGTTGAAACCTGCACTTTGACATGCTTCAAGTTCATAAGCATGGAATCACGTAAAGTAATGACATTTAAATAATTGAAGTTCTAAATGAGATAGAATAGTTCAACACGCCTAAAACCATACAAAATAATAAATCCAGGTTCCACCAGGAAAAGAGAATAAAAACCCCAAGACTAAAAGAACTCCCGCGGGAAAAAATCAAAATAATAATAAAATTATTTTAAAAAATGCCATCTTCAGCCAACGCCTCCAAAATCAAACGTATGAGCAGAAAGAATGCGGTATGGAAAGCCCAAAAACAATTCTAACAACCGGTGAGAAAGCCTTGCAATTAAGAAGCAAATAAAAAACAACAAAAAGAAAAACCTCGATAAATTGGCAATGACGGCGGCGGAGGGGGGAGGCGTTTACGAAACACGCTAGAAAACAGCCTGTGCGCACTGGAGGTGATGAGCTTCTGCGCCGGATCGACAAGCTTAGAGAGCCATCCTTTTCCAGCAGAGTTTCTCAGAGCAGCCGGCGGCCGATCATACGGCGTCGTATGCGCCCTTCTGAGAGGCCTTTTCTGGAACTTCCCACCTCTTCCTCCTTCATAACGAACCTCCTCACGCTCTGTCGCCATTAACAACACAGAGTTGAGGTCTTCTCTTCAATGCCGGAATACTGAGGAAATTGTTGAAAGGGGGAGGAAAAAAAGTAGGGAATTCAGCAAATTAGGGTTTTTATTAGACCACGCGCAGAAAGAGAGAGAGAGAGATACAGAGGATGAGCGAGAAATTTGAAAAAAAAAAAATCGTGTTTTTCTTTTTTTTCTTTTTTTTTTCTTTTTTTAATTATAATTTTATGCCGTTATATATCTCCTCAGACTATTTGGGACTTGTGGATGCTAAAATGACACCGCTGTTCTTTTCGTGAACGACGGCCAAATCCTGACCATCCACTGGAATTATACTTATGATATTTGTAATTTAATTGGCCAATTGGCCTGTGATGCTTATAATTGGTAAGCTGAGCAAAACAGTTGTTTTTATGTGTGTTTTGACATTTTGTCAATAAACACAAAGTTTAATTAATATTTAAGTCAATAAACCCAAATTTAATTACTATTTAAGTCAATAAACTCACATTTTAATTAATACTTAAGTCAATAAACTCAAATTTTAACAAAATATTCATGATTGGTATATTCCAATTAAATTCCTATAATACACCAAATTTCATTTTTCATCCTTTAATTAAGTTAAAATATTTTTTAATTAAAAAAATAACGTAGAAATTTTAAACTTTCGACCCAATTGCAATTTTCATCAAAATATGGTCAAGTAGGTTCGAGTTCTCAATCCAGCATGTTATGTATTTAGCTGTCAAAGATTAATAAAATTACTGTTGAATGAAAAATAAGTTCAAACTGTTGGTTACCTTGGACCCAAAATGAGTGCAACGATGAGATGATAGAGTTGTCGTTCTAAACTAAATACGCTCGTATCACTGACGAGTTCTAAACTTCCGACTTTAAAAGAAGAAATATGTATCAATTATCGTTGAGTTATGCTCACAGACATTTTTATGAATACACGGTATAAGATTGAGTCGATACGAACTATATGTTTTAATTATAAACATTTTAGTAATTAATAATTCACCTTATACATAAATTCAAATAAACTATAATAATAATAATAATTAGGTCTTGGGATTATGGAAGAAAGCTAGGGCTTATTTGTCCTTGGTGATGGGCTTGGGTCGTTTAGAGCAAAAATGGGTTCAATTGGACCGGCCTCAACTTTATTTGTTTATATCAAATTTAAACATTAATAGTTGAATGGTTTAGGGTTTTCTTATTAATTGGAAAAGAAGAAAAAAGAAAACCACATAATAAGAACAAATTAAAAAAATAATGGGACCAACAACTTATATAATATAGAACCCGATCAAGATTATTTGTCTTTTGTGTTTAAGAGGTCAAATCCACCACTAGCCGATATTGTTTTTTTTTTCCTCCGGGCTTTCCCTTAGAGTTCCACCACACCCTTTGTAAGGACCAAGATCCACCGTCAGCAGATTGGGCAGATATGCGATATTGTCTCTTTGGGTTTCCCCTCAAAGCTTTAAAACATGTCTACTAGGAGAAGATTTGTTCTCTTCCCCAACTAATGTGGGACATCACAAACCACCTCCCTTCGAGGCCCAGCGTCCTCGCTAGCATTCGTTTCTTTTTCCAATCGATGTGGGATTCCCTCCAAATCCACCCCTCTTTGGAGCCCAGCGTCCGATGTGTGACCATTTGTAACGACCTAAATCCACCACTAGCAGATATTGTCCTTTTTGGGTTTTCCCTTTCGGACTTCCCCTCAAAGCTTTAAAATGTTGTCTGCTAGGGGAAGTATGGAGCTTGACCTTCTTCTTGACTGACTGTTCCGGAGAAAGACTAACTTCTTACTATGTTACCGAGTTCAATCAAGGAAAATAGCCCAAAAAGGAAAAGTCTCAATTTAATAAGAAATGGTCTTTACACAAGTTCAATTAGGTTTCGTCATTCATAAGATTCGTTCCGGATCAGGTTCCTTCCTTCTTTCTTTGGTTTTCACACCCTTCTAAAGAGTGTTTTGTTCACTTCCCCAACCAATGTGAGACATCACGCCCTTTTAAGGAATAAGAGGCTCATGAGATCTCACAATCCACCCTTTATAGAGCTCAACGTCCTCACTAGCATACCGCCTGATGTATGACTCTAATACCATTTGTAACCGCTTAAACTCACTGTATTGTCCTATTTGAACTTCCTCTTAATGTTCTAAAACATGTCCACTAGGGAAAGGTTTTCACACCTTTATAAGAAATAATTTGTCCTCTTCTCCCAGTGACATGGGATCTCACACAGTGTTTATAGGATATACATATATTTTCAGCAATCTAAACGTAACTCAACAGGTTAGACATATGTTCTCAATCGAGAAGCCAACCGTTCAATCGTTAATCTCCCATTTGTTATTTCCCTTCCAAAGGTAGGTTCTCCACGTTACTCACCCGTCTACCACTAGAAACGTTACATCTCGTCTGACCTGCATGTGTTTGAGCTTTCTTATTCGGCAAGGTAAACAAAAGCATATCGACCTCTTGCCAAACTTATTAAAAAAAATCGATATACAATTGGAACAATCTAGAGATATACCTTTTTTTCCACCCATTACTTGATATATATTCCACTTTAGCCTCAAAATAAAGCCAAATGCAAAGTGAAAAGAATAAGCTTTTAAAAAATAGCTAAAGTAGAAAGAGCCATATATAAATGCTTCTTCTCTTGCATGTACAAACACCCAATACTAGCCATCTAGTTCATATAAGAAATTACCATTTTACCCTTCTCCTCAAATTTTTTCACCTCTTTGAACGTAAGCCATAAAGCTCTTTCGATGTCGAGCCAGATCGTGGAACAAGATTGGAGAGACGTAACTCGCTCAGATCAACAGTTTTCTCCCGATACAAAATGGGTAGACGAGGAACACAACCAAATACTGAACATGAAACTTCCAGGTAAATTCAACTAAGATTATATATATACACGTATGTATACATGTATATATGTATGTATCTATATATAGAGAGAGAGGTGGTCAAATGAATATATTTCATCGATCTTGTTTAGGGTTTCCAAAGAATCGACTACAAATCACCTTGAATGCAACAACAAGGACTCTCACAATTACTGGACAGAAACAAGATGGCCTATTCAACATTATTCGTTTGAACGAACGTATACCGATCGACGACACATTCTCCCTAGACGGAGTGTTTGCAAGACTGCATGATCAGACTCTTTTTATTACCTTTCCCAAGAAGAAATAAATCGTCATTTCCATCTAAATGAAGATTTACGTTCATAACGAATAATGATCATCTTCTATGTACATAATAGAGTTTGTGTATTTCGATACCCGTAATTGAATCGTGTGTGAAGAACGATGTTATTGTGCACTTGAATATGAATAAATTGAATATTTACATTTATGTACGTAAAAAATTATTCCTTTAAAGTCTTCATAATAATCTTAAAAGTAAGGTAGAATTCTAACTTTAATTCTAATTTGGTCGGGTTGGTCAAGCTGACCCAATCAAAAAAATATCAATTCGCAAATCGACTCGAATTTTCACTTTTCAAAAAATTTAACAAAACCCAAACCGGAAAAAAAAAAAAAATAATAATCTAACCCAACACAACCTTTATGATTTGAGTTAGGTAATTCAGGTTTGTCGGGTTATCGGGTCATATGAACACCCCTGAAGTAAATCTAACCTAAATTATAAATATTCCACCCAAATAGTGGAGAAAGGAATCGAGTTGTCCACAAGAAAATGAGTTATAAAATCGAAAGCATAAACAAAATAAATAAATAAATTACAAAAATAATGGGTTGGTTTGGAACGACTTCAAAAGTACGATGGCATAAGATTCCAACCTACCATATTTTTATGAGACGTGCTTTGAATTTCTAAATTTTTTTTATATTTTTATATTTTTATATTTTCAATTTACTTTATTTCTTTTTATTTTAAATTTTAAAGATTAAATATATAGTTGGCAATTCAAATCTAGAAAGTGTAAGATTTAAATGAAATATTAGATTTTAAATATTTAAGTAAAATTATTTATAACTATTAACAAAAATAAATTGATATTATTTATTTAATCTTAGAAGATAGGGTTAAACTTTTTTATTTTTTATTTTTATTTTTATTTTTATTTTAATTGTGTTAATTGTGGAATTGTACGATTTCTATGAAGGCTGTGCCCAAGGGATCTGATAAAGGTCTATCGCGATGAGCCGTCGGGAAAGAAGATTCGTTCATCAATTTACCGTTCCGGCCGGCCGCTTAGTCACCGGAATCTATGGCCTATTTCGAGACAACGTTCTTCACATCATTATGCTCAGATCGAAGGTAGGGGAAGATCGCGAAAAATTTCTTGGTAGGGTTCAGGCACCGCCGCCTTACGATCAGAAATCGACCAACGGAGTGAAGGAAGGAGGGAATTATTGCGACAAATTACCTGCTAGGGTTCCTGCGCTGCCGTCGTCTTATCGGAAACCACGAAGAAATCGGACTTCAGATCTCTGAGGAAAGAGGTAACATCGTGGCAAGAAGTTGCGATATTCGTCGGTGAATCGTTGGGGGCTAAAGAAGACAGTGAGGAGGAAAAACCTAGCGTCGAAGGGGCCGAAACGTTAGGACTGGTGGCGGAAGTGAAGAAGATCGGCGGGGCGATGATGGAAGAAAACTGGCCGGTGGTGATGATTGGGGCTGCTGTCTTAACGGGTGTGTAATCGGAGCTTCACTTAATTTGTTCGAGGATGAAAATCTCACATCTACTAATTTAGAAAACGATGATGACTTTATAATCAAGGAATATTATCTTCATTGAATGGAGATAAGACTTTTTAGAAAATCCAAAGCAAAGTCATGATAGCTTATTGTTCGGATTTGATTGTGTCATAGCTCTATAATTCGGATTAGGTTTATGCTCAAAGTGAACAATATCATACTATGGTGGAGAGTCGTGTTCATCTAACATGATATCATAATTATGCCATAAACTTAACCATGTAAATAGAATCCTCAAATGTCAAGCAAAGGACTTCAAAAGAAAAGGAGTCGAGGCTCATCGAAGGTATAGTAAAAAATGACTAACACTCTAAAAGAAAAAGAGTCGAACTTCAAATAAGAGGAGGTGTACTTTGTTCGAGGGGAGATGTTGGTTTATTAATTTAATTGGGTGTCTGGCTATTTGTTTTAGCCCACCTGGCTATGATTCCATTTGCAACAGTCCAACTCGCTAGCAGATGTTATTTGTTTTAGCCCACCACATTGTTCAGTGTCTGGCTCTGATTCAATTTGCAACCGTCCAACCCATAGCTAGCATATGTTATTGTTGTAGCCCATCACATCGTTTGATGTCTGGCTATTTGTTTTAGGCCACCACATTGTTCGGTGTGTAGCTCTGATTCCATTTGCAACAGTCCAACCCACCACTAGCAAATGTTATTTGTTTTAGCCATCATTGTCAGCCTCATATGTTGGAGAGATTTTCATAATAAAATGCTTTGTTCTCCTCTCCAACTGATATGAGATCTCATAACATGTGACAAAAATATAAGATATAGTTTGATTAAAAGAGTTATTAATCACGGTAACTAAATTATATATATATATATATATATATATATATTTAAATACCAAAATTTGAAAAGTAAAGTAAAAAAAAAAAAAAAAATTTAAAAACGACATTAAGATTGTTCTTTTGTCGAAGACATTATAATTCAGAGTTATTTAATGATTGATTTTGTGCATTAACAAAATTTACATTTTTTACCGAGCTTCAATTTAATTAAACAATTTTTTTAATAGATATTTACAATTTGACTGGGTTAAAATTAGCAGCCAAATTGAGGGAGGAGGTTAATTTGATGAAATTAAAAGAAATTAAAAATTATTTTTTAAGCTTAATTTAATTAAAAAAATTAGTTATTTAATTAGTTATAAATTAATTCCTTTTGTAAAACGTAACAATGATGATTACCACTAAGACGTTGCTTGAAGAAAGACGAAGAACAAATTTTATCCATTTAAGTAACCAACGAATGAGCTCTGGAAATTTCTACCGCGCGAAATGGCTTCATTTTCTTCTTCCTCTCTCTTCTTCCCGGCCACGTTCATCTCTCATAACCACCATGGCTTCTTCTTCTCTTCTCCTTCCGGCATACGCCGCCTATCACTCTGTAAATTGGAGAGTTTCAGTCGTTCCATAGGTTGTTCGCGCGAGGTGTCCAACATTCCAACGAATGGCGTCGTGAAGTGGAATTCCGTATCCATAAAGGCCGAAGGACTTCAGCAGACGGAGCCGATGGTTCCTCCTTACAACGTTTTGATTACCGGCTCCACTAAAGGTGTGACGGTGTTTCTTTCGTCTCTCTCTATCTCTCGTTTATTTCACATTGCGTTATGTTTTGGTTTCCTTTTGAATCTATCAATTTCCTGCTGGTTTCTCGCTTGTTATTTTGCTTGAATTTATTGCTTATGGCATCTGATGTCGTTTTTTCAAGAAATAACTGCGGTACTGTGGTCGTTTAACTGTATTTTTTCTGTTCGACGAAAAATTTGGTGGTGGAGTGTGTATTTGTATGTCTGATTGACTTGAATTTTTGTAGGAATTGATTTTGAGAAACTTCCTGGCTGTATTTTGTTGAGAATTGGAAGATATATGTATAGATGTTTCAGGTGTACACTAGGAATTTGGATGAGTAAACTTTAATGTTCCTTTAAGATTCGCGAGCATATACCACATGATTGAAGTCAAACTTGATGTTTGGAGAGTTATTTGAAAGTTTTATTTGTCAGGAATAGGATTAGCTAAGAGATGGATAAATGATATGGTTAGAGCCTAAACAATTGAAATTTGAGCCTTTAAATGGAGTGCTAAGATATACTTTGAATTGCCAAGTTATTCATAAACCGAATAAATTAGGCCTCTGGACATATGATGCTATTAACTCTATGGCTATGAGGGCCAATGAACTATCAGTTCTTAGGCTATCCATCCAACTCCACGGAAAATGCTTTTATCTCAATTGTCTTTTTGGGTAATTCTAATCTTATTCTAATCTACTTACAGATCCTTGGGATTGAAAGAGTTTTTTTTTTTTTTTTTTCATTTTTCATTTTTTATTTCTTCTATAAGTGCTTCGGAAGAATTTGCTGATTTTATTTTCTTTGACGCTTCAGTGCCTTTGACTTCCATATTCTATGGTGTTTTCTACTGACATTTGCAATTTATCCAGGAATAGGATACGCGTTGGCCAAACAGTTTCTGAAAGCAGGTGACAATGTTGTCATCTGTTCACGATCAGGTAACATTTGCACTATGATCATCATGATACTTCTTCTCGACCTTCTTTCTCCTCCCGTTCATGTACACTCCCATAGGACTGTAAATATATCTGTACAGGATTTTAGAACATTAATTAAAGAATTTCCTTTTTGAATACTCACTCACCCACTCACCCACTAATATAATCGTTGCATGTAGAGGTCATTTTCAGTCTTGTTCAGGGTAGCACCTTTCTGAATGATTGTAGATTACTTTGTAGATAGGCATGGGTTTTTTTTTGTAATTTATTTCATCCATATTGTCAGCTATAGGATATTAGTCTAATTCAGCTATCTGGAGAAGCTTGAATCCGCGGTTTCAATCTTTAACATGTTACGAGTTTCTCTGTCTCAAAGAATTTCAAAATTTTCCGTTATTTTTGAATTTGAAAGATACGGGTTCTCATCTGTTTGTAATTATTTTTAATTTATAGACCTAAGCCTGGTTCACATTAATTATTATTATTATTTTGTGTTGATTGATTAGGTATGGATTCTAGTCATTCTCGAGATTTTGCACCTTTATAGTTCTTGTTTTGATTATTTTTTCCTCCTTTTCAGTAGGAATGTCTATAGGATTATCAAGATGCTCACGATTTTGTAATTTTATGTTGATTTCCATTTTGATTTATGGTTACTGTCAGCTTCTTAGTAGGGTGTGACTTGCACTCGTTAAAGCTGTTTAAGTTTACAATAAAGTTACTATCATGAAGCAGTTTAAGTTTCATCTGTTAATGTAATGCACTAAATTTCCAATAACACCTCTGGAGGTACGTTTGTTGCATTTACTCCACAATATCTTTTAACAGCTGAGAGGGTTGAGTCTTCTGTTCAAAGCCTGAGGGAAGAATTTGGGGAGCAGCGTGTGTGGGTACCTCCTGCTAGACTTTTTCAGTTAAATTTTTCTCTGCAGAAGTTCATTTACCATTTTTCTATCATTTCATTGTTTCTATGTACTATTTACAATTAAAGCAGTTGCCGATGCTCCAAGCTCATTGTTTTAACTCTAATTCTCCTTTTCAGGGTACTAAATGTGACGTGCGAGAAGGAGAGGATGTAAAGAATTTAGTCACATTTGTGCAGAAAAATCTTAAATATATTGACATTTGGGTATTTACTTCAAATTCTTCCTTCTCATCACCTTCTACACAAAGAGCGTCGCTATCTTGATTTCTATTTTCTAATAACTTGAACATATGTTTATTTGACATCAAAGAACCTATATGATATTTTCACTCTAAAAGAAGACCTATATGATATTGAATATATTAGGCAGGTGGCCTCTAAGGTTTGAACTTAAATCTGTAACCTTGAGACCATCTAAATTACAACTTGTCTCTTTTACTATTGATTGATTCATGGTGGTTGTGATGTGGTTAATATTGCAACTCGATGGAAACCTTAGAGATTTTTTGATAGTAGAGCATGATGTCTGTCCATATATATACATGTATACTCCTTTCACACTTGAGTAATTAAGCAAACAGTACAGATAACGATATCAATTATGATATAGTAGCTGTTGACATGAGAAAAATCTGTCCTGTATGTTGATGCTATTGACATGTCCACTAAAAAGGTGCCTCAACCCAGCTTGTTTGTCATATGATGTGAATAGCCGTATCATGTCATGGAGGTCTGAGAAGTGCTGGCCTAAAGCAAATACAATTCTTAGATATTTTCAAACAAAGTGTACATTTTCATAATACAACAGTTTCAATATGGCAATGTCTGCATATCATAGGAAACTGGACTTAAAAGAACTAAAAACGTTTCATTTTGTTCTATTTAAATTGTCGATCAATTTTGAAGGTCATGAGAGGATATGACGAGTCTGTTGTTTTATGCCCTATAGTTAATTTGGTGAATTTTGTTTGCTTCTATTGTCATTTTAACTTATTGCAAGAACAATGCAGATCAATAATGCAGGATCAAATGCTTATAGCTTTAAGCCTTTGGTCGAGGCTTCAGATGAAGATCTCATGTGAGGTTACTCCTGATCTCCAAACCTCAATGACATGAAATAGAAATCCTTTTGGTTTATTCCTTAGACACTCTCTAATGCAGCGAAGTTGTCACTACAAATGCTCTTGGTTTGATGATATGTTGCCGAGAGGTATGTACTGCTTCATCATACACTCAACATTTTTAGCTTGTAAATCATGCATAGTTCCTGACTTCTTGTTTAGGCAATAAAGATGATGTTAAACCAACCTCGAGGGGGTCATATTTTCAACATTGATGGGGCTGGTTCTGATGGACGACCTACCCCTAGGTGCTGTTTTTTCTATCATTTGCCTTCTCTCTTTTGTCTGAGGTCGTTATGATGTTGTTATCATATGTATAATTTCTTTAAGAAGAATGTAGAAGACATGGGAAAAGCATGAGAAATCTGTGATTCATTTAGATGACATGCACAATGTGCTCAATCTTATATGATGGACCTGCTTTGGAAATTGCAGCGGTGCAATGGCATCTGCTAATTTCAGGGATCCTTTTATTTCCATTACTTGAATAAAAGATGGAGCGAATAGTTTTATGCTGAAACATGTGATGGATTTCTGACGAATCTAAGGATTATCTCATATGCAATTATTAGGATTATCAGTTTGAATATCTATACTAGACAGGACTGCAAAACTCCGCTTGTTTATGGATGGACTAAACTCTGTGCTAGAAAACTGTGTAATGATTGATTTTGTTTTTTTTTTCTTCGGTAAGACAAATTGTTATTTTTTCAAGGAGGCTATTAAAGTGGGTTAACGTTATTTAAATGCGTTCACCCTGTTTATGTAGTGGTCACTTACTCTGTAACTGAAAAAAAGAAATGTTGTTGGCTGATCTCTGTCTTTCCTTAGGTTTGCTGCATATGGGGCAACTAAAAGAAGTGTTGTCCATTTAACGAAGTCATTACAGGTACTTGCTTACCTTATTTAGCTAATGTCTTAAATAAAATAAAACAATCATTTAGTTTCTGTTATTAATCCTAAACTGGCTACTTGAGCCTCTTTCTCTCTCACACGCACACACTCATCGCGCACACACTAATAAATTAGTTTTCATTCGGGATCGTACTTTAAATAGGAAGCATCGATGCGTTATGCAGCAAATAGAGTAATCTGCATCAGCTCTGTTTGATTCAAATATAGTAGTCATGCCGAGGATGATCAATTTTGACCACTTATAATATTGGGAAGAAACTCTATTAGCATTTGGAGTGCATATCTGGGGTGACCTTATCATGAAGATCCCTGGACTATATTGTTGGGTGAACGATCATTTCAAGAGCCAAATACCACCAGAATCTAACAATGAAGACCTAGGAAAGTCCCTGCCATCAAGACTCTAAAGTACTATGGTTTCTCTAAGCAACCAAAAAGTAATTGAAAAGGGTTTGTCATTCGTCGTTAAGAAATATAAAGAATCTAACTTCTTGTTTCTCCTCATTCATACTCTCTTCTATTCCTTTTCCTCGTCATTCATACTCTTCTATTCCTTTTTCGTCATTCAACGTTCCATAAGTGACTTTTTTTTTTCTTTTAGTAATAATATTTCCATGATTTTTAAAAATTATCTGCAGGCCGAATTGCGGATGCAGGACGTCAAAAACGTTGTGGTGCACAATCTTTCGGTGTGTTAGTACACAATTTTATGCTTTCAACTTGAGTATAAAATTTTCTATCTCAACCTATTTGTCAAAACTGATTGAGAATTTTATTTATATTTTTCTGGTGTTGATTTTTTCGTGATATTTTGAATCTTGCATCATTTTCATAAATAAGATCCTTGAAATTCCAAGGGATATATTCGAGATTATAATATATTGAAATTGTTAAAAAACCATGTAAGGTCCGTTAGAAAGGTTCTTAATCTTAACACCACAGAATTATATCTTCCGTTCTTTACTTATAACGTTTTTTGTGTTATTTGGTCTTGCAGCCGGGGATGGTCACAACTGATCTTCTCATGTCTGGTGCTAATACAAAGCAGGTTGACGACACATTCTTTTAGATTAATTTTTCTTAATAAATTCACGAATTTTGAAAAACTAAAATAGTTGACCTCTTGCAGGCGAAATTTTTCATCAATGTCTTAGCGGAACCGCCTGAAGTGGTAATGTTTTGAATCTCGTTATGCCCATACTGATCTTTTCGTAGTATGCAGTTGTCCATGTCTGCGGTATTCTATAAGTGACCTTCATCGCATGGTTACAAGCCTAAGAAAAATTCCCCTTAATCTCATTCACAATTGTTGAATTTTATTAAGTCCCAATTCGACTGACTATTTGGATTTTAAAAGTTAAACTTAACAACACTACTACTTTTACCTATGAATTTCTTTGACTTTTTTTGGGAGATTTTTTCAAAATCCAAGCGAAACCTTATTTTAGTTTTTGGAATTTGGTTATGATTTCAAACTCTTTTAGAAAGATGGAAACTATTGCAAAGAAAAGGTAAGAAAATAATCACAATTTTCTAAACTTAAATGGTTATCCAACGAGACATTTGTTGATTCATTAATATTTTTGCATACAATTTCATTATATTCCTTCATGAACTTCGCTACTAACACTACAAATGCACTAATCTTTTAGAGCATTAAAAGGCTTATAATTTTTTACATCTGCCATTTTTCTTCATCTGGCGTTTAACATTTGAGTTTACAGGTCGCAGAATACCTTGTCCCAAACATAAGATCTATCCCGGCCAATGGTTCAACAAGGCCCACATACATTCGTTTTCTCACTGGACTGAAAGCTTATTCCCAGATTTTCTCAGTTAAGAAATGATTAATTACTGCTCAATTAAGTTGAAACGTTTTTCTCCCTACTTGCCATCAATTAATTGTTTCATGTTTACCATGTTATTCAGAGACTTGCTTTTGGTGCCAGAAGAAACAGATATCTTCTAGAAGATTGATAAGAACTTCCCCCCTGTAAGTTCTCTCTGTGAAGTTTCTCATTTATTGTTCTTCACCCAGTGGAATGGTCTATTCACAATTTATATACTGGTCATTGATGAAGCATTATGGACCCGTTGGAGTTCTCCTAAAAGACTGCGCAAGGAAATGGTTCCCTCCTGTCTTTGATCTATCTATTTATCTATATTGGAAAACTGTTATGTTTTCATTAATTTTCTATATAAATGTTAATTGTAATTTATTATTTATATTTACTTAAAAGTTGTAGAACTATTAAATTTGACCAAACCAATTGCAGAGCATTTTCCTATTTACCAAGGTAACCGAATGGGATAGCATTTACCTCGAGAAATTATTCGAGGAACTCGTCAGTGTGGTGGACAATTCTACATCATTGAGTACAAGAGAAAATAATAACATGCAAAATTTTCAATCCATAATCAATTGTCTCTTGCCAGCCTCATTGAATAATCTTTTGTTATCCTCTGCTAAATGTTCTTGGACTTCCATGACCGATTGGGTAAGGTTTGATGTGGAGCAAAAACAAGTACCATTTTTATTTTGAATTCAATAATTTGTGTGGGGATTTACATTCACACATCTGACACAAAAATAGATGTATAATGTTTTAATGCTATGACTATGTTTAGGTTGATGGACGAAAGAAATATTCACCTCATCAAGGTATTATGCGTATTAAGTATTTGATCTTGGTTTTTACTCATTTTGAAAACTCATTCAAATTTTACGAAGTTTATACCCATTTGTGGGGTTGAAATATTCTCTCATTTTTATGTAAAAACTATATATTATTTCATTGATGTTTTCGAGGTTTGATTGTTGTAGGTAAAGGATTGCCTGTGCAAATCAAACCTCGAAATAAGCTTTGCAGGTATGGCCTACAGATTCCTAAATGGTTATTTTATTATTATTATTTTGTAATATCATTTAAAACAGGGAAGGAAAAAAAAAAAAAAAAAAAAAAGGAATAAGCTAAACCCACCATATCAACAATGACCTAAACGAAAAACTATGAAAATATAAGAGATTAAATTAAAAAAACACTCCAACGTTAAGAGATTATTACAACAAATATTTAACCTAATAAGTCGTGTTTGAAATTAAATTTGTATTTAACCTAATAAACAAAACCCACCAACCATATCAGCCGTTGAGTATTTGAGAGTCGAATTTCTCTCAAATGTAAATTTGTATAAAAGAGAAAAGAGAAGCCTCACGTGAGGAAACATTTGCCCAATTCCAAATTCTGAGATAAAAGACAAAAAGAAGAAAAAGGAACCCAAAGACGGCAAACACGAAATCTCCTATACTTAAATTCTCTACTCCTGGAAAAAAAAAAAAAAAAAGTTATTTCTTATTTTATTGAAACAGTATGTATTTAGTGAGATAAAAAATGAATCCCATTAAAAATTCTCAATCATTGAATAAAATTCCAAACAGTGCTCCAATAAAGATTCACCCGTGACTCTCAAGACTTGAGGGGCCCAAATCTGAGTCTGCTGCTAAGAGCTGAAAATATGAGATGAAATGAGAGGCTTCTGTTGTTTGTATCGTATTCCAAAATGTTTTGGTTAGATTCCAAAAGACCTTTATACAATAAAAAGCCCTTTTTCATTGTTTGATTTGTCAGCCTAAAATGCCTATTTTTGCTCAGCTTCTGTGCTCCCCGTGAACCACATGCTTTTGATTCTAACAGTGTTATATATGTGTATGAATGTGTGTACCGTATGTAGATTTGTACGTATATGTGCAAAAATTAGATTTGAACTTTAGCTCTCGTTAAAATTTATAATTATTAATTTTAACATTTCATTAATGTTTCGAAACTGATTAGAAATCATTTAAGTTTTTCTTGCATATGAAATTGGAACATGTATGAGTGTGATGGTGTTCGAGTCTCCGTTTCTATTTTGAGTGGTCGCCATATTATTCTAAATTTTAAATTTCGTAGAATATTCTAATAGATTTCTATTTTAATAAAATTTTAAAATATTTATTGCAACTTTTGAAGAAACAAAGATATTTTTGACACTAGAGACAGTTAATTGATGTCTTTTAAAGTATAAATTAACATCAACTTGAACGAAAAAAATCAATTTTAATCCCAAGTTTGAATTTTAATTATGGACTTATTCAATTGTACTTCAAACTTAAAAAAAAGTGGTGCAATTTTAGCCTTCAAATAAATTACTACTCTATATGACATTAATTAGGTTGGAAATTTAGAAGCTTAAGCATGAATGTATTTGGTTAAAGTGTGACCATTAGGGCGATAACATTACTTTGGTGGAATAATTTATGTTTCTTTTTTTTTCCAAAATACAGCTAACATACATTAATCATACGATCAAGTACAAATTAAGGAGTATCCGGAAATAGGATACTGTTCTACTTCGAAACAAAAAGCCTATGAACATATTTCTATGTATTCTTCATGGATAAATTTATGTGAATTCTGAGTTATAAGTATACTTGATTATGCTTAAATCTATCTCGGTATCTGTTAGATACTTTTTTCTTTCTTTTTTAAATTTTATTTTTCCAATCTCTATCAAGAAAGGCATTGATTAGCATCGTAATTGTGGAGGCTGTTCCTGCCATCACCTTCGATAACTAATGTTATTTTATCTATAAAATCTGTTTGTCTTATGTTATACGTCATGGATTTTGTCAGAATATAGATATAATTTAGTCACTAAGTTGGATTTTTCTACCTGCCAACTTTGTATATTAAGCTTCCATTTTTCTACCTGCTAACATACATTATTAATTTATCTTTTTTTTTTTATATATATATCTTTATTATTTTAAAAGTTGCAAGGTTATCGTTGACTTTTTAAAAACGTTTCAAAAATATTGTTAGAATAGAGACCGTTTAATAGATAATTAACTAATAAAATTTGGTGATGGTAACTAAGATACTTGCCTGCCTGAATAAGTTTGAAAGAATGATATTTAGATGCATGGAGTTTTCGTGTCTACTCAAAGGCATTTTACTTTATTCAGTGTTACGATTGTGGTGTACTAAGCCGTTTTAATTTAAGTTAAGCAATGTGTAGGCAATGTCTAGATTCTAATCCCTTGGGAAAGGGAAAAAGCACTGATTGATGTTAATGCTTTCTGTTTCACTGCAGCCACTATACTTCTTCTAGTGGCGTTCTTTAATATGTTGAATATCTATTACCATCAAAAAACCTGAAGAGACAGCCAGAGAGAGAGAGAGAGAGAGAGAGAAAGAGTTTCATTTCTACTTAATGGAGTTTTCAGCTTCTTTCTGCACACTGTAACTTATTTGGTCTCTTCTAGACTGTTCAACCGAAGAGCAGCCACTTTCCGACATAAAGCTTTAATGGCAAAACTTAAAGCAGCATGCCATTTCCATCTTCTTCTGTTCTTGTTTTTGCTCTCTTTTCATCTTTCAACTCAGCTTCCACCTTCTCAATCCCAATCCCTTTTGCAAATCCTGCAACTTTTAAACTACCCTCAAGCTCTAACCAGCTTTGACAATGTCACAGACTTTTGTGACCTTGAATCCACACCATTTCTTACAATAGTATGCTATGAGGATGACATAACCCAGCTCCACATTGTTGGTGATGTTGTTGGGCGCCCCACATTTCCACAAAATACTTCGATTGATCTCTTGTTTTCCACATTTTCCCAGTTTCTCAACTTGAAGGTTCTTTCTCTGGTTTCTCTGGGTCTTGAGGGTCCATTGCCTCTAACTGTTGGTGACATTTTTTCTCTTGAAATACTCAACTTAAGCTTAAATTCCCTACATGGCTCCATCCCGGAGGTACTTTCTTCTTTGAAAAGCCTACAGTTTATCAATCTTGACGGCAACTGTTTCAGTGGTAACATTCCTAGTTGGATTGGTTCCCTACCAGTCTTGACTACTCTGAGTTTACAGAACAATTCGTTTAATGGGTCCTTGCCAGATTCCATTACACATATGTGGAGTCTTCGAATTCTCACTCTCTCAAGAAATTCTCTTTCTGGGAACGTCCCAGACCTCACCAATTTAACGAACTTGCAAGTTCTTGAGTTGGGAGACAATCTTCTGGGACCCCAGTTTCCTAAATTACCAAAGAGGTTGAGTACACTTGTTCTAAAAAACAACAGATTTCGCTCGGGTATCCCAGCTGAGTTAGGCTTCTTGAATCACCTTGAAAAGCTGGACATAGCTTCTAATAAACTTGTTGGGCCGTTTCTGGCATCGCTTTTGGCACTTCCTTCGATTAAGTATCTGAATATTGGGGGAAACAGATTAACTGGGCTGCTTTTACAGAACATATCTTGCAATAGTGATCTTACTTTTGCCAATCTATCCTCGAATCTCTTGACAGGAGACTTGCCCGCCTGTCTTCAGCAATTGGAGTCCAAGAACGGTGATATCATTTATGCTGGAAATTGCTTGTCAAATCAAGACCAAAAACAGCACCCTTTAAAGTTCTGTCACAATGAAGCTTTGGCAGTGAGTATTAGGCCTCATAGGCAACCTCCTCGCGGGGTAATGACTTTCTTAAGAATTTTAGGAGGAAGTATTGCGGGAATTATAGTTTTTGCTCTGATGTTCTTAACGATGAGAAGGACATACAAAATGGGTGTTGTTAAAGAACCTTCAACAAGGTTTATAACAGAAAATTCACCCGTAACAAATACGGCCAAGCAGCTGTATGATGCCAGTAAGATAAATGTCTTCTTTTTCTTTGTAGTTGATGATTTCTTGAACTGGTTCGACCTTATTAAAGCAAAAGAATTGAAAAGTAATCGCTTCTATTTGGACTACTTTTCTTTTCTACCAAGTTTTGTTAATTTTCACTAGGAATGTATTGTGAGTTATGAATTTAATACATCCTCGTATAAATCCACCATGTGCTAGCAGAGTATATATCTCAGACAATGAAGCTGGGAACTAGTCTTCCTCCTTATCGAACTTTCAGTTTGGATGAACTTAAAGAGGCTACCAACAACTTCGATGCTTCGACTTTGATAAGCGAAAGTCTGGATGGCCAGGTATCTGTTTACATCTAATATATTTTCATTGTTCAGCAATTGCCATATCTCTCTTAGTTTACGCTGTCAAATCTTACATCCCATTGACTTTTCTCTATACATTTTTGTTCTCAAAATACATGTTTGAAAGTGAGTACTTCAGAAAAGACTTATTATTATTATCTTTGTTTTGGGCAAGAAACCACACTTTCAATAAGATAAATGGTTATATATATATAAGGGCATACAAAAAAATTCAAGCCCCACACAAAAAGGGAAGGGGTCTGAAACTACATAAATGAACTCCATTCCAAAAGAACAAGACTAAGCTCATTATTACAAAAAAAATTATGGCCAGTGCCCATAAGGAGGCATTAAATTTCTAACTTTTCGTGGTAGCTTCTTGATTTTCTGTGCACTCGGAGCGCATAGCTTCCAGGATAAATTTGTGCAACTATTATTATTACATATTAATCTGCTACCATACGAAACTGAAAAATAGTTTTACAAACAAAGTCTCACTCTTGACAATAACAGATATTCAAAGGAGTGTTTACAGATGGCAGTGTCGTGACGATTAGGAGTTTAACTTTGAGAAGGCGGCAAACCCCTCAAACCTTCACGCATAAGTTGGAGTTGATATCTAAACTGCGACATATTCATTTGATCAGTGCTCTTGGACACTGCTATGAGTTCCTACCAGACGGTTTAACCATCAGCAGGGTATTCCTTATATTCGAGTACTATCAATATGGGACACTAAGAAGCCATGTATCTGGTAAAATGATTTTTCATGGCATATCTATAGCTATGATTGCTGTAACTTGTGTGTACTGACGGTGCATATGATTTCAGTAGAGAGTAAACTTTTGTGTCAATGGACATAAGTTTTGAAAAGACTTGATTCTGCAGGGCTACATGGGCAAAAGCTTTCTTGGACGAAAAGAATATCGTCTGCTATCGAAACGGTGAAGGGAGTTCAGTTCCTACACACAGGAATTGTTCCTGGTGTATGCTCAAACAGTTTGAAGATTACAGATATTTTGCTAGATCAAGATCTCCATGTGAAAATCAGCTGTTACAATTTACCTATTATTGTTGAACATGGTGGAATGGTATGATTTATAATACAGAAAGGAAAAAAAAAAAAATCTTATTTGTTTGCATATTGATCTCTCAAAATGAGTGTAGTTGATAGATATTTGTTTTGGCTTTCAGATGACTTCAGGTGTTTCATCCACTGGTACTAAAGGGAACCGCCATGCAATGGGGTAAGCCTTTTGTTTTTTATTTTGCAAAAATATTTGTTTGCGAAAGATTAAATTAAAGTTGTCTCTCTCAACTATCTAGTTTATATATATTTAGTGAAGTATCGAATAGAGATCCATAAATTTTAGTTTTATATCTAATTGATGATAAAGTTTAGGAAGTGTCTAATAAATTCTTAAACTTTCAAACTTGTGTCTAATAAGTTTTTTACTTGTTCACATTTTTATTAAAATTTACAAATCTAAATTACTATTCACATAAAATTTAATTTTAAACCTAATAGAATAGTTTGTTTTTTTAATTCCTGAACATAACAAGAATCTATTAAACGCAAAATTGAAAGTTAAAATACTTATTTTACATTTTAATAGTTCAAGGATGTATTAGATATAAAATTGACAGATCAGAGACATAGCAAATATCTTATTTAATTTAGAGATTTTTATTACTAAACTTGTGATTTAACCAAAAAGAAACTTTTATGTCAAATTTATCTTCTAAAGAATAATTTGGTTGTCTATTTACAAGAGTACTGAATTATGTAGTACAATATAACTTTGAATGTTTTCGACGTTGTGTGTTTACAGAGTAAATCATAGAGATAAAAGTGATGTCTATGACATAGGAGCGATTTTACTGGAAATCATTCTGGGAAGACAAATCACATCCCAAAACGAAGTTCATGTTTCAAGAGATCTTGTGAGTACATTTTCCATCTCAGAATCACTTTTAAGAACCGGTTGAAAAGTACCCCTTGAAGCTGAACAAGGGAATTTGGTTTCCATTCCTATTATCAGTTGCAGGTAAGCCTAAAAACAGATGCGATAGCTCGAAAGAGCATCGCAGATCCAGCAATATGCAAAGGATGCTCGGACGATTCGCTGAAGACGATGATGGAAATATGCCTAAGATGCCTCCATGACAAACCAGCAGATAGACCTTCAGTAGAAGATATTCTTTGGAATTTGCATTTTGCAGGACAAGTTCAGGGTTCAAGCAGAGACCAGAATCAGATCAGCCAAGATCCACCAGCATCACTATCACCATCCCCAGAAATGCCTTAAAAGGAAAATGGTACTTATATCCAACTCATTTCATGAACTTGTAAAGCATCTTATGAATTTTATTTCTCAAGTCCAATATGTTATCTCCATAGGAACAATTGCTTATATTATCTTATCCCATCTTATCCAGTTCAAATCTCATCGATTGATTCATCAAAGTCGAATCTGGTGGATCCTGGCTATGAGTAGGAGGAAATCATAAATAATTAACTTGAAAAAGTTGGCCTAACCAAATTAACAGTTTAAAATGTGATAAGAGGAAGGAGAAATATTATAAACATGAGATGATTATTCTAAAACTACGTAGAATTGCATACAAAATATTTTGAACAAATTGGTTGTGCCCCAAGGTCAGGCAGGCATATAAGATTCTAGGATCAATTGAACTGGAGGAGAAGATTTCACCTCCACAATCAAATATGTGAACTTCCACTGCTTCTCCACTTGATCCTTGAACATCTCAGTAGAAACTTTCCCACCTCCATGGGGCCCACGGATATAAAAATTCACCTGTACAACATTTATTTGTTAATTTCTAATGGGAAGGGAAAACTGTTTTTACCACAACGGGAAAACCTTATCACAATTTAAGTCATGAATTACCTACCTCTACTCGCTCGACACCATCTTCATCGGTCCATACCCTATTAGGGATACATTGTCGAGCAGCACGATTTCTAGTTTCTTGGCCATAGCCAGTTATAGGGGAACCAATCCTTACCTTAACCTGACAGAATAGCAAAATCAATCTATTAAAACATATAAGGTCATAGGATAACTTGAACACTGAAATAAGTAAATCAATTGTTGAGTAGACCTCAAAAGGGTACATTTTTATTAAAAGAAAAAACAGAAACTTAATTACAAAAGGGAATTTGTTTTAAATAAGAAAATCATAAGAGAGAACTGAAGAGAAGGACAAGACATCCTTATAGTAAGGAAATAATAATAATAATAATAAAAAAGAATAATTACACAATAGTCCGAATTTAATAGAAGACAACATGCATAAGAACTATCTCATTGCCCACCCACTGCCCCCCATCTGTGCCTATCAATTTCCCCTCGAACCCAACTTATTTTTCATAATTAACAACAAGAACAACCTTCATGAACCATTATATATATATATATATATATATAGATATAGATATAGATTCTGTTCCTGCATCTCTAAAAGACATGATGTGAAATTCATCTTCTTCTGACTCAATTAAGGTGCAAGAAATATTTAAGATGCTGCATAATGGAAAAATGCCTTTTCAATTCCGAACATGGTGCTGAAAAAACATGAACTATATCTAATCCATAGTAGGTGGAGAAAATATAGGTCCATCTAGAGGGTACCTTCCTTGAATTAAAGTGGAAGAGGTTCACTATGTGGTTCTCTTGGTTGGTGATTACCTGAGAATCTGCTGTAGTTTGGTTAGTTCCTCTTAGTCACTTGCAGGACTAGTTTTTGTTTTCTTGCTAGGCTATCTTTTCCGGCCATTTGGTCTTTTTGCAGATGTAATTGTGCCTTGGTTGCATTTGTTATGTTACATTTGGTATCTTTGTTCTCATGGACATGTGTATCTTTAATGGATTTTGTTTCTTAAACACGAACACATACAAAACACAAAGTTCAAGGTTAATTTCACTAACCTGGCTGTCATCTTGAATCCTTTTAAGTGCCTTGTCAAAGATCTTGTACCTAAGCAAACGAATTTGCATATCAGAGTCACCAAGTAGAGGAAATCACAAGGAATTTGAAGTATGATTCTAAGCATACGTTTATAACATTAATCTAAATGTAAGTTGATTGTTACTCTTTTGGTTGAAATATAAGCTCCTTAAAAACTGCATATCCGGCAGCTGCAGCAACTCCAAGCCCTGCAAGGATAATAAAACTGTAGGAAGCTCCCTCTGCAAATGTAACAGGCTTCTCTGGTATATTATATGTTGGAGCATCAAATGGATCCTCCACTGTTGATATTTCTTTTTTGCTCTGCTAACAAAATCAAGGGAAAATCCAGGTTTATGAACTCATCAGTGATCAATAACTAGTCCTGACTTCACCAGGCGAACACCGATAAATTAGAATGCACGCAAGAAATTAATAAAAGGCATGTATGGCAACACTCAGTAAAGTCAGATTCAATTTTTACCAACATCCCAATGAGACGCATGCCTAGTTGAATTTAATTTTGGTAACGTACAATGCAATTATTCATATTAAAAAGAAACCAAACAATTACTCGACTTCTTTTCACTCATATATTAGTAAACATTACAGAAATTCACTCAACAATGTTTAACAATAACTTAAATTTTCCTTGCATAAACTATTGATATTCTAATTATCCCCATGACCTTGCTTTATTAGATCTAAGATTTATAAGAGATGATCATTTTTTCTCAGATGACTAGGCTAGTCAGTCATCTTCATGATCATTTGACGATACATTATTTGAGACACCCGAATCTAGACCCAGTCAAAGAGCCTTCCTCAGAAATTGAACCCAGAGAAACCCAGAGCTCCCTTTCAATGGTAAACAAACTCAAATTTGAACACAAACCTGAGATGAGCTTTGTCCACGTTGCTCTGAAGATTTTGATGACATAAATCTAGCAAAGCACGGCACTCCAGCTGTTGTATCACATCTATTGGTGACAACTAATGTTGAAAAGTTGACAACAGATCCCCGTGCAGCCTGCAGTCTAGATGAAACAGCCATACCTACACAAAAATATAAAATGGAAAGGTTAACTGCAAGAGATGGACTTCCAACAGCCACCCTCCCAAGCAAAAGAGACCAACGAATGGTAAGCAAAGGTCCAAAGGACATGCAACTTCTTAACCGCCGCAGTTTCGACTCCTACTCGGACTCGAACCGAGATGCTCGAATCCGTAGTCAATCCTACTTACGATAGGAGCAGTTTCAAGACTAACTCGAACTATTACTCAACAGAAAATAAGAGTCTTTGTCTAAAGAAATGGGTTACTAGACTAATTGATCAAAGCATCAAGCCCCTAGAAACTCATTTTTCACATGGTAATCAATAACAATATTAGACAATTTGAAAATTCCTTTGTACTCCTTCAAGTCATTGTCATATATGGGGCAGAATAGCATCATATAAGATATACAAGAACCAGATCAAATGTGTCAAACCCAAGTATAAGATATGTGAACCTTAAACTAAAAATATAATAGATCTCTTCGGGGAAGCTTCGAGCGAGTTATGAACCACTATCCAGAAGCAATTTGGAAGGATGCAGCTTTAATTAACTCTAGTTACACAAGTATCATTCAATCATCCACACAAATTTTAAAACTTCTCATTTTGCAAACTCACCCCCCAACCCTGCAGGGGAAAATAACTAAACAAAAAAAAAAAAAAAAAAAAAAAAAAAAAAAAAAAAAAAAAAAAAAAAAAAAAAAAAAAAAAAA
>NW_019272030.1:2612972-2654269 GCF_002738345.1 Cucurbita maxima | reverse complement strand
AAAAAAAAAAAAAAAAAAAAAAAAAAAAAAAAAAAACATGGCAGAATACCTAAGTTCAAGAAAAATAAATGTAAATAAAACCAACCATTAGCTCCAAGTGCAGCCTGCAAATTTGATGAATAATAAAATCAGGCATCCATGATTCAATGAATGCTAAAAGAAATAATAACTAAAAATCAGCATCCAACATGAAAGACTTATTGCACCTTAGGACTATCGCACACGTACCCAACAGATCGCTTGGCAATGCCAGGCTTCAGTGCACCAATTACACATCGTCTTTAGAAATCCCAAATTAGAGAATCTTCTACATTGGATAAGAATCTTGGTAACTAATGCAGGATCATAATTAGAATGAGAGAAATTCCTGAGCAATACCTACATCTATCTTACAGGGTTAAACATCTATTTTCACCCCCCCTAAAAAAAAAAGATAATAATAAACAAAAAAAGAACCTCGACAAGCATCTTAGGAAGAAACAAGAGCTGAAGTGAGCTGACCAAAACAGGATTTATATTCCCTCTATATCAAACTCTCTCAAGTTCATTCTAAAGTTAAAATTCCAAAGTTATTGAGTTGACCAGAACACTGTCCTACAGGAAGAAAAAAAAAAAAAAACTCCCTAATTAGCACATACAGACAAGGCAAACGGTTTCTATATTGAACTTGAAATTGAGAGAAAGAAGAAGCATATTGATCACTTAACTACAAGAGGCCAAAAATGACGCATATATTTGCATATGATCCGATGCCATTATCTGCAGACAAGTTCTTTTCTACTTTTCTTCCAAGGAACAAAATATTATATACTGTAACATTCAAGAGAGTCACACTTTGATTATTAAATTGTTCTTTGATTCTTTTTGCTTTGAAAAAAAATTAAAAAACCCTGTTCGCTGTAACACAGCAGAAGTAACCTCCATATCTTACGCATTTTCTTTTACACTAATTTCCACATGATTGAAACGACTCGAGACATCAAATTCGGCATTTTATCATTATGAACAATCAAATTTATACTTGAAAGAACGCAGAAAAAATCACATCAGTATAATGTAATCTTGTGCATCGTAGCTAAATTGAAGTCCCGGCCGAACCAAGAGCGATTGTATTCGCTGATCGAGCAAGTACTCGACAGTCGGAAACAGAACTAGTAGAGTAAAAAACAAAGACCAAAATTGAAATGCAAGTGACCTGGAGATATTCCTGAACACCGAGACGAGAAAATGACGAGGACTGGTGCCATTGCCGGTGGACGAGAGAAGACCGAGGGACGAACGCGGCGAGCTTCATTAATCCGTTCGCCATTGATTTTCAGAGCTGATGAAGAATTGATCTGTACAGAGAAACCCTAGGAGAGGTGTTAAACCCTGATGAAGCCCTTCATTCGGAGGGGCGTTTCGGTCAAAACCCCTGACGGAATTTTGACGGAGTGCCGGAGGGGGACGGCAGACCAAATTTTTATATATTTATTAAAATTAAAAAAAAAATCTAAAATTTCATAATTTAATCATAACAATTTAAAACTTTTAAATATTTAGTTTAGCCCATAAATTTATGATATCTATTTTTATCCTTCTTGACTTTTTAAAAATGATTTGGATAAACACTTTAATTTGAAACAAGGACATTTAAGCTTGACTAAGAGTCTCGTGCTGCTCGTTTAGTATTGCTTTGACTTCGCTATCGTAAGACCATGTATAGAGGCTAACGCCAGCCTAATGTCGAAAGGTCAAGGAAATTAGTAACTTGTTGATAGGGAATTCTCATAGTAGGCTCGACCAACATTCAGTCTAGAGAGGGCAAACAAAATTATGGGTTACCCTAAATCACGAACAAAAAAAATAATAAAATTAAATTATTTTTAAAAAAAAATTATATTACATTTCCAATCCTTTGGATGGCAACTGGAGAATTATTGTGAAGCAGCCTAAAGAATTGTGGGATTTTTCTTTACATGAAGAGAATTACAAAACTTTAAAGTGTCAAAGTTGTGAAGGATTGCTGAGAACTGACACCATCTCTGTTTGTACAGCTCCCACCTCGCTTGTCCTTCCAAATTTATCAGCCTCTCTTGCTATCTGGATGTCACATGGACAGTAATATTGATAAAGGTATTTTACGACAAGACGGGGAAGTAGGGCTACTACGACGATAGATAACAAACATAGCCAAAACGAGGCCGTGCCCGCCACATGATATATCGCCCTGCCAAAGTTGCATAAGAGTCGTTCACTTAACATCTTATATCATATAGAATGGTCGAAGTTGGAGAATGAGAAAACGCTACAAAATAGGATTATATCACGTACCAGAAACCGGGAAGTGATAATATCGAATCAAGAACAATGACACAAATAACGGTTGCGAGGGTGGATCCCCAGATCACAGCATGGGTGAGAGTATACCATCGAACCACGTCCATTGCCAAGTGCAAGTTGACGACGATGACCGTGGCGAGTAGCCAGAGATCTCCAAGGCCCGAGATGTCGACGGGGGTAGCCCAAAATGCAAAGAGGGGGATGAAGAAAATAGAAATGCTTTGCCACACAGTGTCAACCATAGTTAACCAAAACAATCCAGAGTTGTAGCTCTCCTGTCTATGGCCAGCCCCGTATAGTTGAGGGCGCCTAAGAAGAGTCCTTCTTCCCAGGTCCTTGTCAAGAATTCCAACAACAATAGTGGGCAAACAAGTATAGATTATAGAGTACAGCACACTGCTCCATTGGTTGATCGCCGTCGTCAATGAGTAACCCGTAAAGAGCACGTACCTACACGAACGAATACATGAAAATATCAGTAAGTTTGTAATGATCTACAAGAAGTTAAAGTATTGGGAAACTTGTATGTTCTTAGAACTCAAGAACAAAGCTGTACAACTTATAGGAACAAATCTTATTCAAGCTACTCACCAAAACAGAACAAGCACAAATACTGCATTTCTGTAGAAGTTGTACAAGATCATGTAGCCCATCCGCTGGTAATTCCAATGTCCATGGACCAATAGAAGAGGAACCAAGAATCGAAATTGCCCCATGGCAAAATCTGACGCCATGACAGCTTGTCGACCCTCTAGACCACTGATGCCGACGCCCACATCTGCCTTTTGGATCATGGAGACGTCATTTGCGCCTACAAAACGATTTAACAAGCACAAATTCTATGACCAAACATTCGAAGAACTTGATATGTGTTGAGAAATATAGATTTGAAAAGGAGAGGGATTATGAGATCCCATATCGGTTAGAGAGGAGAACAAAACATTTCTTATAAGGGCGTAGAAACTTCTCCCTAACATGCGCGTTTTAGAACTGTGAGGCTGACGGCAATAGGTAACGAGTTAAAGTAGACAATATCTACTAGTGGTGGGCTTGAGCTATTATAAATGGTATCAGAGCCAGACACTGAGCCACTAAGGAGGGTTAAATGTGAGATCCCACATGAGTTGGAGAGGGAAACAAAGCATTTCTTATAAGAGTGTGGAAACCTCTCCTTAACATACGGGTTTTAAAACCGTGAGGCTAAGAGCGATAGGTAACGAGCTACAACGGGCAATATCTGCTACAAGTGAACTTGAGCTGTTACAAAGATAAAAGGAAAACTCGAAAACAAAGACATTGAGAATTACCATCGCCAATGGCAAGTGTCATATCAGAAGTCCTTCTCTTGACAAGAGCAACAATTCCAGCCTTTTGCAATGGGGCGACTCGACAACATAACACAACCGAACAGTTACAGGCGAGTTGGAAAAGCTGAAACACGAGTGAGTTAAGTAAGGCTTTAAACATTCAAGAGCGTACAGAATTTGCAGGTTTATACGCATTTACCTGTTCTTCGAGTTTACCGTCGAGAATATGAACGAGGCTGCTGCCATCAATGATCAAAGCAACAGAAGGCCTTGCAACTTCAGTACTTCTTTCATTATCCAGTGCAACGCCTGAGGTAGCAGCAAGCTTCTTCGACATGATTATTGCATCTTCTAACCTCCTTTTGCACGATTCTACCGAGTTGTCGTTAATTATAACTTGGGTCATCTTGTTTGTCAAGAGCTTTGAGGAGTAACCTATTGATATGGCAGTTTCTTGCTTGTCTCCAGTCAAAACCCATACTTTAATTCCTGCAGTTCTTAAAGCTTCTATGGCTTCTGGCACACCTTTTTGTAACTTATCTTCAATGCCTGAGGCACCTAATATCAAGAGATTGTTTTCTATATTGTTGGCAACCTTCCGAAGCTTAGCAGCCCTGCCAATCAAAGCGGTACTTGCTTCCTCAAACAGCGAGTGCCATTTATCAAAGTCAAAGGAACTGAGTTCTTTCATCCCAATAACCAGTGTTCTGAGACCCTTTGATGAGTATGAATAAAGATGAGCTTTAGTCACCTGAATGATATCCATGTTCAGGTTTTCACATGCCACCGTGAACATGGAATTATCAGCACCTTTTACAAATACTTTAAAGGTCATATCTGGACACCCCAATATCACCGACATCCGCTTCCTGTCGCTATCGAACTCGTGCATTCCCAAAACATTATACCTGCAAGCAAATATTAAAGAGATTTAGAAAAAAACATTAAAAGAGTGGAAGAGAGAAAACTGTGAGATCTCATCTCAGTTGGAGAGAGGAACGAAGCAGATAAGAGTGTGGAAACCTCTCTCTAACTGACACGTTTTAAAAACCTTGAGGGGAAAGCCCAAAGAGGACAATACCTAGTAGCGGTGGGCTTGAGATGTTTCAAATGGTATCAGAGACAGACACTGGACGGAGTGTCAGCAAGGACATTAGGCCCCGAAAGGAGGTGGATTGTGAAATCCCACATCGGTTGGAGAGAAAAACGAAGCATTCTTAATAAGGGTGTGGAAATCTCTCCCTAGAAGACGCGTTTTAAAAACTTAGAAGGAAAAGCCCAAAGAGGATAATATCTACTAGTGGTACGCTTGGGCTGTTTCAAAACGGTGATCTGTTTGTTCTTCAGAAAAATCACAGGGCAAATAGTTGCGGGATAAAAATCAAGGAGCTTCAATGTTAAAGCATGGAGTAACCAAAGCAAGAGCATGATTTACCTTTGTTTTTCACCATGTATATCAATAACTATATGGCCAGAAGTTCGTTCGATTAGCATAAAACCATATGCTGCTGCAGCATAAACCAATGCCTGTTCATCTGGAGACTCCCCTTGGTAGTCAATCAATTGCACTGAAGGATCAGAAGTTTTGGTAATGAGAGGAACAATGGTATTGCAAGCAGCTAATGCAAGGAAGAAATCATGAATATATCTTCCATTCTTAGTGTGCTTTCCACTTTTCGATAACTGTAGAAGCTCAGGATCAGTTTTCACCATCAATTTTGGTCTCAAAACCTTTCCATTCACTGCAACATAAAGGAGCAAAAGATGAGCTAAACTAATTCAATTGCCGAAGACTTGGATTAAAAAAGATAAATCAACAAGACTGCTAACCTCGAACGGAGTATCCAATCTGCTCGTCGAGCGTATCGGTACTTTCACCTCCATAATCGACTCCCCAGATGCTTGCACATCTAAACTCCATCTTATTCTCAGTAAGGGTACCCGTTTTGTCCGAAAACACATACTTTATTTGTCCTAAATCCTCATTTATGTTCAAAGCTCGACATTGAAATCTCGAATTCGATGTTTCATCATACATTTGCATGTCTTGAATCATAAAATAAGCCTGACCGACACGAACAAGCTCCATTGAAATGTATAATGAAATGGGGATCATAATCTGAAACACAATGACTGACATGAGGAATACAAAAAACGCCTCCAATCCCCATCCATAGTAATTATAAGTTTCAGGTGGGTCCTTTGAGAAGTCCTTATCTCTGAAAAAAGGTAAAATGTCCAAATCTTCCCTGTTTCTAATGAACCAAACAGCAGCCAAAACACAAACAACAGTACACAAAGCAATGAGAAAGAAAGACAGCATAACAATCTCAACATTCATACGAGTCTCGAGTCGGCTTCGTTTCGATGGAGCTCCAGAACTGTTAAGCATGGCTTTTGTCTCACGGCCAGCATAAACGGAAACGCCAACAGCCCAGCTCGTATTCTTGAGCTCACAGCCACGAAGAACTATGTTCGGAGGTCCAAGAGAAAGACGTTTCCCATCGATCTCCATATTAGCATGAAATCCATAGATATTCCTATTGGGTTTCTCACATTTAATCAACCCAATAATCTTCTCCTTGTCGGGCATTTTCGACATCGTCTCCTGTTTCGCATACCGCGTTTTCAAATTCGATTCCCCATCCAAATTCAGTGTCTGCAAATATGCAACCCCTGTAGAATCACTGGTAGAAAGAAGCACCATATCACAAGGAATGGTATCATTTGCACTAATCTTAATGATCTCACCAACTCTTATATCCTTCCATTTCTTCATTTGAAACTGACCATCTACTAAAACTGAAGCTAACCTATTGTTCTCAATTTTATCAGAACGATGCCTTCTCCAATCCTCATATGCATCTTTAACAGCAGTAACTAGCAGAACAAAAGCTAAAGGCAAAATAGAGACAGTGCGACCAAAAACGGCAAGCTGGGGAAGTTGATTAAGAACAGCAATAACAAGGAAATAGATATAAGCAATTCTATGAAATTGTTCAAACAGATTCCTGGGCAGAAAAGTGAGAATCGAATACTTGCCGGTGCGAATCGAATTTCTAGCGAATTCAAACGTTTGGTTCGTCTTTTCGGGATCATCGATGTATATTAACCTCGCATCTTCGTCACTGATTTCCTTCTGTGAAATGCTCAATGCTTCAGAATCGGCACCTCGAGACCCATGACGAACAGGCCTCGATCCAAAATCACTGGAACCGACTTCACGAATTGAGGACTTCGATTGCAGCGACGATTGACTTCGCCGCGAGAATGAGCAGTGATCCAGTTCGGTACTCGCAGAGTTCTCATTAGGATTTGGAGTATCCATGGCGAAGAACAATCCAAGTCGGTTCGGCTCTGGTTTCAGCAAATCGTGAGAGATAGTGTTCGGTGTTCTCGGAGATATAATCAATAGCGATCGCTCTGACGCCATGATTTAGCAATCAGAGGACTCCGAATTAACACCACAAATTCAATCACCAACGCATTCATGAATTCCCAAACGAGCTGCGAAAACACTAAACCAATACAGAAAACGAGAATCCCAAATTCAAATCTCCGATAGATTCTCAAGCATCAACGCATTCACGAAATCCACAGGTTGCAAAAACTCCAATCAAACCACAACAACACAACAACTCAGAAAAACAACTCGAATCCCAAGTTCAAAACTCCACCAGAAACTCAATCAAACGCTAGAACACACGAAACCCAAATCCAAAATCCAACAGAAATGCAGCAACGGAGGTCAAAAGTAGAGTAAAAGCTCGCACTAACACAAAACGTGCTCTCTCGATTAACAGAGAATCACAGAGGAAACAACAGTGACTGTACGGCCAAGAACAAGAAATAGGCCAAGTCTGCAGCCAAATGGGCAAATTTCTTAAGCAAAAATGGTAGTTGGCGAAGCGTATAAGAGGGGAAGAAGAGGAGAAGGAAGTATAATAGAAAATGGTCAAACCCATCTGGGAGTTCTAGAGATAGAAATGAAGAGAGAGAGAGTGAGAGTCTAGTGATAGAAAGAGAATGGGAAAGACGATCGTCGCAAGAAACGGGGCGAAGTCGTAATGGGTGGCGACAGCAAAATAGATCCACCAAATCAAAAATTAGATAAAAATAAATCAAAAGAAAACAAAAAAAATTAATTTTTTTTAATTTTAAGAATTTTCAAAATTATTTTTTTTTAAAATATATTTCCCGCGGTGGTCCGATGATTCTAGAAGAACGGCTTCTTATTAATTTTTAAATTTTTATTTTATTTTAATTAAATTTATTAAAATATAAAGCTTTTTATTTATTAATTCATATTTTTTAGGCCTTAAAATGGTAGGATGCTATTAAATTTTATCTGAAAAACATTTTTATTTTTATAATTTAATAAAAAAAACTTACCCATACACATAATTATAATTTTATCTTAAAATTTAAATTAAAATGTACCATATTTTTTTATAAATTTAATTATATTAATATTTCGATAAACTAATTGTAAGAGTAGAGATCTTCATTTAACTCGTCGTCAATGAGGTGCAAAATTTTTGTTTAAATAGGAAACGGGAGAGAGCAAAGGCAGATTTCTCTCCTTAGAAGGGCATTTTCGTCATTTCTCCACCACATTATTATCAAAATTAAAACATATATTTATATTTTAGTTGCTTACTAAATAACTAAATATATTTTTTTTTTGAAGTATGTTTTAAATTTTTTTAATGGTCTCGTGGAAAAAATTCTCGAGAATCGTTGTCTCAACTCTAGCAAAAATAGATAAGAAATTTAGTTACGTGTATATCACTATGTGAGAGTGATAATGGGATAATTAAGACTTTTCTATCTCTACCCCGTCCAACAAACATTACTATGCGAGAATTATTGATTTTTGATATGATAATTGATGTATTTTGTAACGCTTAGTTTAAATTATAAAAATAATATAAAATTGAGCAAAAAAATCTCGAGAATCCTTGTCCATACCTCCAAAAATAAATAATGAATTTAGTTACGTGATCTATGTAAGAGTAATAGTTGGGATGAGGAAGATTTTCTTGTCTCTGCCCCGTCTAATGGACATTAACAAGAGTGAAAGATTAAATTATCGACTCTTGATATGATAACTGATATATTATCTATCCGCTCAGTTTAAATTATAAAAATAATATAAAATATGTTTTACATTTTTTAATAGTCTTGTGGGAAAAATTTTCGGAAATCCTTATTGCAGTCCTCGCAAAAATAAACGAAAAATTTAGTTGTGGATATTGTTAGACGAACACGACTCTCCACAATGGTATGATATTGTCCACTTTGAGCGTAACGCCTCCCCTTAATCGAGGCTCAACTCCTTTGGAGTCTTAGTCATTTTTGACTGCCTTCGTACCTTCGAGGAGGCTTGACTTCTTTTGGAATCCTTTGTTCGACATTTAAGGATTTGCCAATCTATTGACACGGCTAAGTTTAGGGCATGGCTCTGATACCATGTTAGACGAACACGACTCTCCACAATGGTATGATATTGTCCACTTTGAGCATAAGCTCTCATGGCTTTGCTTTGGGCTTCCCAAAAGGCCTCATACCAATGAAGAGTGTATTCTTAGATTATAAACCCATGATCATTTCCTAAATTAACCGATGTGGGACTTTCATCATCCAACAGATATCACTCCACAAGAGTGATAGTAGGATGAGGAAGACTTTTCCGTCTCCGTCTCGTTCCATAATCGTTAAATAAAATAAATAATAAATAAATGGTCAAATCCAATCCATTGTATATGGTTTCATGTTTTTTTTAGTTTTTTCAATATCGAGTTAAATTACACTGTATTTATAATTTTTCATCCATATTTGTATCTGTTAAAAATTTTCGATTTATTTGTTGATTAAATTTTTATTATTATCTCAAAAGTTACTCGAATCAAATTTTGATAATTATTTTTAAAAAATTCAAATTTTAACCGTAAAAAAAACATTAAAATTAAATTAAATTTTTGAGTTTTTTAAATATTCAATCCAACCTAAATCGGAAGAATAATAATAATTAAATATCTATTATCATTCTCGTTCATATTTTAATATTTATTCGATCCAACTATAATAATATTTCACTGTCAAATTTAATAAATAGTAGTCGGTAATTAAAATATAATAGTTAAATTATTCTCTCACCTCAAATATTTGACTTTTCACGTCACATTTTTCAACTTTCGAGGAATTAGTAAATTTTATTTATATAAAAATTTGACATAATTAATCATTTAATAAATTTGAACTAATATTATTGGATAAAAATAGTTTAATTTTAGTAAAAAAAGTAATTTAATTAATATAAATAAATGGTAAAACAAATAAGACTATAAATTTGAAATTTTGTGGATTAAATTAAAACGATCCTGTATTAGTGCGTGTCTATATTAGTTATGTGTCATATCATTTATTAATTATCATTAGTAACATTTCTTACGTCACTTATTAATTGTCAATAGCATAAAGTTTTTTTTATATATATAATTCAATAATTATAATATTAATAATTAAACATGATCTCAAGACGATATTGTATTTTATCGGTTGAATTATGATCAAATTGATGTAAATATTACAAGAGTTTAATAAACTAATGGACCGATTTAAAAGGTTTAAAAAATATATATTAATAAAACAGACATAAACATATTACACAAAAATAAATAAATAAATATAAAATTAGACGTTAAATTTTGAATACTACCTCCCTCCCAGTTTTAAAATGTAATTTTCAAATTTAAATCGAATAGCAAATTTTAATTTAATATTTAAAAATAAATAAATAAATAATTCGAACCAACTTAACCTAATATTTTATGGTTCGTTTTGGTCGAGTTCAAACAATAAATTATTTATTATAGAACAAATTCATATGTTTGAATTATTTTCCTACCTAACCTATCTAATCTAAACGAACCTACCAAAAACAAAAGACTGACTTTTTTTTCATCCTTTATTATATTATTATTTAATTTTTAATAATGGTTTTAATATATAAAAAAAATGATTTTATTTTTTAAAATGAATATAAATTTTAAAGGTTTAAACTAATTATCTAAATTGGTAGTGATTGATGGGTTATTTCAAGATAATTTAGATTAAATATTAAATTAGGTTAAATAAAACTTTAATATTCTTTCTCATATATTTTTAATTAAAAATCTTTTAGACGTTATTTTAGGTGCGGGTTGACTTTGACTTTGAATTTCTTATTAGATCTAACTATTTAAATAATTTAGACATAAAATAAAAATATGAATAAATATTTTCAAAATGATTGTATAAAATAAAAATCGAATACCAAATTACTCTTATTTTTTTATACATTTATTAAACATTAATTTGTTCCCACCATTTTCATTTATGAATCACATGGGTCATGTGTACTTTGATAATAACAAATTTGATATCAAAATAATAATATTTTATTTATCGTTAATATATATATATATATATTAATGTTTTGAGTGTGATGTAGGTAGAATTTTATATACTATAATATATGTGGAGACATGTGAGTAGGGGCTTCCTATGCAATGAGTATTGCATAAGATCAGACCATGAAGAAAATCACTCTCATTTTATAATGTCGTTTACTGTTGAGATCATTGCATAAGATCAGACCATGAAGAAAATCACTCTCATTTTATAATGTTGTTTACTGTTGAGACTGGTTTTTTTCATTCGATAATCTAAGTAACTCAATCTTAATCCTGAGCTATCCATGAGCTCTTGTTTATTCAATTTTATAATGTCGTTTACTGTTGAGACTGATTTTTTTCATTCGATAATCTAAGTAACTCAATCTTAATCCTGAGCTATCCATGAGCTCTTGTTTATTCAGAATTATCCTTAGATTTGCATGGTTAAGAGTGGCTCGAGTTCGCCGACTCAATAAGCCTCCCATTTGAGGGGTAATACGGGGTGAATAGCTGGGGACATAAGGTGCAAGATGGAATTCACTCCTACTCACTTTTAGGGATAATAGAGAGGTTGTTCCCGTAAGTACTTACTACAGGTCTTGAACAAGAGACCTCACCCTCTCATTGGTTTGAGAGGGATTCGGTTTACTGGTTGAACCACAAACCAATTGTTCATTAGAGGATCAGTTGAACATAAAGACAAAAAAGTAACTTCAGGGGTAAAACGGTAAATTGACACAACTTTAGTTACAAACAACTCGTGAAGGATCAACTTACTAATCATTGTTATATCAAATGGACAAAAATATATCTATAGTGAGGGGAGTGCAACTACTAGGCTATAGTGGAGTGTCCTAGTAGTTAACAAATGTCGGTTAATGAGTTTAGCCGGTTAATCTTGGATAGTTGGAGCCCATGATCTATAGGTTCATTAGGTCCCCTTGCTAGCTCATATCGAACTAAACCATAGAACAGTATGACAAGTGAGTTCAAAGTATTCGAATTCAAATTAAGGAATATGTGCTAAATATATATGAACCGCATTTTTGTTTTATTTACGAATTAAACAAAAAAAGAGGATTGGAAATATTTAAATAAAATCTAAATATCTTAATCAATATGTGTCGGAATTGATTGAGATTGACATTTGAATTAATGTTAAATATTAATTAAATTATTTATTTATTCATTTAATATTACTTTAATTTGAAATTAATTATGTAATTGAAAGGGAGAAAGTCAAAAAGGTTTATTTCATTTAATGGAAAAATCCATATCAAAATTTTGTTCGACCAAATTTGCATGCTTGCCAAATAAACCTCACAAATTTTAGTGGAATTTTGAGTGTCAAAATTTGGTTAACTCAAATTTGCATGCAATTTGGTAATCTCAAATTTGCATGAATACGTAAATACGACTCTATAAATAGAGTGATTAAGGTACATATAAAGTCTTCTTGGAAGAAGAGAAAAACCCTCACAAATTCTCTTTCACATATACTAAATCTCTTACAAGTTTAGTCACTCACTGGATTCCACAATCCCGAAGAATAGTAGGGAAGACACTAGTGGATAGTTCGAAATCGGTTCGTGAGGAAAAAGAAATGAATAGTAGGGAAGACACTAGTGGATGGTTCTAAATCGGTTCGTGAAGAAAAAGAAATAAATAGTAGGAAAGAGACTAGTGGATGGTTCAAAATCTGTTCGTGAGTACAACATAGTTCCGATCGACTCAAAACCCACACCATACAAGAAAGACAATCATATATGCTACTCTACTTGTACTCTCAACCCATCTTTTTCAAGAACGGTAAAATTAGAAAACAAATTTGGACGGATTACTTCTCTTCTAACTAATAAGGTAAAATGTTTCAATCTTCCCACTTTTCAGTAAACCAAACAGCAGAACAAACACACACGATTAGATTATACACAGAATGACAAGAAACAAACATAAACGACATTAGATCAATACACTCCGAACACGGTCTTCCTTAACAACTTAGCACTCTAAATAGAGATACTTAACTCTCTAAACTAAACAACTTCGGACGTAGTGATAACTCGAAAGACCAAATAAAAATGACATAGATCAAAACCGACCGAAACTGACCAAAAGAACCTAAATGGTATTGAAACCTTAGATTTATATTTCTACACTTTTGGGGTACTTCTTTCCATTGAGCATCCCCAAGAGAAGAGAGCTTTCATTGATTTAATAGATACAAGCTTTTACCTATCTTCAAAGCCTGCACCAAAACAAAGAATTCTTTTCATAGTACTCCCAATGAAACCAGAGAGCACAATGGAGGCCCGACATTAATCGATAATTTCACCTTCTTCCTCTTCGAGTATCGGTATTCCATCTCCTCTGAACTTCTCATCGTTATCGCTATTGTCATCATCGCTTTCGTTATCGCTGGCAATGCCACGACGACCAGTGTTTTCAACCATTGAATTGTTGGTCTCTTGGAGATTGAAGCTCCCAGTAGATAGAGACTTCTCATCAACCACCTTGATCTCACTTCCACTCTCTTTGACAATGACTGAAGGAAAGTTCAAGGGTTTATTGGGCCATTCATTGAAGAAAGAATTCATCACCATGAATCTCAAAGCTTGTAACATATGGCTTTTGTCTCTCTTAACATCTGCTCTCAACAGCTTCTGGTATAATGTTGTCTCTCTCTTCTTTAATGGCGACTTGTTTGATAAATGCTTATCGGGTTTCCCTTTCTTTCTCGAACGGTTCTTTTTCTCAGGTCTTCGCCTCTTGTTGAACCTGTTTCGAGCTTTTTCTTTCCCTGTTGAGGCTCCTTCTGCTTCCTCTCCCATTGTCGATAGATCTCCATGTCGTTTATTATCGTCACATTTCTCTGAATATGAAAGATATTCCTGTGGTATTTCTGCTACTTCAACTCCTAATTCAGCCTGCTTTGCTAAAATCTCTTTGAGTTCCTGCAAACATTTTTTTCACCCTACTTAGTAGTTAATATTCTAGCATCGGTTGCCAAATCATGTTTCCATTTTTGTAAAAGTCCTCCGCAACCATCTCTTTCTAAACTTAGAAAACTTCTCTATATTCAAAATCTACAACTTTTTTGGGGTAAGAAACTGCGTATTCTTGAGAAAGATGAAAGAACAGAATACAAGCTACAAAAAAAAGGAAGTCCAATCCTAACTATAAAAAAATAACTTCAATCCAGCAGAACAAAATCGAGATCACGATTGCAAAACAGTCCAACGACCGACATCGACAAGGAGTATTAAACATAGCCACCTCCAAAACCTCCTGACCCGATGTCTCTACTTTCCAAAAGATATTATTGTTCCTTTCAATCCAAAAACTAAATTTCTTAAATAGAACCCAGCGTCTAGAATGGGTATTTATATCTTTAAGGAAAGATTGTGCCAACTCACTGGCTTTTAAAAGAGAGAAGAGAAAGGACGAAAAGGAAAGGGAAACGTGAGATACGTACTTGTCGCAAAAGCTGAGCCTCCTTATCAACCAATGTGCAGTCGGTTTGCTTTTCGGTGAGTTTCTGGAGGAACGTAAATTATCAGCACATTGGTAACTTGAATAAACATAAGATTGGACACACACTAGGCCGTAACTTGCACCGAGATAGGGAAGTAAGTCAAACCTTCTGTATGTTGGTTGATGATGGGAAATTCTTCCGGCGTGCTTCACGCCATTGCAGGATTTCTTGATCCGTATAGACCAAAGAAAGAGATCTAGAGAAAATATAAACTGAATATGAGAAAGGGAGGGAGCTACAACAGATCAGTTTTAACTTAACAAGAACAGATTGCAACTTTCAGAACACAAAATAAGTACTTGAAGACTACTTTTCTTAGTTTTCAAAACTTGGTTTGGTTTTTTAAGACATTGGTAGAAACTTGATAACAAAACCTAGAAACTTATGGGTGGAAGCGGTATTTAAAAGCTTAATTTTCGAAAATCAAATTGTCATCAAATGAGGCCTTAATATGAAACATTAACACAAGAACAAGAAAGTATCACCTCTTCTGGTCTTTCACATGTTCTGTGGAGTTTCCACCACCAAATTTGTTCCTCCTCTCATTGTGAAAACCTGTATACACTCTCTATTAATCATGCTTCGTAAATGACGAGAAACAAACCATAGTAAATCACAGGACAGAAAGTTCTATCTGCACCATAATCATCAATTCTCTGCCTAAAGTAGAACTAAAAAAGTGACATATTTGAGGGGAAAATTAAAAATAAAAAGAAGAATAAGGCCTAAATTTAGGATAGATTCTGAATCTATATTTGATCCCGAGTACGGTTCCGAATCAAAATAAGATTTTTTTAGCAGCCCTGATGTAGAATACAGACTCTAGAACTTAAAAAAAAAAAATAATAATAATAACGAACAGTCATATTCCAGCATGCTAAATAAAAATGATCAATTAGAAAACGAAGTTAAATAGGTCATAGTAATCAAATCTCTACATCAGAAAATTTCAAGAACCAATTGAGGCCAAAAATTCTACATCCATAGTTTAAAGCCAGCACTTTTCTAGCTAAATATGCAGGCCTCATCCGATTCGATACGTGAAATGAAGTCACGAAGCCTGAAAGTATCGTCTTTTCTTCCTATTTATTCCTTTCATTTTTATATAATCCTTTGTATGTATGTGATCATCTCCATCCCTCAAAGAGGGTATAGAATTAAACTTCGCAATAATCAGCATGAAGGAAACCACAAACCTTTTCCTTTCATTCCGCCAGGAACCCCAAACTTTTTCTTTTCATTTTTCATATGATGAGCTTGATGCTTCTGAAATCTACAATATATGAGTTGGTTGAGAAAAGCAGGCCCTCGAATTTAACTCTTTTAGGTTAAATAACGAGAGAGAGAGAGAGAGAAAAAGATTGAACAATTGGCATAGTATACCCTTTGTTTGAGTTCCTCGTGAAATTCCTGTGAGCTAAATTATTTGAAAAGGAATTTGATCCATTTCCACCATCACTTATTGAAGAATTCCCCTGTAATAATCAACAACAATTAGACAATTGATCAAATAATGATCTTTAAACCTTGGGACTATTCTTTTCACAAATGAACTATTTCTAGAACACTGATCATAGAGAAAAGAAAAACTCAATACAAATATATAAACGGATGCATTTATAAACTAAATATTCCTTTTCAAAAACTACTAGGAAATAGAAAAGAAAAACCAAAGGCATCTCGATTTGAGTTAATTACAATGGAAAACGTGGACAGTTTGAAGTCAAGATCGATAGGTTCTCCAACTCATGCAAATATTAGGACTAAACTATCTCTTAAACTTCATACCTTCTTTCACACTCTTTGGCTGAGACATTTTCCACATTCAATCAAATACACAACAACCAAGTAAGGTATATTTGTATAGGATAATGAACAATAACCTGTGAACCAACGAAAGCAGGTGACTGCAGGTTCCTCGTTTGTTGTGGTTGCGTCGGAGAGTTGAACGGCATGGTCGAGTTCACTTGCAACGGTGGAGCTGAACCCAGCAATTGATTTGATCCAGCACCACCCATTGCTTGTGGAGTGAAGTTTTGGGGATTTTGGTTAACAGGGTGCATTGTCTGATTGACACCAAAAGGCTGAATTGTAGAGAGGGCAGGATTCTGAAAAGGCATTGGAACAGCTTGTTGATTTGGAGCACCATATGAAGCATGAGAAGGAACTTGCGACGACATATTCAACATCTGTCCAGGAATTACATGTTGATTCATATTTTGAAACGGCAAACAGAACTGCCCATTAGATAAACCCATATTCTGAGTCAATTGCTGAACCAAATTGGGCATGTTCTGCCCAAAAAACTGCGCTGGAGGCAAACACGAGTTCATATTCATCTGATTCACATTCGGCACCATATTGAACTGCCCCTGAGCCGGAAAATTGGCAGCAGAATTTGCAAATCCCATATGTCCGGGAGCAAACGGGGAAGCACCAAGTGGATTATTAGGCAACGCCATTAGAGGGTTTTGCAAATTCATCATCAATCCTGGTTGAAACATGGGGGGAGGCATGTTTGGAACAGGATTTCCATGGAGATTGTTCAAGTGAGCGTTAGGATTGCAGAAAAGAGCCTGGTTTTGGTGTTGAATTTGAATGGGATTTTGAAGCCCATTGGCGGAATTCGCGAGAGATGAATTGGGTAACTATTGATTGAAAAGATGAACGAATTAAAACGAGTGGAAAAGAGAAATTGATAAAAAAAAAAACATCGAATGATCGGAATTACCTGTTGTGAAGAAGCCGCTGGAGGACGAAACATCTTCACGGCATCAAAAATCCAAAGGAGAGTTTTCGTTTAGGGAGAAGAGATAAAGAAGAGTGTGTTCATAGTGGGAAAAGGGTTTATAGGGTTTAAGACCTGCCGCGAATCGCAGGTCAAAGGCGGTCAACAAAAACATTTTCATTAAAAAAAATAATAATAATTAACATTATATACTTTCTCTTAAAATATATATATATAAATATTTCTAAACTTTTTAAAAATTTTAATAATAATCTTAATATATATATATATATTTTTTTTTATTATTATTATTGTTATTAAAATTATTTGTATTTTTTTTTTTTGAAATATCTCATTAATATCCATAAATTTTTTTAACACATTTAAATTTTCGCAAATTTCAAGTATTTTTAAAATTTTAAGAAATATTATTTTATCTTTAATTCACAAACTTTCAAAAAAAAAAAAAACATTAATACCTTCCATTTTTTTTATAAAATGTTAGGAAAGTTTAAACGCAACAAGTTTAATTATGCATATACGTTCTTAAAAACGAATTTGTTGCATTTCGATTTCAAACGTTTTTGTTGTTCCATATCATTCTGTGTCCATTTGGTATACTCAATAAGTATTTAATAGGGTATCTAACAAATGTCGAGACTTTATACAATTAGTGCCTACCACATATCTATCGAACGAGCTGTCACATGTCTTATATATGTCCAATGAGTATTAAAGTTTCAAAGTGTATGACACGCATTCGATATTAACCTCAGATTATCATTAAAAAAGGATGACTTTCAATTATTTTTTTTAAGGAAATAAATATTTTAAAATGTTTTTTTTTTAGAGATGTATGTGAGATTTGTTTTTATAAAATTGATTTTTAATAATTAAAAATCAAATATTATTAAATGGGGTTAAAATATTAATTTTTATTTTAGATTTTGAACATGTTTCTTACTAAAATAATTGAAATTTTAATTTATAAATTTTGAAATAGTAATATTTCAAAATTATAAATTTAATTATTGATTTTTTAATATTTAAAAACCATAGATTTACTATAAACCGGATCACGGTACTATAAGAGATTTTTCAAATGTTGTCCTAAACTCAGGGCTGGAATATGATTTTGACCCAATCAAATGAAAAGATAGTTTTTGAAAAGTCGTCCCGAACTAACTACTAAACGATCAATAAACTACAGTACGACCTCGACTAATGAACTGAAAGGATAAATTTCAAAAGTTTTCCAGACCCATTACGGAATGACCGACCACAACACGATTTCAATAGGTAAAATAAAAAGATGTCGAAAAAGTCCCACACTTTACGCCTAAAAATGAAAGGGAAAGCAATCACTTTGTTTGACATCACAAGGCATTGCAATAAATGGAGTGAAAGAGACAAAGAGCATTTTAAGGAACAAAAAAATAGAAAAAAGTGAAGAGTATGGGCTTTCTTTCTTTCTCAATTGGAAATATTCTTTTTATTTATTTTATTTAATAATTAATTTATTCTTTTTATCCATCATTTTTTATTCCATTATAAGATCATTAAATTGCTAAATATGGGTTTGGATTCTCTTTCCATTTTTAATTATTTAATTAATAATAATTATAATTTTCACGTAATAAAACATATCATACGAATATATTTTAAAATACTAATAAAAATTATTTTTAAAGAATTTAATAATAAATGAGACCAAAATTAAATTGATATAAAATAAACAAAATCGTAAAAAATTTAAAAATTTTATATAGTCGGTGTTTAAATTAAATGTTTGTATATACATATAATTTTTAAACAAATTTGCAGTTATTTTTTTTACTATAAAAAATATATAGATATATAAATAAATAAATAAATAACCTACCAATGCCGTTTTTACAAGGTGTTTAATATAATATAAATATTTTATTTTTTTAAATCGTGTTATTTACTCTTTTTTTTTTAATCATATTTTACTATTTTTCCTTTTTTTCAAAATTCCTTAATTTCTCTCTATATATATATATGTTTACATTATTTTTTAGTAAATTCTAATTACAGTTTCAATATATTTAAAGAGTAATATTAAATAACATTTTAAAATAATTTCTAAATTAAAATTAAAAGGTAATATAAAATTGATTTTTTTAATTTTATTATTAGTTTTTAAAAATATAATTCAAAAATTTAAATATTTGATCCAACCTAAAATCTTATTTACTTATTAATAAAATTTGAAATTTTAATTTTAAATATTTTTTTTAGATTATCTGGAAATTGAATAATATATAATAAATAAATAACTTGTTTATTCGGTGTATTTTTAATTTGTTTTTGAATTATATTATCCAAATAATGAAAATTCTCAAATGGATACACTTTAAATATATTTATATCTCGAATTTTGATTATATTATAACATTCATACGGGACGATATGGGAGTTTTTGAGAAAACAGTGTTGAATATCGGTTTGTTTATACTGCAATTTTATATAAAAGAGTTCAAATTTTACGAACGTTGAATCAAGTTAAATAAAAAAAAGGTATGTATACTTTTTGACCGTTTCTTCGTTTTATCGATGAGTTAAGTTTATATTTTTTAATTACCTCAGTAATATAATTATGTCTTACCTTTACTGAACATGTTTATCATAATTGAGATCGATCGTCTACTCTAAGATATAACATCGAGTCTAATGCTGTGTTTTTTTAAAATTGGTTTACAGTGCCCGACTGAAAAATTGTAAGGTATATTGGACTATGTCGCAGGTGTACATATGACCCGAGCAAGTTAGAATATCGAATACGAACCCGAATCATAATTTTTGAATAGAAGGGTAAATTTGTATATTCACATGAAAATAAAACAATGAAAAATGGAGAATTTGAAGATATAAATAAAAAAGAGTTTGAATTAAGAAAAGGGAAAAGAAAAAAAGAAAAAAAGAAAAAGAAAAAGATGCTTTCATTTTCAGTGAAGAGGCAATTGAAGAAGGAAGATGGAAATGTATTCAACTCTCTCCTCCTTTCTCTCTGCCTAATTTTGCTCTTTTTCGGCCATTTCATCTTCTGTCAAGAACTTCATTTCTGCTCTACTCCATTTCTCCATTTCACTTTCTCTCTCTACTATTCTTCTATCACACACTCTCTCTTTTTCTCTCTCACTCTGTATTTTTTCTGTGGTTTTTTTGGTTCTGGGATTGTCCCAGATGATGTGTTGTACTCTCTATGCCAGGATCTTCTTCATCATCTTTCACAAATTGCGGTCAGCATTTCTTTTGAGAGTTTATGATCTCTGTTTGATTTGTTTGTTGATTTTGGTTTCAGTTGATGGATCTTTGAGGAGAGCTAGGGTTTAGATTTGGGGAGTGAGAAGTATGGATGATGATTGTGTTACTCAGTTTGATCGTTTCTCTTTCTGATGACTTTGGTGAAATGGAGTTTGTATTATCTGCTTAATGATTTCGCATCGCGAGCTGGTTTTGATTTTTGTTTTTACTTTTTTTTTTTGTAATTTTTCCCCTTTTGGATATTTTCTCTGTTTCAGATCTTCCATTGTTGCTATTTTCTCTGCTGGTAGCTCAATTCGGCACCTCGAGTGAGCTATTGATTTCTCGTTCGATTGTTTCTGTGTGCTTTTCAATAAGTCGGCGATTTAAAGCCTATTAGTTTGGGAATCTATTGTATCGTTGGGGCCCGACTCAGGTACGTCGATTTTCTTTTCGTTCCTCGATGGAGATGCATTTGGTATGGGTTTAGGTCGCGATATTTGGAAATTCATTCGTTCTGTTTTGATTTTCGTTTTGATGTAGCTAGGAAGGATCTGTATTTGGCAGGCTGTGGTTTCCTTTTTCTGCGTTGATTATGCAGAATCTGTTGCAATAATTGCGATTTTCTTTTGCAATTAATGAGTCAATTACTCTTTGAGTTATCAAACTTTAAGAATTTATGATGAGTGATTCTTCCAAGTTAGGGTAGTAGATTAATTTCGCAATTGTTGATTAATTACTTCGTTCATTTATTTCCTTCCCGATTGAGTCAGAATTTAATTGGCTTTCGAAATTCCTTCGTTCCCATTCTTCCTTTAATGGATCAGGGAGATCTATATACTTTTCGAACATTTATGAAGAATTAGTGATTAGTAAAAACATTGTGATTAAGCATAATTTCTCCCTCCATTGCTTTCAGTCTTCATTTAGTTTCTTGATGAAGTGTGAACTATCTCTAGTTCTTTATATTTTTCTACTCAGATTTGATCAAAACACTATGAATTGTTTACTGTTTGTTTAATTCCGCACACTCTCTCTCAACTTTTCTTGTTTTATCCATAGTCCTAATTTGTTTGTAGGATCTTTATTTGATTGCTAATTAAGAGATGCGGCATACGAAAATTGAGATTGAAGACAATATACCTTCAAAAGACCAGATATTATCACCATTGGTAGACGAAGATAGCGGAGGGAATGCCAGTGGTATTGTTCTTAAGAAAGGACCATGGACGTCTGCTGAAGATGAAATTTTGATAGAGTATGTAAAGAAGCATGGGGAGGGAAATTGGAATGCTGTGCAGAAGCATTCTGGACTTTCTCGTTGTGGGAAGAGCTGCCGTTTGCGATGGGCCAATCACCTCAGACCAAACTTGAAAAAAGGGGCATTTACTGAAGAAGAAGAGCATCTAATAATTGAACTGCATGCTAAAATGGGAAACAAATGGGCTCGCATGGCAGCCCATGTACGTATACACAATCTCCTTTCCAGTTTAATTCTTGTTTTTGGTGATTCTATTTCTGGCTTGGATTTCCTTGCTTTTTCCTGGAAGAATAGTGCTTTGAGAGTTGAAATTTATATGGAATTTATTTCATTTCTAGATGATAGTATTAGATGAAAGCTTGTTTCTGACTTGCAAGATAAACTACACAAGACTAACAAATCGGATGTTTCAGTGTGAAATATTATAGTTAGATAGATTGTTTTTTTTCGTTCCATTTTATAGCGTTTTCTAACTTAACCTATGGTCTAGCCACTAGAGGTGTGATTCCCCAATGTTATTCCAATTTCTTTGGTATTAGTTATGGACTTCTCATATGTTGATCAAATACTGATACTTGAACATTCTCTATTAACAAAATCTTCTAATGTATTTAACCAATTATCTCCTCGAAAACTAGGAAGCTAGAAAGAATAAAATAAAGGTTTATTTCTATATCACAAAAAGAATCCAGACACTAACTACAAAAAGGAGGTTTGGTTTTTTTGTACACCCTTGTATTCTTTCATTTTTTTCAATGAATGTTTGGTTTCTTACAAATTTTTCTTTTTTATTAGATGGATTCTTATTAACTTTCAAGTTTCAAGATTCTCCATATTTTCTTCTATAGCTGCCAAGGTGATTAGTATAACCTACACTGATTATCTTGTGTGCATATGTTGAGTTTCTTGTTCATTTTTATGGAATTGAATAAGAATTGCAAAAGGGAAGGGGGATTTCTGGCATTTGCCGTAAGAAATACCAAAAATCATTTTTTGTTCAGTCTTAGATTATGTTCTGCATTTATGACTTAGGTATTGACATTTGTGCTGCATCATATTTGCGTGCGAATAATTTTGTATGGTTTCAATTGTATGTTTTACATCTATTCTATCTGTCTATTGCCCATTGAGGGCTAAGATGTCTTCTCTGCCATTCAAGCCTTCCATTTTTTGATGTAGATTTAATAACCTAGCAATAGGCTTTTTATAGTTTGTATCTTTTGAAATAATTCCATTTCCTTTCTGAAGGTATTTATTTTGTTTTTCCTTAGTTACCGGGACGCACAGATAATGAAATTAAGAATTACTGGAACACTCGAATTAAGAGGCGGCAGCGGGCTGGTCTACCTTTGTATCCCCCAGACGTGTGTCTGCGTACATGGCAGGCATTACAGCAGACCCAAGACACTGGTGGAAGTAATGTTGTAGATAAAGATCGTCATGATCTTCTTCGGACTAATAGTTATGATATACCGGATGTCATGTTCCATAGCTTGAAGCCTAATAATACCTTATCTTATATGTCCGAGCTTCCAGATATTTCAAGTTGTATGATGAAAAGAGGTCTTGATTCTTCTCTTTGTAGTTTTATGCCATCAACAATGCATCGTCAAAAACGCTTTCGGGAATCAGCATCCTTATTCCCTAGTCCTGATGGTAGTGTTAAAACCCCTTTCCAGTTTGAGGATAATTCCTACGGTCAAGTTACTCAGTCATATGGATCGCCTTTTCCTCTTGAATCTAACCCTACTAATAAGAATGCCATGTCATTTGGCTCATTTGAGGGTAGCCATTCCCTTACAAATGGCAATTCCTCTGCTTCTCAGCACTCGAAAGAGACAGAGAAGTTGGAGCTCCCTTCACTCCAATATCCAGAAACTGATTTGAGCAGTTGGGACACACCCATCCAGCCGTCAATATTTGAATCAGTTGATCCGTTTATTCAATCTCCACCAACTTTCATGTTGGGATCAGATTGCCCTTCACCACGCCACAGTGGCTTGCTAGAAGCTTTAATATATGAATCGAAGACGTTGGGTTGTCCAAAGAATCACCCGTCTGATAAAAATTCAAATTCATACAGTGTTACTCCAGGTGATGTAACTGATAGTTACAACATAACTGCAAGTAAGACAGAAATTGATGACTATACCGAGGCTATTTCCCCGTTCGGTCATTCTACCTCCTCACTTTTCAGTGAGTGCACACCAATCAGTGCGACTGGAAGTTCATATGAAGATCCTGCTCTTACTGAGGCCTTTTCTGGTGAGTTTCCTACTCTGAACTTGAATGATCTTTTTTTATTATTATATATAATGACTACTAATTTGAAATTTTACCTCAGTTGTTGAGGTGTATTGATCATTAGTTTTTTCTTTTTACATACCAACCATTCATGCATGGACTTGGATTTTAGTTTAGGTTATGAAGTGAGACACACATATTTTTGTATGAAGTAGAATTCTCAAATTTAAGTTCAAGAACTCTTTTTGATGACATGTTAAGTTAACCATAAAAATTATACATAAAAATTATAACGTGCGATATTCGAGTGAATTTAATGGTCTGGTTTATGCACGATACAATTTAAAGGCTTAGATTCTTGATCACTTATTAGTTAATTCTTACATTTGTGTGCATCAGATGGTATCGAAAGTTGAATTATGTTTAAATTGAACTAACAGATTCCATTTTGAATCTTTTCAGTAACTATTAATATGAAGGTAACATATAATTTAAGTGATCCTGGTCAAATGATAGATTTTTTAACTTAAATCTTGGTTCCCCAAGATTTTTGAAGTATTCTGATCGTGATAAGGCTTATTCACTCTATTTTAAGCAATGCATTGTCTTTTATATCATTGAGTTAGTGAGATTTATTTTATGATAATGTGTTCATATGCAATATTTGGATGATTGATGGTTTGTCTATCGCTGACTGTGATACTTTAATTTGTTCTTTTTCTTTTCTCCTCTCTCTCTCAATTTTGTTTTTGGAATTGAAACCTGTGAGGATACAATTTTTGTTCTGCGATTATGGTGTCACCATGTTGAAATTGTATTATTTTAATAGATACGTTTCAGAGTAGTTTTAGTCCGAGGTTTCACGATGGACTCCATCAAATGTTAAAAGTATAAAGGACCAGTAATATCGACCGAATGGATCGAACATCATATATCTATCACATATGTTTCATTCTCTCGGCACTCGGAGACTGTTATTGTGCCTAGCTTATGCAATAACTCTGCAGGAAGTAATGTGAAATCAGAACCACTTGATCACGCATGGACCCCAGAGAGGGAAAGAGCATCCAAAAGCGGGGTTGAATTCACTCGTCCAGATGCCTTGCTCGCTTCAGATTGGCAGGACCGCAGTTCAGGTATCGTGGAGGACACAGCCAATGTGACCAACGCCATCTCCTTGCTTCTAGGTGATGATTTAGCTGCTGACTACGAGCGCTTACCGTCTGAGATTTCGACGTCTCACTTGGAATGGGGTCTTGATTCTTGTTCATGGAATAACATGCCAGCAGTGTGTCATATGTCTGATCTTCCTTGATCTCTCGGCAGATCTTCTAAATGAAAAGAGCTAAAGACGGTATCGCAGCTCCTCGTCGTCGACCATGGAGGTTAGTTATTCTGGTCTCTTTTGGTGGATTTTGATTCCCTGTGTGTTCATCAGAAAAAAACAAATCATTGTATGTGGATCTGTTTAGGTTTGTAATGCACAATTCAATGCTTTCTTAAGATGACTGTGTAATAACTTTGAACTTTTGTCATGGTTTGTCTGGAACATTGGGATTCAATGGTCTGTTTCTTCAAATTCTGACCACTTTTTTCTTTTTGTGTTTCATCCTTCTTTTTTCTTATTAAAAAAAATAATAATAATTGTAACAGCAAAAGTTGTATTGAAACAGGCAGTAGATCGAAAAAAAGGGATTTTTTTTATTTAATTTTTATAGATAATCAAGTTTATATATATATATATGTATGTATGTATGTATATATATATATTATTATTTTATAATATATTCCATTTTCCATTTGGATTTTAACAAAAAAAAAAAATACATATAATAAACAACTTCTATGTCAAATTTATAATAATCATACAAATTTTGAATAAATATGAAAGTTTAAGAATTGAAAGATGTAATTATCGTGAATCGAAGTTAAAAAATATAAACATTTTTCTTCTCAAATCTTCTTGTATGGAGGGGAAAAGAAAAAATTGTGTCTTCCAAAATGGAATCTGATAAGTGAGATTTTGAGTAAGTGTTTACATAATCCTCCTATTCGAAGAAATGATTATTGAAATAATGAGTCACCATCAATATCGACACATCTGAGATTAGGAGTTCTGTTGTTCAATCCTTTTCCTTCTTCTTGTTGCTGTGTATCTCGTTCATACACATCTTCTCTTTGTTTCTCGAACCTATAGTGAGTTACATAGATAGAGCTCGAAAAGGTAAAATCTTTGATGATTCCATCATACATGATTGAGTTGCTAGAACTTTTGAATAGTTATCGCACACCTCAACTAAATTATTTCTCGTTAAAAAATCTCTTTCTAGTTGCTCTGAACAATTAATTTTTCTTCTCAAATCTTCTTATACAAAGGAGAAAAATACGAGAGCAAATTTGTACCGAGAACTCTCTCAATAGATTCTAAGAAGGATTGTGGGGATTCAATCAATAAGTAGCATAAATTTTAAAAATAATTTGTTTTTTTCCCTTAAAAAAAAAAAAAAAAAAAACTTGCTGGCATGGACTTTTATATTGAATGCCGTCGGTGAAGTGTTTACGTGTCAGCTCGTGATTGGGGGTTTTTTGCATAACTTGAGAAGCCCCAGTGTACTAGAGCATAACATCCAGCAACCAAAAAAAAAATTATTTTCCGGGAAAAAGAATTATTTTCTCGTTGGCGTTTGGTTTTCGAGAAAGTAAAAATTTTCTCGAGAAAACCCTACTCTTCCCCTAATGGAGCTTCACTGTTCATTATTCTTTTCACTTTCTTCGTCGTTGCCGCCCTACTGGCGATAATATGCTTCACGAATCCGCGATCTGATTCTCGCTCTTCAATCCATTTGCTGGATTTCGGTAACTTTTTTTTTTTTTTTTTTTTGTTTACTCTGTATTATTGATTTTTCTTAAGAGCTTTCCAGTTTCTAATATGATCATTTTGTTGCCTCAATCTCAGTTCCCTCCGTTGAACTTGTGCTGGACGGATCGTGAAGGTATTATTCTTCAATCTTTGTTCGTATAATGAGAGTCTGTTTTGGCTGAAACTCTGATTCAGAGATGAATTTTGTTGGGGATGGAGAGGAATTGCGAGTGTTACGTAGTCTGAGAGATTGAAACTGTGTTTATATGCAATCTTGTTATATATGTTGATGAAGAAAAATTGTCCTAGAGCTTTAGTGTTTAGTGATGCCAATTGTGTACGTACTCTCAGTCTCAGTTTCTGTGTTCTTCCATAGAAATGTCTGCTTTCTGACTGGAGTCATTGACCTGTTCGTTAATTTTACTTTGTTTTGTTTCATTTTAAAAGTGGAAATAGACGTTATGATTTTTTTGTTTAGTTCGTCTACATCAACAGAAACTGCCTTTGCAAAGGTTGGTGTTCAAATAACGTTTGTTTTTAACATGGAACTAATAAGAACTAACATTGTTCTCATATATGGGGTTGGGGACTCAAACCTTTAATCTTTCTGGTTGAGAGTAGATGTCGAAAGTAGTTGAGCTATACTTAGGCTGATATATGTTACACTAGTTTAAAAAGAGTACGAGATTGCTGTCCTTTCATACTGGTTGAAATATGGATTGGTTATGGTGGTACATTCTCTCAAATGCCGTAGTAGCTTCCATGTTTATGTGTCTAATTTTGGGCCACCCTTCATCTTCATTAAGGCATAGTGTGCAACATATATCTGTACCAATATTTAAATGCCTGATTTGGGTTTGATTATAAGCATGTTCAGCCATGCGATGTTGTAACAACCCAAGCCCACTGCTAGTAGATATTGTCCTCTTTGCGCTTTCTCTTCAAGGGCTTCCCTCAAGGTTTTAAAATGTGTCTCCTAGGGAGAAGTTTCCACACTCTTAAAAGGAATACTTCGTTTCCCTCTCCAACCGATATGAGATCTCACAATCTACCCCCTCGGGGGCCAGCGTCCATGCTGGCATATCACCCGGTGACTGGCTCTGATACCATTTGTAATAGCCCAATCCCTCCGCTAGCAAATACTGTCCTCTTTGGGCTTTCCTTTCAAGGTTTTAAAAAGCGTATTCTAGGGAGAGGTTTCCACACCCTCGTAAGGAATACTTCGTTCCCCTCATCGGGATGTGGGATCTCATAAGTGCAATCTGCTATAGCCTCTAGTTATGAGTTGGGGAACAGGACACCCAATTTCCTTGTAAAGTTTCATTAGCACTCCGCTCATGTGAGATGATTTCTTTAGCTTATTGTTCTAGTTTGATGATCAGCAGTTGAGCACATTCAATCTTGCTTTCTTGCGCAAAAGAAAGTTTTCAATTATAATCGTTTCAACTGGGGATTTCTCGGTAGAGTCGTGCTCTGACTTTCGTCTTACAGCCATCCTTGTCACGATTCTAGATTTTCCTCATTTTCTTCTCTGTCGAAACAAACCGTTTCGTGGACATGTAAAAACTAGTCAATTGCACGTTGATCCTCAGTGGCACATCCCAGTAGTTTAGTTCTATACTATCTCAAGGAGTTGTATGATTGTCTCCCATGATTGCTCTGATTTTTCTTCCTTTTCTGCAGTCATCACAAGCATATATCCAGCACATGTTTCTAGATGACTAAAAGTAAGTAGACATTGACATGAATTATTCTGGGAAGTCTTTTTCCGCACTCATAAAGTTTTCCAACTCGATCTATATTAAAAGGCGTGTCCATGGACTGATGCAAATGATTACTGTTGATGAACTTCTTATACAGGAATGGAGTCATATGGCCTGCTAGGGCAAAGAAGGGATGTTAAGCACAAAGGAAGGAATGTTGTTTGGTCAGTTGCAATGGACAAGTGCCTTATTGAAGCTCTAGCTGTTCAGGCCAGAAATGGGAATAAAATTGAGAGATGCTTTAATGAAAATGCATATACAGCTGCATGTGTTGCTGTCAATAGTCATTTTAACTTAAACTTGAACAACCAGAAAGTTATCAATCGCCTTAAGACGATTAAGAAGAGGTACAAAGTAATCAAGGATATTCTTTGTCGAGATGGGTTTCAGTGGAACCCGACTTCGAAGATGATTGATTGTGACAGTGAAGAACTTTGGAAGAGATATGTGGCAGTGAGTAAATGCTTCTCTCATCACTTCTTCAAATCTAAACATCGCAACTAATATGGAATAGTTCATGTGTAAAATGATGTTCAATTCATGGAATAGGCACACCCCGATGCAAGAGGACTCAGAGGGAAGCCAATAGAGATGTATGATGAACTAAACATTGTTTGTGGCAATTATCAGGCTCCGAGTCGATGGACGAAGATGAAGGATGGAAACCGTCCACTGCAGGTTAGGAACTTTGTAGAAGAATCTGCGTCGTTTCACTCCCCAAGCTCTGAAGATCTTAGCGAAACAGATGATACAGAGTCGTACACTGGACCATCCGAATATGCAGAACTGCCCAATGGCAGTCAGGACCCTCTGCCAAACAGTCCACAGAGACAACATCCAAAAAGGCCACGGGCATCTGAAGCTCTCCAAGATGCAATGCTGGCCGTGGCGTCCAGTATTCGTCGTCTGGCCGATGCAATGGAACTGAGCAAACATTCGATAGATGCTAATGAACTCTTAGAAGCTGTAATGGAGATTGATGGTTTGGAGGAAGCTAAACAGATGTATGCCTTCGAATATTTGAATGCGAATCCAGTGAAAGCCCGAGCGTTCTTGACTTATAACGCTCGAATGAGGAAGATATATTTGTTTCGACAGTTTTGGTGGTGGAAGTGATCATCAGCTGGCGTTTGATTCTTGTGTACCATTTGAAATTATATTGAACTTGCTTCATGGTTATTTACACATTATTGGAACCATATCTGATTGGTACTCTGAATGTAAATGTATAGATAGACAATTCAATTGAAGAGATGCAGACATTGCAGAAAAGTCCTTTTATATTTTAATGATCGGGTAAGTTTCGTGGTATTTTTTAAACAAATTCAAAGTTCAACATAGACGGGAAATAAAAGAAAAAAGAACGAGTGAAAGGAGAGAAGCTACAAGACCAAGGTTGAGGAGCAAATAGACCTCGTTTTCGTACCTAGAATAATAGTCCTTAGACCTAATTGTTATGACATACAAGTAAACACGCTATTTATGAACCGATTCACCATATGTTCTGTTCAGTCAAATTAGACATAAATAAAATAATTTGATTCAACCTTGGAATGGAAAAATAAGAAAAAAAAAACAACTTTATGGTTACGTGGATAATTGGAATAAAAATAAGTAAATAAATAAGAAATTAAATTATTTGATAAATAATCCAACAAAAGAAAAACAACTTTATGGTTACGTGGATAATTGGAATAAAAATAAGTAAATAAATAAGAAATTAAATTATTTGATAAATAATCCAACAAAAGGAAAATAAAAAATAAAAAATAAAAAATAAAATAAATGTTCACCTAATCGAACAAACTGATAAATTCGAGAGAGAAAGTCTTTCAAGACATGACAAAAAATGAGTTATACGATACATGCAAAAATAATCTCTCTCCTTTATTATTATTATTTATTTATTTATTTATTTATTTATTTATTTAAAGGTAAAAAAAGAACCCATTTCCAATTAAATAAAATATTATATAAAATTTGTGATTAAACTTATTTATTTATTTATTTTCACGAAAATTAATGAAAAATTATAATCCTTAAGGTTAAATTTGAAAATGAATTGATTAAAAAAAAAAAAAAAGAAATAGAAATTTGGAGAGGGGAACAGAAGCCTCGTAAACGGTGGCAGAAGCAGACAAATGAAAATGGGGTCTCATCATTAGCGCATGAGGGCGTGAACATGGAACCATTTCTCTTTCAATAGTATAATTCATAGAACGAAGACTCAGAATTTCGCCCAATTAAATTTGTTTGTGTTCGTTAAAAAAAAAAAAAAGAAAAAAAAGGGATTTCATTTGTTTTTCAGACAGTAATTTTTTCCCCTTTTGGTTTGCCCACATCGATTCTCACACCTGGGCTTCTCCTTCTCTTCCATCTTCTTCCCTTTTCTCCCTATTTTTCTTCTTTCTTTCATCAATTCATCCCCAAACTACGCATTTTTCATGATTTTCTCCTCCTTTTTTCCATCCAACATTCTTTCTTAGATCCTTCTCTTGTTCTTCCCTCGAATTCTTCTTCAGGTATCACTTCAATCCCTTGTTCTTCGTTTCTCTGCGTTACCCATTTAGGTTTTCTCTTCGTTTTTTCTGTTTTTCTCTGGAAATTTGTGTTTCACTTACTTCGGTTCATCTCAGAATGTTGTTTTGTGTTTAACCCATTTGTGATTTCTTGAAATTTTTTAGGTTTTTTAGTGGAACTCACTGATATCATTGCATGCAGACCTGTTTTTGTTGTTCTTGTTCATTGATATGACTCTCTTTGGTGTAGAACTTGAACCATTTTTTCCTTTTTGTTTGATATCAGAGCTTTGAAATCTGTCTTGGATTGATATCCATTCACCAAATTTTGATATTCTGGCAGTTCCATTGATATTACTGATGCTGGAAAATGATTTTGTTGGCTTAAAACATAGTTGGATTATGGTTTTAGGTTTAGGGTTTCTGAGTTACTGATCACTGGTGGCTATTGGCTATGCATTATGTTTCTGCATGTAGGGTTTTGTCTACCATTAACTCATTTTCTGGGTTTTATTGGAATGAGTTTGTTCTTCAAGGTGTTCTTGGAAGTTCTTGGAGTCTTAGAGTTTGATTTTGGATCATTACTTGTTCGTTTTGTTATAGATCATGTTCATTGCTGGATATTCTTGTTTCTGGATCTGATCTAATGATCAATATGCTTATCTGTTTGAATTGGTACTTGTTCTATGTCTTATGCAGAATGTTGTTGGATTAGTTGCCACGGTATCGGCTTTGGTTGTCTCGAGTGAAATGAGGTGGTTTCGCTACCTATAGGTTTGAATAATGTTGTGTATGGAAGTTTGGATTTGAGCTATGGATTAAAATTTGAGTTGGATTAGGTGAATGGGGATTCAGACTATGGGGTCTCAGGCTGGAGGTGATCCGAATGGCAAACAATCACAGTTCCAGCCGTTGGTTCGTCAAAGCTCGCTTTATAATCTCACGTTGGATGAGGTCCAAAATCAGTTGGGAGATCTAGGAAAGCCGTTAATCAGTATGAATCTCGACGAGCTTCTTAAGAATGTGTGGACTGCTGAGGCGAACCAAACGGTTGGTAAGGAGAATGAGGATAATACCGTCTTGGATAATCAAACGTCCCTACAACGTCAGGCTAGCCTTTCGTTGAATGGTGCTCTGAGTAAAAAGACTGTTGATGAGGTGTGGAGAGATATTCAACAAAGCAAAAATAGTGAGGAGAAGAAGTCTCGTGAACAGCAACTGACGTTGGGAGAGATGACGTTGGAGGATTTTCTAGTGAAAGCAGGGGTGGTTGCTGAAACGTCGTCGAATAAAAAAGGAGCGGGTTCTGTTGTTGAAATTGATGCAAATATCACGCCACAGTTTCAACAAACGCAGTGGATGCAGTACCCGCAACCTCCGTATCAGTCTCAACAAGCAGCAATGATGGGGGTATATATGTCGGGCCAGCCTATTCCCCAGCCGCTGCATGTTGGGGCTGGTGCTGTGATGGATGTTCCATATGTAGACAACCAAATGGCATTACAGACTCCTTTAATGGGAACTTTATCAGATACACCCACATCTGGGAGAAAAAGAGGAGCGCCTGAAGACATGATTGAGAAAACTGTCGAGCGTAGACAGAAAAGGATGATAAAGAATCGGGAATCTGCCGCTCGTTCACGAGCAAGGAAGCAGGTGATTTTTAAAATCTTCGGGTTTGGTAAAGTTAGAAGTTCGTAGTACTTCGTTTCTCTCTATCTCTCGTTCCATTTTCCTCAATTGCCCACTTTGAACAGGCATATACCAATGAACTGGAGAATAAAGTTTCACGTTTGGAAGAGGAGAACGAAAGGCTCCGGAAACGGAAGGTTAGTTTTCTTTAAATATTGAACGTTGATGGATGTCGAATATTTTCCTTAATAGCTGAACTGATCGACTCGAGTTACCTCACATTAGGCACATATGCTTTTAAGTTTTTGTTTAACGAGTACAATAACGGAACTGAGTTCATCCGATCTGAGTTTGCCCACTTCACTTGTTTGTCTTTGTATGCTGCGGGTTGTCTATATTCTAGCCCACCTTTTGATTTACTAGATCTCCATAATGCTCGTAATGACGTACGAGAAAAAAGTACTGGCTGCATATCTGAGTTCATCCGATCTCACTAGTTTGCCATTATTAGATCGAACTTCGCTTCTTCAGCCCGTGCCACTAAATTGATGTATTTCATGCGCATCTAGAACAAGACCAGGAAGAGTGGGTCTCCTTGCCTTTCCTCGTTTATCAGCTCTAAAAGTAACTCCAGGCCTTGCGTCGGTAATAGTAAAGTTTTTAAAATGCATAAATGTTGGCTCGATTTGTCGATGAAGTTCGAAGTGCTTTACTTTGTCTATGTTTTCGATTCAAATACCCAACTAGTTTATGAAACTGAGATAAGGCTTGTTGGGTCTATAAGATTGCAAGCTTCAAAGCTTGAAAATTTCAAGTGTCGTTTCCTAGGATCTTTTCCGAGCATGAATCAACACACTTATCCTTTTCCTTCCGACTTTTAGTAGCCCAATATGTTGGCAAATGACACTTTTAACGTTCATCTCTGACCGAAAATCTTCTGACAGTATACCATCATGAGTAGAATAGTTCTTCGAAACGTTTGACCAGACCAAACCGAGTTGGTTATTTATGACCGATTCAACAACATTCAATGATGTTAGAGCCTGTAGTGTTTTTTTTTTGTTACGAACGATCATTCTAAAGAAATTTGTTTGCCTTTTAAGCATGTCATTGTAATTCTAGTTCAATAGCGTTACTTCCACTTCTTTGTTTTTTAATGAGGTTGTAACAGACTCACCGCTAGCAGATATTGTCTTTTTTGGGCTTTCCTTTTCAAGTTTCCTCTCAAGGTTTTACAACACGTCTATATGGAGAGGGTCTAGCCCTACTCCAACTAGTGCCTCGCACAGTTCAGTGTCTAGCTCTGATACCATTTGTAATAGCCCAAGCCCACCGTTAATAGATATTGTCCGTTTTGACCCATTACGTATCGTCGTCAGCCTCACGGTTTTAAAACACATTTATTATGGAGAGATTTTCACATCCTTATAAGAAATGTTTCGTTCTCCTCTCCAACTGATGTGAAACCTCAGCCTTGGTGACTAGGGGTTGAAAAATGAAGTCTGTCTAGCATCCTGCATTGAGATTAGCAGTTGTTGATATCTGGCTGTTGGCTGTGGATCTGCATTGCCATTAGGTTGTTTACCTCAATTCTTATCCTCAATTCTTATATACTATACTGCTGTTAACTCTGCTTGTTATTTTTGTAACATATTTTTCTTGTGCTGTCTTAAATCGTTATCGAGATTAGCTAGTGAGTCGACCTGATAGTTGAAATTAAAATTGGATGTTCCCGAGGTTAAAAACTCATGATGTAGCGTTTTTCAACTCCAAATGTTATAGGGTTGAACAGTTTTTATGGCCTAATCTAAGTGTAACCGTCCAAGCCCACCACTAGCAGATATTTTTGGACTTCCCCATCTCTCAGAGAGAGGTTTCCATACCCTTATAAGAAATGTTTCGTTCCCTTCTCCAACCGATATGATATCTCACAATCCACCCTTCTTGGGGGCTAGTGTCCTTGCTGGCACACCGCCCGATGTATGGCTCTAGTACCATTTGTAACACCCCAAGCCCACCACATGTGGTCTTCATTGGGCTTTCCTTTTCGAGTTTTCCCTCAAGGTTTTAAAACGCTTCTATTAGAGAGAGGTTCCTATACAAGGAACGTTTTGTTTTTGCTTCAAGGAGAGTTTGTTTTGCATGTTCAGGAGCTGGAAAAGATGCTACCATTGGCACCCTCACCCGAGCCGAAGTACCAGCTTCGAAGAACATCGTCAGCGCCGTTCTAACTTGGACATCGACTCTGTCTTCGTCCTCCTCACACTCGTAAAGAAGAAAGTGTACGTGGTGGGTTCGATAGTTTGTTTTTAACTATCTTCAGGTTTTGTCTGTACTTATTAGTGGGGTCTGTTATATTAATCAGTGGTAGAGAAGAGATTATAATGGGACCATTGTAACTTTGAGTGTCTCTGTGATTTGTCATATAAAGTTTTTAGTTCAGCTTCAAAAACAAACAAAAACAATGTTTCAATGTGAATAAGAAGGAAAAAAAAAAAGATATATAATATATATATGGTTATTGTTGTTTGTCAATTTTTTTTTACCTCATAATCTTGAAAACATTTCATTAAATTTGTATATATATGGTTGTTTGTTAGAGATATCAGACAATAGATTGTTCTATTTAAGGTCTAAATGGTTAGAAACGGACTAAATGTTTACCTGGGCCGATATTATTAACCATGCTAATCTTGGTATGGAAGTTATGCACGAACGTAATGCGACCTAGCTGCGGTTGAAGTTCCATCTATCACTACGATCATTGGAGGAACAATACCTAAACTTGAGGATACTCCAGAATCTTTTCAATGGCTCGTTCGAGAATTACGATCTTTGGCTTTGGAACTGAATCATTTCCTTGGATCTGAGAAGAACTTTCAGATTAATAGGAAGGAAGCTTAATCAAAATGAATTCATAAATTTTTTTCTAAATGTTTAGAAACGGACTAAATGGTTAGAAACTGAGGAATATTTAAGGACTAAATTGTTAGAAGGACTAAATTGTCATTAAAAAAAATTACTTTTCCAAGACTTTTTTTTAGTACTCATATCTAAAATTTAGGGACGCCGTTAATTTAAAGTTTATTTTTAATTAATCTTAAACTTTTATTTTTATTAGTCCTAAAAATTTGAGACTATGTGAAAGATGGTTTATTTTTTATTTTTTATTTTTTAGATTTAGTGACCAATTATAAGGTAATTAAAATTTAATTACTAATTTAATCCAATTAAATGCAAAAATTAAACAAGAGAAAAAGGGTATTTACGACACTGATGTTACTGGGCCGGTGGGCTGGGCCGGTGGTAATGGAAGCCCATCCAAGCCCAGCCCAAAGATTGGAACGCAGTTGATTTGGAGTGGGTTAATTCAATTCAGTTTTGCGCATTAAATTTTCAATTTTTCTCGATTCGGAAATCAAATTTTGCCACCATATTTGTCCTTTCTCCCTCCCAAATTTCTCGGCTTTTTTTCTCAGAAATTTCAAAATCTCAGTTTACACAGACATTCAATCTTTCTTGTATGTTTCTACGTTTTTCAAATTCGATCTTCAACTGTGTTAGGGCTTCTTGCATTTTTGGGGATTCTTTTGCTGTAAGAATTGTGACAATCTGCCACAGAAATGTCGGCTTCGACCGTCTCGATAACGGCGAATCCGGCAGCGCGGAGGAGGCCGGTCTTGGTTTCGGAGAAGAAGGGGACAAGTATTGAAATGTTGGCCGCTGATGGCGCCATCCCTCTTTCCAATACCGCTACTGCCGGGATTGTCGGTGTCGGCGAGGATAAGGTCGCCGGTGGAAATAGTAGGGATATGAGCCATCATTCGATTAGAGGTGAGGCTGTTCTCGAGCGGTCCTCTAGGGATCAACTTCAGATCAAGAAAGTTGTTGCGAATTCCACCATCTCCCCTCGGCGGAGCAGGAAAGTACTTGCGAAGCCGGAGAAGCCTCGATGGGTAACTATTCTTAGCGTATTCACGAAGAATTTTGTGCTATTGATTGTTCTTTTAGGGTTGGTTCAAATGATTAGGAAATTAGCCCTAAAGTCCGGCGAAGGAACGGTGGAAAATCAGATGGGATTTTCAGAAGTCGAGGGGCGGATTGCGGAAGTTGAAACGTCCTTGAAGACCACCACGAAGATGTTTCAGGTGCAGGTGGAGGTCGTGGATCGGAAGATTGAGAATGAGATCGGAGGGTTGAGAAGGGAAGTTGACAAGAAGATTGAGGAGAAAACTGCTGATCTTGAGAGCGGTTTGAAGATGCTGCAGAACAAGGGGGAAGATCTGGAAAGGTCTTTGAGTGAATTAAGGGCGGCGGATTGGTTGTCGAAGCAAGAATTTGATCAAATTTATGAGGAATTGAAGAAGGCCAAGAACAGTGAATTTGATGAGCGATTTACGAATTTGGATGATATAAGGGCGTATGCAAGGGAGATGATTGAGAGGGAGATTCAGAAGCATGCGGCTGATGGGCTTGGTAGGGTGGATTATGCTCTTTCTTCTGGTGGGGCAATGGTTGTAAAGCATTCGGAGCCTTATATAGGAAGGACAAGTAATTGGTTCTCAAAAAGTGTGAGGAATGGGGTTCATAGTGATGCGGATAAGATGCTCAAACCGAGCTTTGGGGAGCCCGGGCAGTGCTTCCCCTTGAAAGGAAGTAGTGGCTTCGTTCAAATCAAGCTACGAACAGCCATTGTTCCAGAAGCTATTACTTTAGAGCATGTTGCCAAGGTGATACTTCTTTTTCTTCTTAGAATTGTTTATAGTTTTTGTTTTAATATCCAAATATGTGTTTCCATACAGTAGATATCTCATTTGAAACTCGCTGAAATATGAATGAGCATTTGTTGGCGGGTACTTGTAACAACTCTAGCCTACCGCACCGCTAGTAAATATTGTTCTCTTTTAGGCTATCCCTTATGCTAGCGGTGGGCATGGACTGTTACAAATGGTATTAGAGTTAGTCATTGGATAGTGTGAGGCATTGGTCGGAGTAGGGTTAGACCCTCTCCCTAGTAAATGTGTTTTAAAACCTTGAGCGGAATCCCAAAAGGGAAAGTCCAAAGAGGGCAATATTTGCTTGTGGTGTGCTTGAGTTGTTAGGGTACTAGCGGGGCTATGATTGAGAAAGAACAAAAATTGTATTTTACCCCATGAGTTGTGAAGAGAACCATGGACATTCTTGGGAGATATGAACGCAACATTTGTTCCTTATGTACTTTGTTATGTTGGGGGCTGTTCTGTTTTAGTAGAAACGATTTATAGATACATAGATTGGTTAGGTGTTGCAGCATAATATAAGTTCCGGTTTCTTCATGATCGTCATTGTGAGATCCCACATTGGTTGGGGAGAAGAACAAAGCATTCTTTATAAAGGTGTGGAAACCTCTCCCTAGGAGTCGTATTTTAAAAACCTTGAGAGTAAGCCCGAAAGGGAAAGCCCAAAGAGGACAATGTCTGCTTGCGATGGGCTTGGGTTGTTACAAATGGTATCGAGCCAGACACTGGGCGATGTGCCAGTGAGGAGACTGAGTCCCGAAGGAGGTGGACACGAGGCAGTGTGCCAGCAAGGACGCTGGCTCTCAAATGGGGATGGATTGGGGGGTCTCACATTGATTGGAAAAGGAAACAAACGCCAGTGAGGATGCTGGACCCTGAAGGAGGTTGAATTGTGAGATCTCACGTCGGTTGGGGAGGAGAACGAAAGATTCTTTATAAGGGTGTGAAAAACTCTCTCTAGTAGACACGTTTTAAAAACCTTGAGGGTAAGCTCAAAAGGGAAAGCCCAAAGAGGACAATATCTGCTAGTGGTGGGCTTGAGTCGTTTTGATCAAGGAAATTTGATTTTTTTTTCTTCTTTTTTCTGATAGATATGTGGTCTTGCTCGTCCCCTTCCATTTCTGTTACCTTTTTCTTTACTGAAACAAGTTCTATCATACAGGCCCGCGCATAGTTAAAATGAAGGCAGAATATAGTCATTGGATATGTTTTTTCAAACATGGGACATATCTTATATCTTATCTTTTTTGTCATATGTTCCAATTTTGATGGATAAATTCTTTAATATTGCGATCTTAGTTTAAGTGATACGTACCCACTAGAGAGCATTACCGTGCTCTCCCGAAGTGTTTTCTAGTCATTGTGCTTGGAACAAGTCAGGTTGCATGTTCTTATACTAATCTTTTATGATCCTCTTCATAACCCCCAAGTCATGGCATACCTAAAAGACTTTCACTAGTCCCTCAATGTGTAGCCAAAATGAAACTGTAACTGATTATCTTGTGCAGTCTATTGGTTGCACCAATTCTCGGTCCCACTTACTTACTCTTCGTTCTTTAATCGATATACAAAAAGCTTTGTAATTTGGAGATAAGGCTCAAAGGTTTCCACGCCTTTATAAATAATGTTTTGTTCTCTCCCTCTGATGTGGGATCACATAATCCACCCCCTTTCGAGGCCCACCGTCTTTGCTGGCACAATGCCTCATGTCCACCCCCTTTCGAGGCTCAGCCTCCTCGCTTGTTTGATGTTTGGCTCTGATACTATTTGTAACAACCCAAGCCTACCGCTAGCAAATATTGTTCTCTTTGGACTTTCTCTTTTGGGCTTCCCCTCAAAGTTTTTAACTGTGTCTGCTAGGAGAGGTTTTCACACCCTTATAAAGAATGTTTTGTTCTCCTCCCCAACCAATGTAGGATCTCAACAAACCGTTCAATAATTATTTGGTTGAGTTAGCTCTAAGTTGCTTCATTGTTGTATTGTTTACTGTGGATCGAAAATGGAATTGTGAAGAGGTATTATTCTATCAATAAATAGGCCACCTTATGTTTGTCATGTAGATTAGTACTAATAAACGAATGTGTCTGGATGGAGTTATTCTATTATCAAACATCACCCCGAATATAACAATTTGGGCGACTACTTTAATTTGGAGAAAATAGAACCTTCATTGGTCAGTTTTCATGTCAAATAAGTATATCCTCCACACTCCCATGAGTTTATCCGAGTGCTTTTAAAAAATTCGTTGTTTTAGGATTTTCTTTTAAGTCTAGAAGTGTTCTCTTACTTGCTCCTAGTGGCTGGCAAACGCCAACCGAGAGGGGAGAATGAATGGCTTAGGAATTGACTGGTTCTGAGCGGACTCATGAAGCTGCTGCTTGGATTATTGTAGAAGATGAGGGTTTTGCTTGCTTAGCTTAGGAAATGGCTGAACTTTAAAGATCGGAGGCGAAGGAGTCACTTGTCTGGTCTTGCGGTGATCTAGTGAAACCGAGCAATAGTTTGTGAGATCAAGTGAGGTCAGAAGATTTCTAGCTACAAAAGGAGGAAAAGTATTGGGTTGAATTGGGGTTCTTCCTATATTATGTATCACTAGTTCTGTTTCCCCACTGTGCAATTTCTTGCTCTTTTCCATTATGGCCTTGGTTTACCTTTCACTAATTTGACTTCACAATTGACTCTTCTGGACAGAGTGTAGCGTACGATCGATCGAGTGCGCCTAAGGATTGCAGGGTATCTGGATGGTTTCGTGGCGATGATGCTAATTCAGCTGTCAATGCCGAAAATATGTTCCTCTTGGCTGACTTTACATACGACCTCGAGAAGAGCAATGCCCAGACATTCGACGTGGTGGAGACAACAAGCTCTGGTCTCATTGACACGATCCGATTAGATTTCTCATCTAACCATGGAAGCCCGTCCCATACGTGCATCTATCGTGTGAGAGTTCACGGTCATGAACCGTACTCGGTTTCTATGATGGCAAAGTCATGATAGATGGGCTGCAGCTAGGCTGCTTGTATTGGGGGGTTCCCTGTGTGTATTATCCTTGTAACTGTTACACTCCCGGTTCTTATTCATTATTTAGAACCATAGCCCTCACACTTTGAATCTTTTGGTTAGTGGGCACAAGTGTTGTTTTCTCCTTTTAGCTTCATCTTCTTTGTTGTTCTTCAAGGCATTGTAAACAAATGGAATTTGTGGGGTTATGATTTTTTTTAGGACACGTTGTCCAGTTATTGTAAGAGTGCGATTATGACACAGTGCATGCTTGTTGGGTTCGAGTTTTTTCACTTAATGCTTCACATTCCTCATAAGACTCAAACCAAATATAATTTTCGCATGCAGGTTTGAATATAAGCCACATATCTTTTATGATCCTAAATACAAATGAAAACGTTGTTTCTAAATAATAATAATAATAATAATAATTAAATTAAAAAGCAAAAACAGTATGAAATAAAAATGAAATTTATTTAAAACATTTAAGCACCAACTTTAGGGTACACATATGCAGAGACTCACCCCAAAAAAGGGGTTTATTTTACTGTTTACAAACATTCTGTTAAATGGTTGAGGCCCACATTCTTGTTTCATGAATAAAATAATAATAATTAAAAAAAAAAAAAAAAAAAAAAAAAA
>NW_019272030.1:2606558-2612746 GCF_002738345.1 Cucurbita maxima | reverse complement strand
AAAAAAAAAAAAAAAATAAAAAAAAAAAAAAAAAAAAAAAAAAAGGGTCTGCTCATCGCCTTTATTTAAGGATCTCAAAATATTATCTTATTTATTTATTTATTATTTATTTTTGGGTTGTGAATGAGGCAAACACTAACCCAACATTTGGTTCCTCATGTTTTTTGCTTCTTAATTATTATATAATTCTCTCTTTGGGACCATTTTATATAATAATACTACATTTTCCCATTTTCACTTTAATTGTTCTACAATAATTTAAATATTATAAAATGGGTAAATGTGATTTCACAATATTTATATTTCTTTTCTTTTTTTTTTTTTTCATTCTTTTGAAGAAGAATAACACTTGTTTAGTATAAAAAATTAAAAATTAAATTAATTAATTAATTAATTAATTTAATTTTTTTAAGAGAAAATAATGGGGTTTGTCAACTTTCCACTTAACAAGACAACAAATAAGAACATTTTATTATAGAGAATTTCAATGTTTTTTTTTTATATCTCGTTTGATAAAAACATTGAAATTGTAGAAAAAAAAATTATAAATACAAAAAAGTTTGTATTTATTTATTATTATTATTTGTGTTTTCAAAACAGTAAATAAAAGGCAACCACAGTTTCCATTGTCTTGAACTTTGAATGTGATAATAATAATAATTTATTTTTATTTTGTAAGAGCAAATCTTAGCTTTTAAGTCCAAAAATGGACATTGTGTTTGGTCACCATCATAGCCTTGTCCATCATGTGCATGCATCAATACCAACTTAATTCATAAAATTATTAATAATAATAATTTTATGCATTCGACGGTTGAACTATGTTTAAATTGGTTCAAATACTTTGAATATTAATCCAAAATACGTAAAATTATGTTATGAATTTACATTCGTAATACTAAGTATGACGTTTTTAATTTGAATCATATTGTATATTTACAACTCATTTTCATCTCCTCGTAATTTTTAGTAATTATTGTTCTTTTTCTTTATTATTAATTCAACTATTCCATTCGAAATTTTTATTTATATATATATATTTAGAATTAAAGTAATTTGAAAAGTTTTTCTCGCTCTTTTTAGGTCAACAACATCCGGTAGGTGTGACGGTCTGAACCTAATTTGATTAAAGACAAATATTTTCAACTAATTAAAGAAATAAAGTATTAAAAATTTATAATTTTATCCAATAATTTATATATTTTGGGAGGGTATAAATATATGTTTATATTCCTTTAATTTTTTTTTATACTTAATTAAAAAGAATTACACGATAATTTTCTACTATTTTAATGAGATTTTTGCAATAATAATAATAATAATAATAATAATAATGTGGAGAACAGACCAAAATTAAAGCATCTGAATTCTATAAAAGGGGAAGAACAAAGCATAATATTCCATTTGTTGAGATTGACAAAATATTTGCGAACTTCATTCATTCATCTCTGTCAGTTTCATGAAACAGATCAATTTCTGATCTAAAGAAACATCGTTGCATTTGATACTCGCTTGGGTTTTCGATCAAAAGATTCGTTCCTACGCCATTTGAAGAAATATCTCTTCCAAGTGCAGCTATGGAAGGAACGAACTACAAACTGCTGAACTCGGCGTTTCTTCAAAGGTTTTCTTGAGATTCTCCTTTTTGCTTTTGACCGTTTCTTTTCGAGAAAGAAAAAGGAATATAAACTATTTTCTTTCTCGCTTTGTTTTCCCGAGAAAATTCACCCTATTTTCCCTCTTTGATTTTAATCGAATCGATTGTCGATTGTGTTTATCGTGTTCTGTTCATCTATCACTGTGCCCTCCTTTTGTCGATTTCAATGCATTTGGAACAGCAAGTTTCTCGGACTATTCCATTGAATATCACACATTTGGTTCATTTCTTCTAGAATCTCAAGAATTTTCTATGTTTTTAAGTTCATTTTGTTTTGATTCTTCTTATGTATGTATATAGCCATTGCTCCGACGGTTAACTTTCTTGTGAGTAAGAAATTTGATCAAATCTGTCCCTCCGACGGTTTTGATTCTGTTTCTTGTGTTCTTTCTTGTTTTCTGTCTATTTTATGTTCTGTTCTGTTAATTTTGGATAGCAATTTATTTGATCTTCCAAACATTCTTGAGAGTGACATGAACTGTTTGTCAAAATGCTATTTCATTTACTTCTTTGATTTGGATCAGTGCCATTGATGAAAAATTGCAATATCAACAATGACTCTCAGAAAACAAGACTCAGGAAAGAAGGTGAATGAATCTTCAATGCTCTCTCTCTCTCCTTTTTCTCTCTCTTCCCAGTTTATTTGAATCCTAAAGTGTTTTTTGGTGGCTTGTTATCATGAATTTGTACTCGTCTTTTTATCTTACAAAAAAGTGGCACAGACTTTGCAACTTTTGAAGCTAATATCATTGAATAATACCTTTTCTTTTTCTTTTTCTCTTCTGCTTCCAGTCCTTCATTAGAAAAATATTTGCCATGGGAGAAAGAAATGGGAAGAAAGAATGCAAAGGCTCATTTGAGTCCACTGGTGAGTTTCAAAAGAGATATGCTTTTAGATAAAAAAAATGTATAGTCATTGAGGATAAGTTTGGTGTGCCTTTTCAAGCATATTGTTACTTCTCTGTGAAGATTTTATAATGTAAAACGATAGCGACAGGAATAGAATTGTTTCAACTAAATCCAAATGGAGAATATATTCAATTCTCATCTTTAAACTTGTTAGAGATGAGAAAGGAAGCTATGTTCGAATATTTTTCAATCAGTTGGTTAAAACTATAGAGTTTGACTGGGTTGAAAAAAGATCAGTGGATATTTTCTTGGTATTTTAAGTCATTTTCGTTTGTTTTTTCTCTTTTCAATCCATATGTAGATCTGAATTCAGACCTACAGCTAGACAGAATAGGCAGCACAGACTCTGTAATGGCTCCTGGAGAAGTTCAGTCCATCCGGTACTGGTTATGACATGATCGCTTTGATCTTCTTTTCGTTTTGACCAGATGATGAGCTTGTACTTTTTTTTTGTGCATTAACATCTGTTTTTCTTGGTTCAGTGTTTTTGTTGCGACGTGGAATGTTGGAGGAAAATCTCCCCATACCAACCTCAATTTGAACGATTTTCTTAAGAATGACAACAGCGCTGACATTTACGTATTCGGGTATGTTTTCTTCCCCTTTTCCCTGTTTTCTTCCATTTTCTTTTGAGTTTGGTGGTTGTTAGGAATAGAGTTCATTCATCTTGCTATTCTATGAAGTTCTTCTAATCTGTTCTTGCAGCGACACCGTGGATAGTAGTAGCCTCCGACCGCTATTTTTTTTATAATTTTCCATTTGGTTGTTTATATTTCCAATCGTACCAGTGGATTGATGTGTTGTATAAACTATTTCTATTATCAGTTTTCAGGAAATTGTGCCTCTAAATGCTGGAAATGTTCTTGTTATTGAAGACAACGAGCCAGCTGCAAGATGGTTATCCTTAATTAACCAATCATTGAACAACCCAATAAATGGCGGCTCAAGAGGACTGAAACCTACCTCCAGTCTTGGAGGGTCGAAATTCTTCCCCAAGCCTTCCCTTAAAAGCATCAGTAAAACTTTCAGGACCGTAAGTAGACGGAAGCTAAAAAGTTGCAATTGTACACCACTGGAACTCGAAAGGAAACGCAGCAAGGATTTCTGGTTCCGATGCCAACCATCGAATGTGAGTGAAGATGGCATTTCTTCAGAAGAAGATGACGACGAGGAGGACCCGAACACCTTTGATATTTCAGAAATTTCCATTCCCGAAAGCTGTAATGAGACAAAGTACGGTCTAATTGCGAGTAAACAAATGGTTGGCATTTTTGTCACAATTTGGATGAGGAAGGAGCTTGTTCCTCATGTTAGCCACTTAAGAATTGCGAGTACCAGTCGCGGGATCATGGGCTGCCTCGGGAACAAGGTAACGCTTATATATTTTGAGTTCCCCTGTCTACATAACATCCATTGTACGTTGTTTTGAAATCGTGAGGTTGGTTCGTGTTTTCCAGGGGTGCATTTCAGTGAGCATGTTACTTCACCAGACAACCTTTTGCTTCATCTGCAGCCACTTGGCTTCTGGAGAGAAAGAAGGGGATGAGCTAAGGAGAAATTTGGACGTCATCGAAATCCTCAAGAACACTCAGTTCCCGAAAATATGCAGACTGCCTTACAGTCGGATGCCAGACAAAATCCTCGGACACGAGTGAGCATCTTAATTGTTTGATTTGAAAAAAAAAAACATGTTCATATAAATAAGAATAATGCTGCTTGGTAATCCATTCCATATGACATGTATGTTTTCTAGTTACTGAGTTTCTCATTTGTGTTGATGAATTGGCTCAAGACGAATAATATGGTTAGGAGACTTGAATTACCGGATAGCTTTGAGCTACTCGGAAACTCGAAGACTCATGGAAGCGAATCACTGGGATGCACTTCTCAACAAAGATCAGGTAACCGTCATATAGAGTTGTACTAACAATGCCTAATCATTGTAGCAATATTCATTCTCTTTTACACCTTCACTTTCTTAAACTTGAAGAGATGAGATTACTTGTAACACTCCAAGCCCACCGCTAGCAAATATTGTCATATTTGGGTTTTCCCCTTCGGAGTTCCCCTCAAGGTTTTAAAACGCGTCTGCTTGGGAGAGGTTTCTACACCCTTATAAAGAATGTTTGGTTTCCTTCTCCAACCGATGTGGGATCTCACAATCCACCCCCTTTCGGGGCCCAATGTCCTCGCTGACACTCGTTCCCTTCTTCAATCAATGTGGGATCCCCAATCCACCCCCTTCAGGGCTCAACGTTCTTGCTGGCACACCGCCTCATGTCCACCCCTTTTGAGGCTCAGCCTCTTCGCTGGCACATTGCCTGGGCTGTTACATTACTGTTTGCTATAAAATTGCTGCCTTGGACAAAACAAATTCTGATTGAAGTTTGAGATTGTGTTCGTAAATTGAATGATGTTTCGAGCTGATTCTTATGTTTTGTTTGATGTTGTAGTTGAAGATCGAAAGGGATGCAGGTCGAGTGTTTTGTGGATGGAAAGAGGGGAAGATATACTTCGCACCCACGTATAAATACTACTACAATTCAGACACATACGCCGGAGACTTGAAAAAATCGAAAAAGAACAGAAGAACTCCAGCTTGGTAAGTATGGCATTGAAAAGCATACAAACTCTTGTTCTAATCAACCCACCCACATAACAAGTGATCATGATAATTCATGGAACAATGCAGGTGTGACAGAATTTTATGGCATGGTGATGGAATACAACAACTTTTTTACATCCGTGGGGAGTCCCGATTCTCCGATCACCGCCCCGTTTGTTCAACATTCTTAGCCAATGTCATGGTTGTAGAAGGAGGGCTTAAGAAGAAAATGGCTAACTCTGACATGAAAGTTGGGGCTGAAGAATTGCTACCAACAAACCGTAGATATTACTCCTAAATGAAAGCTTAGTAGCTTAATCTAACCATTCATCACGAGAACGATGAATTGTCGAAGTTTTGCCCGACACTGAAACTCGTAGGATCATGTAGAGAGATCATAACAAAACCAGCAAGTTGATGATGATCACTATCATCAGCCATGGATGCAGATCGTTGCTTACAGATGCATCACATCAGATTGCAGCAGTAACATTTGATTATTTGATTATTTGAATATATATATATATATATATATATATATATATTCTGCTATTTTGATCACGTGCAGGGTCACGTGATGGAAGGTGAACAAATTATTTAAAAATTAGCAAAAACTCCCAAGTTTTGATTTTTTTGCTTTGGAAATTGGAAGTTCTTCAAGTCAAAGCATACATACATGTTTGCATCACATGGCTCACACTCACTCACCCATTGGATCTGCCTTGAAAACTGTGTTTGATCTTTGCTGATTAATGCAGGCCATTGATATTTTCAAACTTTTTGGATTAATTGCAAATCACTCCCTCGAGTTATTTACTTTACAGATCCACCCCCCCTGAAGTTACTGTCTTGATTGTACATATGAGTCTAGTTTAGATTAATTGCAAATCATTCCCTTAGAATTTTTTACTTTGCAGATACACCCCCACCCTGAAGTCACTGTCTTGATAATACATGAGTCTGGATTAGATTAATTGCAAATCACTCCCTTAGAGTTATTTACTTTGCAACCCCCCC
>NW_019272030.1:2597694-2606531 GCF_002738345.1 Cucurbita maxima | reverse complement strand
CCCCCCCCAAAGTCACTGTTTGGATAATACATATGATTCTGTTTTAGATTAATTGCAAATCACTCCCTTAGAGTTATTTACTTTGCAGATCAACCCTCCCCTGCCTCTGAAGTCACTGTCTTGATAATACATATTATTCTGGTTTAGATTAATTGCAAATCGGTCCCTTAGAGTTTTTTACTTTGCAGATCCAACCCTTCCCCTGAAATCACTGTCTTGATAGTGTGCATACGAGTCTGGTTTTGTCAAAGCTATCTGATAAAAGGGTATGCTTTGAAATTTCCTTTAATACAAGGGTATGGTTTGCAAAATATACAGAATACAAGGGTGTGGGCTGAAACATAGGAGGCAGTTGAAGACAAAAGTTGAAAACTTGTTAAGTTATATAAGGGAGGCAGTCCAAGTTGTTGGAGTTGCAAGACAAACAAGACATTGATTCTCTCAGAGCTTCACAAAAAAATATGAAACCTTTGATCTGCAAATCATTGGTTCCAATTCTCTGCTCTTTTCTACTGATGTGTTTTCTTCCCACTCCAACTCAAGCTGCAAGACTTCTCCTCCCGGTTCCTCGGGTTGCTTCTACATCGTCATCGCTGTATCGAGTTGATGTTCTTCATCTTCTTCCTCTCACAGCTCGGAAGCTCCATGAAACAGCATCATCTACTTCCTCCAACCTTCGCCGAATACCTCGTAGCGGCCCGAATCCAACACAGAACAGGTAATGATTCTGAATCCTAGTTCGGTTTCTGTTTTGTGTTAATGTTCGAGTTTTGACTCATAGATTGTTTTGTTTTGTTTTGTTTTGTTTTGGGGATAGAATGAAGCCTGAGTTGAGAAGCTAAATCTTAGAGGGATCATCAAGATGAACAAGAAACAGAGATGTTCAAAGATTCTCAAAACCAACCATTACTTTAGTTTTCTTTTTTCTTTTATATACTAAGAAACAAGATTCATAGCTATAGAAATACAGTAGTACTGACTTATATACATCAGAACTTCTTGTGTGTATGTGTAGAATCTCAATGTTAATCAAATTTTACCACTTTGATCTGTTTCTCGATATCGAGTTTGTCGATCCGAAACTTATACAAAGATGATGATCCGTTGTATCATTTGAGCTCTGCGACCCCAACTCGATCCATGTTCGATCAATCAATTACTTCAAATGTTCTATCAGATGAGAGGCTGATGAATTCCAACAAGAAGGTTGATGAGTTATTATCCACAAGGATGAGAGCAAGTTTGATGTAGGCCATTGTTAGTGACCATTCAACAAGAACAGGAAAGAAAAAAGGTTCATAAATAAACAAAGGAAATGAGAGAGAGAGAGAGGGAGAGAAATGTAATCCTAAATCTTATGGATGAGGAATGGCTTCAAATCTAATCCAAATAGTTTGGAGGGCCCAAACCTCATAAGGATTGGGCTAGCTGTTTGGACTTTATAAAGGTACCCTTAAGGTCTCGTTTGATAACTGTTTCGTTCTTCAAATATACGGTCGTTTCTCATATTTTTTAACTATGATTTCTACGGTTCTAGGAAAAACATTTGAATTCTTAGTCGAGCTCTAGTAAGGAAAAAAAAACAACCACCAATTGAATTTCCTCGGTTTTAAACACGTGAGTGATAATGCAGGGTTTTCTAAGTTTTCAAAACCACATAAATCGAGATATTTTTTTTATTTAAAAAGATGTGACATTATATCAAAAAAAATTATTAAAGTTTGGTAATAGACGAGCTGACTCCCTCAAGATAAACCTATTAATTAAGAAGAAATCCGAAGATATTAAACTTTTTGACGTTACAAAAATTAGGCGACGTAACATGTTATAATAATATATAAAAGTGTCGGGTCAAATTAACCGAATTTAGTCAACCAGCTAGAACGTGCAAATCCCATTAATTAAATCAATCAAAATCGAATCGATCGGCCAACTCTCCGTGAAACCGAACCAACCGACATTTATTTATTTTTATTTTTTATTTTTCGAAAAAAAAACCCTAGTAAATATATTTAAAATGTAGGGGAAAAAACAGTGATAAGATATAAACAATATACGTGGGAGGGTCCCCTTCAATGGGATCACATCGCCCATAGACAAGTCCTTGACCATTGACCAAACTTTTACGGAGACTTTCCATCGTCTTCCATTGCTGGTGGGGCCCATTTGACACGTGGCAATTTCAGACAATTAGTACTAAAGGATCCACACGTGGGGTGTGGGCCCCACTCTTTTGTCAAAGCGGCGGCTGCGGACTTCCACTCGCATTTAAATACACTTTTGAAAATTTTAAAAGTACGCTACACAAACATATGTGCGTATAATTAGAAAAAAAATAAAAATAAAAAATATATTATTTGATGAAAATAAATTATATTTCTTAATTTTTTAAAAACTAACGTTAAATATTTAATTACAGGCTTTTTAATTAATCATATATATCTAAACTAATTAAATTATATTTACGTGGACAATTTTAATTTATAAATATTATTAAAAATTGCATGCCCATAAATTTTTATGCAAATTTATTTTTTATTTTAATTTACAAAAAAGATGAATTTAAGGTGGGCCCGGAGCAGATAACGTCGGTGGATGGTGGGACGCTTTTTAATTAATTATTTATTTATATTTGGTGACGTGGTAAAGTGGATACATTTTTAAAAATAATAATAAATAAAAATAAATAAAATAGAAATCACGTGATAAACCGTGAAATTGAGTTTGATTTTTCGGCGATGTGATGGGTTTAAAGCCTTTGTTAAAAGTAACACTAAAACACACCCTCCACATGAATTTATTTATTTATTATATTATATTAGTTTAATTAAACCTCCTTATCCCTCTTTTTAATGGTGCCACGTGTTACGTGATTAAATATCTAACTAAGCTTAGTGCTAGAGTGATTAGATTATAAATGTTATTTAAATCATATTATAATATTGTATAAGTTTCCTCTTCTTCCCTATTGTTATCAATTTCACGATTTAATATATAGTTGTGTCGGATTCATTTATTATGCCCTAAAATGGGTGATTTCATATTAATGACGAGGTAGCTATCAAATTCACAGGTTAACACATAATTGTGCCGAATTTAATCGTGTTTAGCCTCGTTAAGAGTAAAAACCAACATGTCGCTCGTCGATCGATGTGATATGTGCTCGTATTTTGACTAGGTTTTATTTTTTGATGATAAAAATAAGCTCGTAATGCCGTACGGTACTACTTCACTATCGGTCCCCCAGGAGTATTTAGCCTTGCAAGGTGGTCCTTGCTGATTCACACGAGATTCCATGTACCCTAAGCTACTTGGGTCATAGCGTAAGCTTGTAATGCTTTCAGCTACTAGACTCTCGCCATCTAGGGTGCAGCACTCCACTGCTTCACCTAGCAGCACGACGCAAGTAGACGGATAAATTCTTGTTTGAGAGGCGACTCAAGTGCTATATTTTGTTCGATAAAAAAATATTATATATATATTTATATATTAATTTAGTTAGCTGGCGTGTCACTTGCATGATCAGCGTTGAACCCTTTCGTGGGTCCCACCATTAATCTATTATTATAATTATGTGTTATTTCAAACCTCAAAAAAATAAAAGCTGAGACTTTTTCTTGCCTTAATTTAAATAAAAAAATTATTTTATTTATTTAATTGTTTTGTCACAAAAATTATTAAATTTAAGTTATATATATATATATATATATACACACACATTATTTATTCTCCACTTTATTATTTAATTCAAATAAAAATAATAATTTTTGTCAACTCAATTAAAAAAATATTTTTCATAAATTCTCGATTCACAGTCAAATCTCTAGATGATTTCACATATTTACTATAGGTCCGTCAACACGTCACAAGTCAAAATCGACCTAATTTTAATTCATAATGATAAAAAATTATCTCCTAATTCAATTTAGTTTGTTTTCTTCTGCTCAATTAAACGATAATTTATCATTAAAATATTTTTTATTTCATAATTATTTTTAATATAAGATATTTTCAAAATTTTGACGTCACTTCCAACCATTTTTATTTTTTTGCAGTTTTAGGTGACTATTTTATATTAGGTAATTTGTTATATGGAATAATAATCCTTCAAAGATTTATTGACACTAAAAACTTTCCCAACAAAAATAAACATTTATAGTAAGTTCCGTACGGTCCTTTTTTTTTTCTTGCATTTATCCAGATATTTTCTTTGTAAAATTTTAGCCGATTATTTAAAAAATAATAATAATGCATTTAAGATAATTTATTTATTTATTTTAATTATTTTCCAAGTAAGTCAATATTATTTATTTATTTATTTAACGTTGGAAATTAATTAAAACTCGGAATTATAATTAATGATTGGGTGCGTGGAAGCCAAGCGGTGCCTTTTATTAATAATAATAAATTGAAACGCGAAGAGTCGCTTCGCACGTTTATAAATATTTGGATAAAATAATTTTGATTGAATTAAGAAAAGAAAAAAGGTGCATATTGAACACGTGTCGGAATCTGGAAGTGAGAGCATGGATTATATAATGAGAACAAAACAGGGGAAAATAACCTCACATGCAAAATTCCAAACGGCAGTTCTTAAGAGGTTTAACCGCGGTTTGAAACGTTAACCCAACTACGGTTAAATACTGGAGATCGTGTTAAGTCTCCTTCTCCCCTGGAATTTTACTGTTTGTCTTTTTAATTTGAGGACCCACACCATTTTCTCTTTCTCTCTCTAGTTTCAGAGAAGAGGATAATAACAAAAGCCTCGGCACCGTCACTTACGTTTCTCTCTCTTTTCTCTGTGTTTGATGAGTTTCCGTGGAGAGGGAGAAGATTTTCAATGGCTTATGGAAGGTAAAATTGAATCTCTGGAAATGATAGTGTGTAATTCTTGTACTATTTCGTGATTTTTTGCTGGTTGATTTTGTTGTTTTTGGTTTTGCTACTGTTTTGATATGTGAATTTGATTACTGGAGTTTGAAATTGTGGTATATTTTCGTTTTTCAATCAAATTTGGTTGTTGTTGTGGATGTAGCTCTTCTGTTTTTTATGTTTTATTTTTTTATTTTTTATTTTGATTTAGTTTGTGTTGATCTCTTGCTATGATTATCCATTCCGTAGTTTGCGGTTGGAAGTTCTTGGATACTTTTTCATTCTGAATTGTTTGTTATCGGGTGAGTTATGCGCTTTTTCGGCATGTTGTTTGATGAATACAGGCGTTTCGTCTGGTATGTATTGCTTTCTTTGCAAATTAAGCCACTTATTCTCCTCCTCAACGCCTTTGAGCATTATGTTAGTTGTTGATTGTCGTCGTTTATTTCTCTTCGTTCCGGGATGAGATTTTGATCGACTCCGAGTTTCTCGATCTAAAGGCTGCTGAGGCCGTCTTCTTTTGTTATTTAAGTGGAGTTTCAGTCGGCGTTAATATAAATTCATGTGAAGCATTAAGTCTTATCTCTGTTTTTGGTCATAAAGTTGGTTTAGTTTTGCTTTAGAGACGGATAAATTTGCTGGAAATTTTTTGGTTGAAGATTATACGCGGATCGAATGTGGCGTTTCTTACACGCAGAGTTTCCAATCTTATTGTTGAGTGTGTGTATCGGAAGCGAATAATTAGGAACGCTTGAATTACTTGCAGTCTGATATTCATGTTGATTTCTTCTTTTTCTTCTTCTTCTTCTTCTTTTTATGTTGAAAATACATCTTATGATAATTGAATCTTGGATCGATTTTATATTATCTTTTGATTTTCTCTCTCTTACATAATATATTTTGATCTGTCTTTTTTTTTTTCTCTTTATCAAGTGATTAAATGACTTTCTCTTCTAGAATGAATGATTTTTTTTTTCTTTCCCAGGTTGAAAATATATAATCTATAGTTTTAATTCGCTTGTGCATATACTTGTTGTTTCTTCTACGCTTGTTTCTTTTATTTATTTTATATGATGTGTTTGACTTAGTATTATTATTATTTTTCAAGTGTTCTGTTTTCAAAGTAATCCTGCTTCTTGAGGTAGCACTTAAGCTTTTCACCAATTATTGAGTTGTTAATTTTTTTACAGGATATGTTGAATGATCGATTTTCTGGGATGTTTCGCCAGAACGTGAAATTCTGTGGATCTTAAAATCGCCTAAGTCATCATCAGTCATCATTTTTGTTTGAAAAGTGCTTAGATAAGAAAGCAATCCCATCTTCAAGCAAATTGTTTGAAGCTAACGATATTGGGGTTTAATTAATTTCTTTTGTTACTGTGGTTTGTTCCAATGATGAACAACATGGGAATCTTTGAAGATATTAGCTTTTGCCAAAATCTTGAATATTTTTCAGCTCCTCCTGGGGAACAGGAGACAGCTCGGGAGAATGAAGCTGAGGCTACTTTGGAGGAAGATTACAGTGATGAAGAGCTGGATGTTGATGAGCTTGAGAGAAGGATGTGGCGAGACCGAATGCTTTTGAGGCGACTCAAAGAACAAAGCAAAGAGAAGGAAAGCGCTGATAATTCAAAGCAGCGTCAATCCCAGGAGCAAGCCCGAAGGAAGAAGATGTCTCGGGCTCAAGATTGCATCCTGAAATATATGTTGAAAATGATGGAGGTCTGTAAGGCTCAAGGATTTGTGTATGGGATCATTCCTGAGAAAGGAAAACCAGTAAGCGGAGCATCTGATAATCTTCGCGCCTGGTGGAAAGAGAAAGTCAGATTCGATCGAAATGGCCCTGCAGCTATTGCCAAATATCAGGCTGAACATGCGATTCCTGGGAACAATGATGACTGCAATACAGTGACATCCACTCCTCATACTTTACAAGAGCTCCAAGACACAACCCTTGGATCACTTTTGTCAGCTCTGATGCAGCACTGCGATCCACCCCAAAGGCGTTTTCCATTGGAGAAGGGAGTTTCCCCACCGTGGTGGCCCTCCGGAAACGAGGAATGGTGGCCTGAATTGGGACTACCTAACGATCAGGGGCCACCCCCTTATAAGAAGCCCCATGATCTGAAGAAGGCTTGGAAAGTCAGCGTTCTTACTGCTGTGATTAAGCATATGTCACCTGATATTGCGAAGATTCGCAAGCTTGTTCGTCAATCTAAATGTTTGCAAGACAAGATGACTGCAAAGGAGAGTGCCACATGGTTGGCAATTGTAAACCAGGAGGAAGCTATGGCTAGGAAATTGTATCCTGATAAATGCCCGCCTATGCCGATATGTGGGAGCGGATCTCTTTTGATCAGTGATACTAGTGATTACGATGTTGAAGGAGTAGAAGATGAACCAAATGTCCAAGCAGGGGAAAGCAAACCCCACGATCTCAATTTCTTTAATATGGGGGCCCCTGGACCTAGAGAGAGGCTTGTTATGCCCCCTGTGGGAACTCAGATCAAGGAAGAATTCATGGAGAACAATTCGGACCTTAGTCGAAAGAGGAAGCAGCTGACAGATGAGTCAAATTCAATAATGAATCAGAAGCTATATACTTGCGAGTATTCTCAATGCCCATATAACAGTCAGCGCCTTGGGTTTTTCGATAGGACTTCAAGAAACAACCACCAGTTGAATTGTCCATTTAGGCAGGATTCTTCGCATATATTTAGCATGCCAAGCTTTCAAACTAATGGTGACAAATCATCATCCCCAGTTCCTCCATCCTTAAATCATTCTAAGCCACCACCTATTCGGTCAATGAACCCGACTCCACCCTTCAGGGTATCAGGACTTGGACTTCCGGAAGACGACCAGAAAATGATTTCAGAACTTCTGAGTTGCTACGATTCTAACCTCCAACAGGACAAGAACACATTGAATCCTGGTAATGTCGATGCTAGAGGTGATCACAAGCCCAACCAACAGCTGCCAAAATTCCAACCCCAAGTCGACATTAACATGTATGGCCAAGCAGCGATCGTGGGAAATAACATGCCAATACAGCACCCCGACATTTCTTCCACAAAATTTCCATTTGAAGAATACAAGGCGGCAGCATTTGATTCTCCGTTCAGCATGTATCCCAACGATAGCATCCCAGACTTAAGATTTGGTTCTCCTTTTAACCTTGCATCAATTGATTATGCAGCAGCAGACACACCATTGCCCAAGCAAGACACACCCTTGTGGTACCTTTGACGCCAAAGTCGTGTACAACAACTCGCATTGATCGCACCAATGATAGGAAGTAAATATATTTTCAGAGGGAGGAGGAAAAGACCATCTTCATGCCATGCCCTAAAGAAGGTGAAACTTTCTCCTATCTATATGCTAGTTGTTTAATACACACACACACACACACACACATACACATAACATATGCTTTGTGTGTTTAGATGGTTCTGTTCTGCAGCTACATACATTATTAAGACGCTTTTAAATAATGTAGGATGATATAATAATATAATGCTACCCAGTGTAGTAGTAGTAGTAAAGTAAAGAAGGCGAGTTCGGTAGTAGAGGAATCTTAAGCTCTCAATTATTAGTGTATTTCTGGGAACTTAAAACGTACTTGTTGCTTTTGAATGTTTATATTATATTGGATATTTTTCTTAAAACTTATGGATGCCAATTTACTTTTTGATTAGCTGAAGTACATGTAGTTTTATGTATCTATTTACTTTATTGTGACATTCATGCATTTGATTTTTTTCTTTTTTTAAAAATAATTTTTAACAATATTACGTAAGATGGGTATGGGGGATGAATGAGGGATTTGAGCTTAAGGGGTTCAAGTTGGCATATTCATGCATCTGGTTGGGGGTGCTTGTTTATTGTGAACCAGCCAACAAACAAGGAGTTAATTAGATTTAAATGATGAGGGGATGAATTTTTCTTGTTTTTTTTTTTTTTTT
>NW_019272030.1:2539065-2597494 GCF_002738345.1 Cucurbita maxima | reverse complement strand
TACTTTTTTTTTTTTTTTTTTTTTTTTTTTTTTTTTTTTTTTTTTTTTTTTTTTTTGTAGTTTTAAATGTTCAGAAATAGTAAGATATAAATTTTCGAAAACATATTTATTATTTTTTTAATGAACCAAGATAGAACACAATTTTGATGAATTAGCTATTCTTTTTCATTTAAACCTAAAATTTCATTTATCCAAAGATAAATAAATTAAAAAAAAAACGTTAATTTATATTCCAAAGTTCTTACGAAAGTTTGAGCTTTAATATACAATTATTTGTCAAGATTTTTAATTGATATAACTAAATAAAGGGTATAAATTTATTTATTTATTTTCTCTAAATTATATTATTGAGAGAGAATTCGTTAGACCTGCAAATGGCATAATAAGTTTGTCATACACAGTAAAAGTAACTCAACTTTGAAACACAGTAACTTGAAGCTAAAGCTAGTTAGGAAATGATATGAGTTTAGGAAATGATATGAGTTTATAATTAAAAAATACTCTCTTTGGTAGAGGTCTTTTGAGAAGCCTAAAGCAAAGATATAAGAGATTATGCTGAAAGTAGATAATATCATACCATTGTAGACCGTCGTGTTTATCTAACATAATATCAGAGTCATGTCAATAGATCAGTAAATTCTCAAATGGAGAACAAAAGACTCCAAAAGAAAAGGAGTCAAGCTTCCTCGAAGGTATAGTAAAAAATTACTAAGACTCCAAAGGAGTCAAGCTCGATTAAGGGGAGACGTACTTTATTTGAGGGGAGGTGTTGGATGATGAAAGTCTCACATCGACTAATTTAAGGAATGATCATAGATTTATAATCAAAGAATACTCTCTCATTGGTATGTGACCTTTTGAAAAGCCCAAAGCAAAACCATAAGAATTTAGACTCAAAGTAGACAAAGTAGACAATTGTTCGATTCTAAATTCTAAACTTTTAAGGAAATATTGATGTCTGAGAAACTGATAAACATTGCAGAAGTTCATTGAATGCCAGCAGCAAAGGGAGGAGTGTTCTTCAATTTCTGCTCCCCCACTGCACTACACTACACGTGAACTCCTTCTGTCGGGTAGCAACTAAAACCCTACTGCACTTTTGTTCTTTAGGCAGACAACAAGAGAGAGAACCATTTTACCTAAATAATTTCCCCATTTCCCATTCACTTGGGACTATTATCCTCCTTTCACCCCTCCCTCAAAAGACAACAAAAGAGCGCTGAAAGGTCAGGGGTGAAAGAAACTTAACAAGCATTGATAATCATATAGAGAGACTGATTGTTACTTACAGAATCACTTATTAGAGTGCAATGCTGCCTTGGGTTGGGAATCCACAAACAGAAAGGTCTTCTGTCAGTCGATTTCCCTCTTCGAGCGGTTCGTTGTCCCAACCATTTTTCTAAGTTCCGATCCTGACAAGGAAAAAGAATTTCTGAAAAACGAAGTCATGGACACGTAGGTTCAGAACTAGACCATCTATAAACCCGTTACTGATACAAATAACATAAAGAAATATAACCAGCATATATGGAAAAAAGTAACCCCAAAGATTTAGGACTAAAAGCGGCCCTAGAGTCGAGACCCTTGAACTCTAGAAAAATCTGCAAAAGATCCGAACATAATCAGAATATTGTTTTTACAAATAAACCCACTAAACCGAAAATGCTCTAAATTCATTTCATTCCATTTATCTGGAAAAGAAAAGGATCTGGAGAACCTATCAAACAGGGTCTTCTAATACTTTTAATTTTAAGATAAAAAAAAAAAAAATTAAAAAAATCATTAAATAGCATAGAAAATTCAAGCAGCTTCAGTTACATGTCCTACTATCCAATATTTTAATAACAATCTATTAAATAAATGGATACAGAATTTCCCAATCTTACGTTGTTGGCAAAATATCCAACTGGAAAATGACCGCTCGACTTGAAAATGATTTTCAACCTTCCTCCACCTCTATGGAATGCAACATTTATCAACACCTGAAAGCACGTCGACTATAAATGCATCTACCTACCATTGCAACACAACACATGAAGATAAAAATGTGTCCACTTGTCACAATCACACTTTTTTTAGCAGACTTTTATTCTTAGCAGCAAGTGAGTCTAAGCCAATTTGTATTCACGTCACCTACGGTCGGGCAACGTATGCTCAAGTCTCTGGCCCCGATTTATGAGAAGGTTTTAAAACAGAGACATAGAGATTTTGAAGGGAGTTTGAAAGCAATGTTATATGGCATACAAGCAAAAAGCAACACAACGACTTAAGTCAGGAAGATAAATCCACTCATGACAAGGGACAATGCTCTTAAATTTTCAAAATGTCAGACCCAAAGATTCAGCAATTCAAAATTTGATCTATAAGAGTAAAAAATATGTACCTCCGTACGTATAAGATCCAATGCCACAGTTCATTTAAAGTTTCAGAAGTTGTTGAGTTTACTTGCCAACACATGTGAACCTTCAAAATGGGCCGTGGATCATGTGAGGTGAATCAGATGTACCTCTTCCTACATTAAAAACTAACCTTTATTCCATTTACACCATAAAGTGCCCACTGCATACTAAATCATCTGTCACCAACATTTCCAACAAACTTCGCAGTCTATTTCTCCTCCTTTAGCATCTCTACCACTTCTTCTATCCTTTTGGCTTTTGCATTATCAAACAGCAATGAAGAAATTCCCACTTGTGGCTCAAACTTTACTTTTCTGGATTTTCTTCATCATACTAATGATTGGAAGACGGCTTGATGCATCGACTCGCTGGGATCACAGTAAGAAAAATAATCATCTATGTGGTTATTGTCAACTTATTTTGCTATTCTAGTTGCTGGGAAAATGCATTCATATCCCTATAGTGCATACATCACCATTTTTCTCTGATTTAGAAAGCCATGGCATCTAAGCCTTTTAAGTGTATGATATTTCAGTGAGATTTAATGCAGAAGATACTCACAGACCAGTCGGCAGTTCAACGCACCAGGAGGTACTGTGTTTTCTTCGTCTCCTCGCCACTTCGTATCAAACATTTTGTGAGAAAATAAATGTATCTGAGACAAGAATAGAAAAAACATGAATAATAGATGCTCGACGAACAAGACGAACCATGACAACATGCTAACAGGAAAGAACTTAATTCAGTTTCCTTGCCATGTATGCCTGTGCAGGAAAAAACTGAAGAAGCACTTGGTATGGAGTTATACCCTACAGGATCCAGCCTCCCAGACTGTTCCCATGCATGTGGACCATGTTTTCCGTGCAAAAGGGTGATGGTGAGCTTCAAATGCTCTGTTGCAGAGTCATGTCCCACTGTCTACAGATGCATGTGTAAAGGGAAATATTATCACGTACCCTCCAATTGAGCATAAATTCAATCTGGAGGAGTATGCAGCAAAGAACAAAGCAATTAATGATTTGGTTAGCACTTGCACTGAAGTGGTGACTAAGGATACATTGAAGACTAAGACTAAAATCTCTGTTGATTTCATTTGGGTTCATTTCCTTGTACTGGGATCATTCTGTACAAGAAAATAACTCAGAAAACACATTTTTTCGAGCATCGGGAAGTTCAATTAGGAAGTGAGAAGTCGGTTTTTTTCTAGTTTGTTCGTGTGCAATATCATTTCCTTTGTTCTAGTTCTACTTGAAATGAGATCTGGTCTATCCTGCTCCCTACCTTTCTAGATTTCCAAGTTGAATGGAGATTACAAAACAAACCAAGAAACTTCATTCAATTCACCCCAAAAACATATTCATTCTGCATGAACTCAAGAATCTTCGGTTCACTTCAGGTCGAAGGAAGGAATAAGGAAGAGTTCATATGGATATGGTCAAAAACTACTCGATCAAACAAGTGATTTTCTCGCCTACTACATATCCCAATCCATAATCCCAATTGTTATGGGAATTCGTGGTCTTTGAAAACTACCATCTAAAGAAGAGGACTTTCAAATAAAACAATCAGTGGGGTAGTTACAGCCTTAAAGTTACAAGCTAATCTGATCAAGAAAGTGATTAATTGGGTGAAAATTTTCTTGATGAGATTGCGTGGCTGGAAATTATCAGATAGCAAAAAGAAAATCCTTGATCAATAGATAAGCAAACGGAAGAGTGTCCTATCATATAGAGCAAGCAACAGTTAACAGAGATTATGCAATTCAAACAGATATTAAACAACTGCACAAACTAAAACCACTCAACACACATTCTATATCAAATGGGTTTTACTTTTAGATCTCAAGCTCACTAGTAGGCATTGAAAAAGCTGGCAATTGACAATGGAAATATGGTGAGAGAATCATATCTATCCATATAACAGATTACATCAATATCCAAACGAAAATCCAGTCTACCCGAATCAGAATGATAGCAGACAAAGGGATCGATCATCAATACGAAATTCCCGTGTAATTATAGCCGCTACTAGCCAAATAAACTGCAGGAAAATCCAATTCATGACAACAACAAAAATAATCACGAACGTTTACGATTATCCAGGCGATCGAAATCGAGAAACGAAATGCAAACTTTCATTTGGTAAACTGGTGACCAATATACATCCACCTACGACGATTCGAATTAAATATCGTATCGTTCGTCGAGCAGATTCTGATATCGGTGACTTCGACGAAAAAATTGAGTGTAAAGAGATAATCTGACAACCAATACGATTCAAGAAGAAGAAAAAGAAGAAAGAAAGAAAGAAACACGCACACACTCAAATTCAGTAACCTTTCGAAACATCATCTTTACACCAGAATCCGCACTATCAACTGACTCTACTGGAAGCATCCCCGCCGTTTCCCCTAGAGCAGCAAGGGCTTCCATTCCCGTGATGGTGATTCTCATCATCCTCTTGATCGCTATCGTCCTCGTCAAAGTGCTTCTGCTTGTGGAATATACAGCACTTCTTCGAGCTTTTCTTCTGCATGAACTCGTTGTCGACGGTCCCCTCCTTCCACGAGACCTTCTTCTTCTTCCGATTGAGACGGAGCACTAGGGTTTCGGGTGGTTGAGAGGAAGAGGATCCGTTGGCCAAGATGACGGTGGTGGTGAGTGAAGGGGAGGAGGCCGTTAACGCTCCGGCAGCGGTCGTCGGTGCCCTAGCCATCTCTGAGCAAAGAAATCAGTTATCGGAATATGAATTGTTGAGAAAGACGGAGCCTGCGATGGCTTCTCCTTTTAATTCCCCACCAGACCGAAAAATCAGTTCCCGCGTATCTCGAACCTCGCCGCCAATGATGTTCGAATATTCCATTATTATTATTATTATTATTATTATTATTATTATCTAAAATTTTAAATTAAACAAATAATTTTTTATATTTAAAAAAAAAAATTACGAATTTATGGTAAATCTAAAAAAATTGAATTTTCTACGTTTTTTCTTTTTCAGGTCAACTGAAATGCTAAATTGGTTCGTGAATTTAACTCAAAGCTGCATGCTTATACTCAAATTTTTTTTACTGTTAATAATATACGATATTTTAAAGTTGATCAAAGGTTTGACTTAATTGAATGAAATTATACGAGTTTTAATTTTTTATTACAAAAATACCCCTTCAATCAAATATGAATACTACGATCATTAAAAGGGGATCTTAAACGACGAAAGAGTCCACTATTGTATATACACACTCCTGAGGTTGTTAAGAACTAAGGGATGATACTCTTATTTCAAGTGGGTATGCCAACAAAGCTACGAGTACTCGATCAAGTGGGTCTAAGGGCACTCGATCATGCGGAGGAGCTGTTTTATTTCATGTAATGTCTTCCGAAAGGGAAAAAATTCTTATTTAGGGTTCCAAACGTACACCCATAAACACAAATTTAATATAGAAACTTTTAAATTTGTATCCGTTTGGTCCTTGAGTTTTAAATAATGTTTAATAGGTCACTAAACTTTCATTTTTGTGTCCAATAAGTTTTCGAGTGCCGACATATTATAGTCATAAAATTAAATTTTATGTACAGCAAAAATATTAAATCTTCAATTCTAAAATATCGTAATTAATTATATTTTATATATTTTAAAATTTAATTTTATGTAATTAATTATAATTTTTTAATGTAAAATATCTTACATTTGGTGAAGGAATGAATTAAACATCCAAAATTTGGATGGCGAATTTGCTTTAAGCTTGTGGACGAAAACGAGTGAAGGGCAAGTGGCGGTCGTTTCGCTTCGATGATATAATAAAATCGAGATCCAGGGCGCGGCGCTGTGGACTGGGGAGAGATAGAGAGAGAGAGAGAGTGAAGCTGCTGCTGCTGCTCTGAGTGCCGAAGTTTCCGACGAATAGCGGCGGAGGAAGCTCTACCATGGCGCTCCATTCCAGTTTCACCGCTGTTGGATACGCGAATCCAGTTTCTTCGTCTAGGCAACGGCAACGGCAACCAGTTCACCTCCCTTACGTTTTGAACAGTTCAATCTTGTATACTCGTCACTGTCGAACCCTACGTTTCCCGTGTTATGATGTTTCTCCCTCACTGAAGGCTACGTTTTCTCGTGCATTAACTGTATGATCCAATGTTTTTTATTCTTTTTTAATACAAGCTGGCTTGGCGATTGATCTCGCATGCAGTGAATGTTATCAGTGTTAGTGGTGTAATTTAGTCGAATTGAATGAAAGATGGATGCGTATTTATTCATTTACTTATTTTGGTGAACTCCGGGATAAATAGAATGTAAACTGGAGTTGCTAATTTCTCCAACTTAATTTACAATTAAACACGTTTTAGTTGCTGTATGTACAATGTTCTGTTCTGATCGTCGGGAACTCACTTCATTTGATCCCAACAACGTTTTGGTTAATTGTGTGGTTTGTTAATTTTTCGATTGAGCTTGGTTGTGTATGTTGGCAGGTTACGTCTCATGCAACACCAGAGCCTCTCAGAGTCATGATATCTGGTGCTCCCGCTTCCGGTAAAGGCACACAATGCGAACTTATTACTCAGAAAGTAAGCAATTTCAACAATTGAGCCTCCGCCAAGCATTTCTTTTCTCTTGGCTCTTACTGATTTGGAATGTACTCGTTTTCTTTATTATTTACGGAAAAAAGAGTATCAAGTGTAATTCAATGTGTGTTGAAATTGATTAGTTCCCAAATCATTGAACTTGTATTCATTTTTCTTGATGCCTATATATCCTCTGAAATCTTATATGTTTTGACCCAACCTATCTGTTTTCTCTTCACTCGCACTTTATTTTTTGTTATTGCCATTTTCTTAATAACCTACAATCTTTGTTTGTGCTCCCATAAATTTCTCATTTCTTGATTGCCCGTAGAGAATAGCAGATTGAATCAAGTCATTCTCCTATGTGCAGTATGGTTTGGTGCATATCGCTGCTGGAGATTTACTTAGGGCAGAAGTCAATAGTGGCAGCAAAAATGGGAAGCTAGCAAAAGAGTATATGGAGAAAGGACAGTTAGTCCCTAATGAAATAGTTGTGCTGGTAGGAAAATCTATAATATTGTTTTGGCATTTGGTAATTTTCATCTGTAACATTTCTGTCAGTATCTTGTAGATGGTAAAAGAGCGGCTGTCGCAACCTGATTCTCAGGAAAATGGTTGGCTCTTGGATGGTTATCCCAGGAGTCATTCTCAAGCAGTTGCTCTTAAGGAACTTGGCTTTGAGCCTGATCTTTTCATTCTTCTTGAAGTAAGGGTTGTTTATTGATGCTGATTGAAATTTCAAATTTTGCACTTTTACATTGAATTGCCAACACTGAGGAGTGATGTGTACTGATTGTTCTTTGTTTATGGTTGGGTTTCTATCAGGAGAAAAATATGAATTCAATGTCGACAGATTGATTTGGATTGCATGTGCAGATATGATCTTGATTTTTGGTATTTTGAATTTTTATGATGTCTAGTGGACCAGCATAACTTTTAGGAAAATGCCGCTACCTTCTGTGAATTGTATGCTAAGGCGATTATAGCTTTTGTTATTGTCTAGTCTTAAGAAATGTGTTATCAGAGCTTCAAGACCAGAACTTACAATAACTTTCTCGTGTTATTGTAGGTCCCAGAAGAAATTCTTGTTGAGAGAGTTGTTGGAAGAAGAATGGATCCCGTTACTGGTAAGATATATCATTTGAAGTATTCTCCACCCGACACACAAGAAATTGCTGCCAGACTTACACAGCGCTTTGATGACACTGAAGAAAAGGTATTTTCTTTAATACTTTATTTAACTTGGTCTATCATTTCAACTTATTCTCTATGGTTGTGTATATGTTTCATAAGGTTTTGTTTAGATCATTCACGGGCAAGCCTTTAATCTCCATATTCTATTTTTTCCTGTTTCCGAGAAATTACGTGGGTGAAGTATTGACTGTGTTCCCTGCAATTGAATTGATTCAGGTGAGGTTGAGATTGAAAACTCATAACCAGAATGTGGAGGATGTTCTTTCCATGTATCAAGATGTAACAGTTAAGGTATGTAATCTAGCCCCCATCATCCGCCATACCCCTCATTGGGGCAGACAGAAAAGGGAAAGGAAAAAGAGAGCGAGAGAGAGGGAGAGAAAATGTAGCTTAGTGGGTAGCCTAGTTCATTCTTTAATTTTTGGAGGAAGTCTGTGGTAAAAGCCTTAATTTTACTGGAGAACCTAAATAACTGAAGACATTTTGAAATTGATCAATTTTCGCTCATCACAGTTTCTTTAGACTATTATTATAAAAATAAAAAAAAGAATTACTGATTTGTATAGTAAGTACCAATTGACTCAAATCGTTCTGCATCAGTTAATTGGTATAATACTTGAGGTCCTTCAGTGGTCTCCTTTTTTGTGGGTTTGTTCATTATTCTCCCTACTTGTGGGCTTGTTTTTTTTGGATGCCTGTGTATTCTTTCTTTTTTTTCTCAATGAAATGTTGTTTCTCATAAGAAAAATACTACTGATGAACTATTTTTCTCCTCCTCAGGTGAATGGAAGTGCGCCAAAGACAGATGTATTTGATCAAATAGATAGACTGCTAGCAGGACTTCTAGAGCAACGGAAGGATGCTATAGAATCTCTGGCCGCATAGATAACTGTGCAGCATGGTTAGGTCCCTTTTCAGTATGTGAGGTTACATTCTCGTCAAATGGAAATTTTGTTGTTATCATTTATTCTTTCTTTCGGTGGGTAGTGAAGGTGTCCCCTATCTATTACTTTGCATTTGTACTATGGCTCTCTACAGAAGCAATAAACATGTGAAAATAGCATTATGTAGTTATGGGTGGCTTGAGACGAGAAAAACCTGTTCTTTATTTTTTTCTTCTTACTTTATTGTGCTATATCAATAGAATGATTGAATGAATTGAAATTTTAAGGAAGAGCAATGAAGTTTTAGGACTTTCTGCTTCATTTTCTGAGGTAATTTGTATGGTAAGCATATGATTTTTTATTTTGTAGTGTAAGATGATTTGTATGGTAAGAGTTAAATGGAAACTGGATTGATTGTGTAATGGAGAAAATTATCACTGAAGCAAATGTCATCAAGAGATGAATTACCTACCATAAACTGTTAATTTGGAATCTTTACATAAATTGATATTATCAGCTTTTAATATTATAATAAGTTTGATGGAATTAAATTGAAAAAATGGTTTGAGAAACCTCCTACTCTTATATGTCTTGTCATACATAATACTAAATGTTGCGTCTTGATAGACTGTAGCATCTCTTTTGGATTAAAATCACGACTTGAAGAACAAACCAAAAGAGGGGGAAAACCCCATACTTTTCGATGTAACTCTCCGGTCTCTCCTACTATTTCAGCGAGCTGAGATAGTATGTTATGGGTTGAGAATTTTAGGGACCAAAATAAGGAATGTGTATTATTTGAGGGACAAAAACATTAGTTCTAACTTTTAACACAATTGTAAATTATACTTACTTTTTGGTGGTAGGTGCAGTTAATAATTTATGATTGTAACTATTTTAAGAACAATAGGAGATACTGATGGTGGTGAGCGTCTGGAACCCTCTTCTGTTATGAGGGGTTCTCCAGCCACTTGTACTTCCATTTTCTTTGTTCCTCTTTCTTCCATTCAGAGTCTCTTAGTTTTATCTTCTTTATATAGAAGATTAAAATTCCTTAGAAAGTAAATTCTTCTATTGGAGAATCTTGCATGGGAGAGCGAACACATAAGATCATATCCAGCGGCATAAATCTTTGTACTTTGGCTACAATAGTTTGTTCTTTGCATATGTCATGAAGAGGATCTAAACCATCTCTTATGGGACTGTCAGTTTACTCATTCTTTTTAGAATTAGTTCTCTAGTTCGTTTGGTGTTGTGTGGGTGCATATCAGGAACTGTCGCTCGTTGATCAAGGAGATTCTGATGTACTGTCCCGTTCGTGACAAGGAAAGAGTGTTGTGGAAGGCATGTTGTTTTATGATTTGTTAGGGCCCGACTTGAGAAGAATAATATCAGTTTTTAGTGGGGTTGAAAGATCTTTAGGTAGGCTTGTGAGGTGGAGGTTTTTCATTTTTTCTTCTCTGATCCCTCCTATCTCTTGCCCATGTGTCTCTTCTTTTCTTTGCAGGACAACAAGATCTCCTCGTGCAGAAGGGAATGGTGTGTTGGATCTAACACACAGTTTCCAAAGAAATCTGCTGTTTGTAAGAATTGAAACGTACATCAAATTTGTTGTAAACATGCCTGTAGATATTCACATTGACACCATTGCTTGCAGGGAGGTGGTTGGTGGATGGATTGTTGAAAAGCAGCATCTAATACCATTTCTCATACGCAGTATGATCTCTTCCATGTTTCTACTACGGTCCGAGTGATCTCATCAAGGATACTGTAAATTTTCACTTACACTCTTGATCAGTAAAATACAAGACTTGATAATTTTCTGATGTGATACTTCCAACTTGAAAGTTGGAACATGTTCTTGATAGCACATGTAGTTACATATAACAGAAACTTTGTTCTTTTAAATGGTGAGGAAGATAACTTTAGCTGTCTTCAAAAAAGAAAATTCTCTTATGCACACTTCATTTGATGAGCTCTACAAATATATTATCCTTAGTTTTATGCTAAGGTCCGACTGAAAACTCGGAGCTAGCTAATTGGGCACAGGTTATGGCTGCAAAAATCTCAAGTGCTTTGATCATTACAGCAAAGACTAATCTTACATTCTTGTTGAAGAACTAAACAAAATCCTTACTGTTTTTATTTGAATTGTTGTTCAGGGACGTCGAAGAAGAGTAGGGATCAGCGTCTAACAGCATCTTCACTACCTCTCTCATTGAAGGGCGAAGTGATGGAAGCTTTCTTGTGCAAAGTACAGCAATCTTCAGGACTTTAATCATGTCATTTTGGACGACTTCAGATGCAACTTTGATGTCCAGAAGCTTGAGGACATTGTCACGGCCATCGAGGTGTGTTGAGACCCAGTAGACAATATCTTTTCCTTCTCCATATTTATCTTCTATTGGTCTCCTTCCAGTAATCAATTCTAATAGCTCCACACCATGACTGTACACATCACTCTTTTCTGAAACTTTTGGAGTATATGCTAGCTCTGTAGAGGAAAGTTGTTACAGAAATTAGTTCAGTCTTATTTTCATGTTCAACTTGAATCTGATAATGTTGAACAAAAAGCACAATACATCTGTATCAATAGAGAAGAAACAAGTTAAGCTTCGAGTTACTTCTTACAAAAGAAGAAAGATGCCAAGTTGCGCCGTCAAAGTGCCTATGGTACCAATTCATATTTGGTTACCCGAAGCAGATCAAAATGAAACCTTGGTCTTTCAACTTCATAAAATCAACAGTTGAGTCTCTAAACTTATATAATTCATATATTTTAATTTTTTTATGATTTAGTCCTTAAACATTTGTATATAACAATTTAGTCACTATAATTTCAAACTTTTGACAATTTAGTCTCTATTGTGATAAATTTCATTGATATAAGTGTCATTTTTTATTACGTAAACGAACTAGTCTTTATAGCTTATAAACAAGTTTCATCCATAAATTAGTTTATCAATCTACACATGTAAATTTTTTTGTTTTATTGTTACAAATTGTAAAGTATTAGGAATAAATTGTTCCTTATTAAAGCTGAGAGACTAAATTATTACAATTTTAAATTTTCATCATTATAAACTTAGGTTTAGGGACTAAACTGTTACTTCCATGAATGAAGTGTTTTATTAACTAGCTACTAATGTGTGAATGTTAGGATATAAATTTTGTTGCAGAGAGAAAGGTCATGTTAAGGAAAATATAATGAGAAAAAAAATGGGGAGGTTGATTGGAAAGATTGAACTCACCAGGAGCAAGATAACCGTGAGTGCCAGCAAAAGTGCTGTGCTCAGAAACAATTAGGAACTGATCTGCAACTCTTGCAACTCCAAAATCAGCAATTTTTGGTTCATAATCTCCATCAAGAAGTATGTTGGTTGATTTTATATCTCTATGAATTATAGGTGGTGAACAACCATGGTGCAAGTAAGCAATTCCCCTTGCTGCTCCCAATGCAATCCTGTACCTCTGATTCCAGTTCAATCCAGACTGTCCACCTTTGATCTGTCTCTGAAGTGCTTCACACAGGTTTCCGTTAGTCATATATTCAAAAACTAGATAACTAGATCCTTCCCTCATTAAGCAGGCATAGAGCTTCAAGATGTTTCTATGCCTTATCTTTCCCAGAATCTCCATTTCTGCTGCCAAAACCTTCATTTCATCTCCTTTCCGGAGCTGCTTAACAGCCACTGTACCGCCATTGTTCTTCAGATCCAACCGATAAACTTTTCCCGTTCCTCCTCTCCCTATCAAATTGTCTTCTTCAAAGCTGCATATTTCATCTGCATCAATTTCCACTGGATGGAATGATGCAATTTTCCATTTTGGAGCTCCTTGTTGGTCCCGTTCCTGATTGGTCTCCAGGCGAGTCTCACTGTGCTTCAAGTAACTAAAACTACCAACACTAGCCCTGCTAATACACAAACCAAGATGGAGACTATCATACTGAAAAATACAAGTTTATCCACAAGCACCCCTTTCTGACTATTGTTTCCAGTACAATTAACCCGACTGGTATTTATCCTTTCTCTGTAGTTTTCATCAACACGGAGTTCTTTGTTGTCCAAAAAAGCTTCGTCTCCACTCATTGCTAGAAGACTGGATGGAACTCTTCCAAACAGATGATTTCCCGACAAATCTATCGAACTTAGTTCCATTTTCTCCAAGAATTCTGGGATTTGACCTGTAAGTTCGTTGCTTGAGAGGTTCATCGAGTTCAAAGAGCCGATTAATGAAAATGAAGATGGAATGCTACCACTAAGAGAGTTTTGAGCAAAATTTATGTCCACGAGTCTTTTACAATTACCAATCTCAAATGGGATTGATCCATTCAAAGAATTTACTTCCAGGCGGAATGATGAAAGTTGCCCGAGGAAACCAATTTCAGAAGGTATTTCTCCAGTGAAGTGATTATTACTCAAGTAAAGCCTCTCTAAATTTGTCAACTTGCCCAGTTCTGATGGAAGGTTACCTGAAAACTTATTGTTTTGCAATATCAATTGGCTCAAGCTGGTAGATAGACCAATGTTTGGGGTTATAACTCCAGTAAACTCATTGTCACTAAAATCAATAATTTTTGCACTAGGAAGAGCCCATACCCCATCTGGAATTCTGCCAGACATTTGATTATTATTGATTCTGAATCTTTGCAGTGATTTGCACTCAGCTAAAGAAAGTGGCAGCTCCCCTGAAAATCTATTATCCAGAGCAAGTAAGAACTGCAACTTCCTATTCTCACACAAGAACTTGGGGAAGCCCCCTGAAAATTGATTCTCAGATATGTCGATGCTGAGGAGCGGAGCAAATCTGCCGAAGTTTGCTGGAAATTCTCCAGAAAAATTGTTCCTATAGATTGAAATGGCAATAAGGTTTTGCATATTTTCGAACCCTTCAGGGAACTTACCTGAGAAGTTGTTTTCATACGACTGAAAAACCACCAAATTCCTGAGGTTCCGAACCTCGTCTGGCAACTGCCCATGAAAACTATTGGCAGATATATCAATTTCTTGCAGAAGGGTAAGGTTTGAAATCTCTGGTGGAATTTCTCCAGTTAATTTGTTTTCAAAAAGCTCAAGCTTGTTCAGATTCTGCAACTTGGATATTGACTTGGAGAGTTTACCAGAAAGCTTGTTCCTTGAAAGATCCATTGTCTCTAAGGCCTTCAATTCAAAGAGAGAGACTGGTATTTCCCCTCTCAATTGTGCATTTGCTAGATATAGCCAAGTTAAGTTCTTCAAATTTCCTATTGATTCTGGTATGTCACCAGCCTCAAACTCATTTTCACCAAGTCCCAGAGAATTCAATCCAGTTAAATTTCCAACCCAGATTGGGAATTGGCCAGAAAAGAAGTTGATTGATAGATCTAGAACCTCTAATTTTCTCAGCTGAGAAAGATCAGGAATCCTCCTAACCATTTCACTGTCAGTGAGATTCAATACTCTAATATTGCTACAGTTGATCAGTTGGTAGGGAAGCTCCCCAGAAATGTGGTTTGAGGCCAACGAAAGTATTGTGAGACTTTGCAGAACAAAATAGATGGAGAAATCTCACCAGAAAGCGACTTGTTTTCCAAGGAAATTTCTACGACTTTCCTGGAAACCTGATCACAAGTAATCCCAGAGAATCCACAAGGGGATTCAGAATCAATCCAAGAATCAAGAAAACCCATCGGGTCATTGAGATTCTCTTTGAAACGAAGCAATGCTCGAGTCTCAGTCGGAAGAGGCAAACTTGGAACAAAGAGACTCAAAATGAAGAGAAAGATCAACAGGGAATGAAGGGGATAAACTGGGCTCTTCTCCATTAGAAATGAGACTAAAATGCCAACTCAAGGAGGCTGAGAATCCTCAATATATGTATAATCTAATCCATGATGGATAGTTCCATTCTACTACACTCCAAACACCTGAAATCAGAGGAAAGGAAAAACAAAAACTCCCAAATCATCAACCTTGAAGCTTCAAAAAGCTGGAAATATATTACACAAAACCAGTGTTTGTTTTTGGATGAAAACAAATGAATCAAAGAAGGAAAACCAAAAACAAAAACAGCTGTGTAAGAGGAGACAGAGTTACGTTAGGATGTCATTTTTGCCTGATTTTTCTCCATAATTGATATATGATATTCATGATCAGTAGAAAAGAAGAAAAGAGATTTACTTCAAAGCCACTCATAGCAAAACTATTGCTCATAATGGAAGGAAAGTGGAAAGAAAAAGTTTGCATATCATTCCATATATTGACATACTGCTTTCTCATCTTTAAATCTTACCTGCAGGAAGTTACTTCATCTTGCTCCATGAATCCTCTTCTGTTTTTCCATCTTCCTTCTCAAACAGACCATAAATTCTGACAAATCTTAATGGGTTTCTTATTGTAGGTCTTTCAAGGAAGAACAGAAAGCTTTCACCATACTTTTTGGGGGTAAGAAGAAGGGAAAGTGATGGGTTTCTTGAGAAAGTGTGCTGTTTGGTTGCTGGGAAAATTGTAAGAAACTATGAAGATCATAGAAGAAATGAAAGGAACTTATGAGTAGAAGTGAAGTTCCTTGGATATGCTACTTTCACTCTGGTGGAACGTTACCATAATGAATGAGAACAGGCACTTCAAGCAAGAAGAGAGAGAGAGAAAGAAGAGACATGCAAAACAGGTAAGGAAACTTAAGAAAGCAGCCAGAGAGACTGAGAGAGACCAACTTTGGCGACTTGTGAAGTGCTTTTGTATTGAGATAGGGACGATAATTTATCGAACAAATTCTAAAATTTGCATCTCTAATCACTACAAGGTACAAATATAAGATAGTTGCATCATTTTTTTTTTATATATAGAACGGTGTTAACCTGTCAGCTACACTGTGCAGTTTCATCGATTCATTCCCAGCCAAGGAGAAGAGTTTGCATCTTTTTTTCTTTCGTATATATAACGGTGCTAATCTATCGGCTACATTGTGCAGTTTCATTGATTCATTCCCAGCCAAGGAGGAGAGTTTGCATCATTATTTTTTTCGTATATAGAACGGTGCTAATCTATCAGCTACATTGTGCAGTTTCATCAATTCATTCCCGACCAAGGAGGAGAATTTGCATCATTATATATATATATATATTGGTATATAAAACTGTGCTAATCTGTCGGCTACATTGTGCAGTTTCATCGATATATTTCTCGGGCAAGGAGAGAGAGAGAGGTAAAGTGAACAAACTTTTTTTTGGCCTTCTCATATTTGGATGAAAACATAATAATAATAATTCCACTCCTCTTTTTGATTCTTCCACCGCACCGCTACAACAGATCCTTCCTGTCTCTGGAATGGTACCCAGAGGAGTGGAATCATCAATTTTTGTCTAATCAAATACGCAGCTTTCTCTTTTCTTTATTATTACCCTTTCTTTCAGCCTAATCATTGAATATATTTGAGTTATTCTTATTCCATCTTTTTCCTTTTTCTTTATTTTTTTTTTTTAATTCTTGCTTGTGTCAGACTGGCAGGATTGGCAGGATTGGATTAAAAAAAATCTTTAGTTACTAGATCATTAGTTACTAGATCTTTAGTTACTAGATCATTAGTTACTAGATCATTTTTGGGATATTTAGTTATTAACATATTAATTCACCAATTCACAATTTATCATTAGTTACTAGATCGATGAAAAATCTCTCTAAAAATTGTTCTTTAGCAATCACGTGCTAAAATGAAAGTGTTTTTTTGCCCTATTAACACTTGCTTGACCGAGACCCAAATAGGATTTTTGACCAATTCCACACTGAACCCATATTGGGTTGGAGACTTATCATAAACAAAATTAGTTCAATAATTTACGTTCTTTTTTAAATTAAAAAAATTCGTTAAAAAAAAAACTAAAAAGTCAACTAACCTAAAAAGTAATTTTAGGCAATTCAGGCAATTCAATGGCCCAGTGCCTAAAACTATTTGAGTATGGGCCTTATTTAGGCAATTCAATGGCCCAGCGCCCACCGCACTTGATCTGTTGCTCACTTTTTGGGCTTCGTTTAAATTGTAGCCCACTAACCGGCCCAATGGGCCTACCGTACTAAAGTTATTTTAAATTAATAAAATTACCTTTAACTTTTCACATCCTCTAAAAAAAATAATAACTATAATCTTTCAAATCTTTTAATAATAATCTTAAACTAAAAAAATCTAAGAAATATCTTTACAACATTTAAACAAAATTAAAAAATATGTGTACCATTCGTTTTAGATGAAAACCGTTAATGTTTTATTTAAAAATATTCTTAAATTTAAAAAAAATATTTAAACAAATACCATTAAATGTAAAAAAAAAAAAAAAATTAACAAGCTTATTTATTTTTTTTTTTAAAAATACCTTTAAACTTTATTAAAAACGACAAAAAGACCTTTAAATTAAAAAAAAAAAATTAAAAATACACTTATTTATTAGTAACACGAGGGTTCAGGGTTAGATGAATTATTTTAATATGCATATACAAAATATTTATTTTGATTTTTGTATTTTTAAAATTTTATGATTTTAAAAAATATTTAAATCTATCGATTTGGTATTTTTAAGGGCAAAAATAATAATTTTTTAAAAGTTGAGATCAGAATAAATGTTCTTAAAGATAATTTTTAAAAGCATTAAAATTAAAATGAATTAAGAATTCATTAAAAAAAAAAACCTACGAATTTATTTGTTTCTAAATGAAAATTATTAAAAAAAAGGAAGGAAAAAAATCCAGCTGTTTCTCAGTTTTCAAAAATTTCGAACGCCAAAAAGGTCATCGAAGAATCTAGAACAAAATGGCGCGATCCAAATCCATCATTATTTTCCTTTTCAATGCACAGATGCGCTGAAGAAATTATTTGGATTCCATAGTCCATCAGGAATCATCTCTGCAATTCGACGACGAAATCGAGACCTCGAAATTGAAATCCGCAGCTGAATCTCTGAGATCGGCATTTATCTTGTGAAGCTTTGATCAAATCGAAGTTTTCTAGTCGGTTAAGTTGGTGAATTCTTGTTCGAACTGTTTCAGTTCAATGGCTGTGGGACTGGAGGAGAAGTCGGAGAGGAAGGGTGGAGTAGCGCTTTATTTTCCTGCAAATGACGACGAGCCTTCGCCGGCATCGTCATCTACTCCTCCCAAACTGCCTCGCAGGCTTAGCCGTCGCCTAATGGAGTCTAAGGCGCCGTCTACTGCGGAAGAGATTGAAGCCAAGCTCCGAAAGGCTGATCTCCGTCGTCAGGTTTCTATCTCGGGCCCTATTGTTCTTATATACGTATTCCGATTGTTTTTCTTTCTTCAGTATGACGTGCCGTACTGGATAAAGATAGTCCAACCTTGATTTGTTTTGAAGGAAGTTATAGAATTTCTTTTTGTCGGTTGCCCCAAAATAAAAACCAAGAAATGCTAAGCGACAACCTTCGACGGGTGCTCTTTTCGTTCGAATTACAATAGACTTCGATTTCTTCTGTAGAAAAGTTGTTCCCGACTCGTTCATGAGTCGTTTCAGTTGTTTTCCCTCTTCAGTTTTTTTTCTTTTTTTTAGAATATAAGAACGTTATTTATATGTGCGAGTAGGCCAAGAGACAAAGAGCTGGGTATTCGATGGAGAGACGAAGAACAAGTGATATTGTTCGTGCTAATATGAAAGGGATGCCTAAGCAGGACCCAGCGGCAATTATAGCAAGGTACAAGATCCTTATACTGCTTCATTTTTTGAAGTCTATTATAGCCTGTTTACTATAATCTTAAAATTTCCCATTAAGACGTTTGGGATGTTAGAGTTGTCTTAATTTCGACTGCTTGGTATGATTCGGTCTTTACCTGTGGTATTGAAAGTTTCGACATGGTGATCAAGTAACACAGTTTGATCATTTATGTTATGCATCTTGCGATCAAGATAAGAGTGGCAAAAGAGTAGTTCTACATCTTCTTTGGCGTATTTTAAGCTTTTGCATTTTATTTTTAGTCTGTATTGCTTGAAACCATGCTCTTGCATCGTATTTGAAGTTATCGAAGGTTGAGAAACCATGCTCGAAAATCCTTGCATTCCTTTCACACCATAGATGCGGGAGAAAGTTCTGTTTATCACCAATCATAATGTCTTTTTTGCATCATGGAAGGGAAGTTTCACAAAGACCAGGGCAAGAACACCAAATATTTCATTTGGTAAAACTACAGACCAACCAAAAACTTCCAAAATTGAAAGGCATAAGAACAATGGGCAGATGTGAAGGATGCTCTAATTTAAAAAAAAAAAAAAAAAAAAAGAACACATCACACACCATGAAGGTAAGATGCCATCTCATTTTCCTTAGCAACCGATCAGCTGCATTAATCCCACCAAGATTAAGTTTCCATAAGAAATTTTTTATTTTCTTAGGATAAGAGTCCTTCCAAATCACCGAAAAGAGGTTGCTCAAGTCAGGAACAATATCATGAATTTACTCACTTGAGAGCTGAGCTTTAATTGTGAATGCTTTGGTGAAATCAAGAGGTCATAGCCAAGAGTCATTCACCAAACTTTACAAGATTGTTGAAAGAAGATGAGATAAACTAAATCATGAGAAGAAGTCCAAGCCTGTTCAACTGTAATACTTGGCTGGTAGACAGTTGAAAAATTCTAGGAAAGGCTGTAGTAGCTACCCCATAATTCAACTAGGAATCATGCCCAAAAAGACGTGAGAGTTCCATTGCCAAGACGTCTTTGCACCTGCAAAGCAACAAGATCTATGGTAGAAGAAATAAACCTCCTATGTGATTTAAATGAACCTCTAAACATTTGTGTTGGCCATATAATCGAAAAATCTGATTGATGCCCATGTTGTTTCTTCTTCTATATAAGAACCGATTGAAGGAAGTAATATGGGAGAATAAATTCATGTTCCCTTTGTTGGTGGGCAAGTATGCTTAGGGGCTGGAACATCAATTTGAGGCATCAAGAGTAAGAGTAGAAGAAATGGTTGGCCTTAGGAGGATTTGGAAGAGAAAGAAAGATTTGAAACCTAATGCTATGCTGTGTAATTGTGACTATTTCTATTGTTGTCAAGGATACTGGTTCAGTTTTAGCTTGACTCTGTATCTATGCTTTGCCTGCTTACTCTCCCTTCAGTTATCATTCATCTCTTTTTCCTGTGAAATATTATGAATTATAATGCAATCTGTCCCATCTTCAGGTGCTGGAGGAGTTTTGTACAAACGAGAAAAACTACTTTTGCTTTGGCAAAAGCATTTCAAGCATTAGATATTACAAAAGAATCTGTGAAGTCTATGGAATTTGAGCAGCTTGCTTCTAAGATCAATGCAACTGCAACCATACAAACTGTAAAAGCATTACTTGTTCGCTTAGAGAGTAGATTCTCAATCTTGAGAACAACTTCTGGAAATAAATTAAGTATGGAGAAGGTAGATCACCTTCTCAAGCGTGTTGGATTTCATGGCAGAAGCAGTAATCAAGTAAACAAGACAGGTAGATCACAGACTATTGGCTTCGGGAAAGCTGCAAAGGTTCCCTGTAAATTATCTAGGTACACTGTCAAAGTAGTGCTTTTTGCTTATATGATATTGGGGCATCCGGAGACAGTTTTTATTGGGAAGAGTGAGTTTGAAAATGCATTGCTGGAGTCAGCATCAAATTTTGTTCAGGAATTTGAGTTGTTGATTAAGATTATATTGGAGGGTCCCTTACGAACCATGCATGAGGAGCAATCTTCAACACCATCTTCGATTAGATCCCAATTAGAGATATTTGACAAAAGATGGTGCTCTTACCTTCATCACTTTGTGGTGTGGAAAGACAAGGATGCTATATTTTTCGAGGAGAACATGAAGGGTGTTGCTCGCCAGTTGGAGAGTTTTATGGCACAAACTTCTAAGCTGAGATTGGAAGGTGATAATAGTAATATCGCACATGATACACAGGTAATTCACTTTGGCTATAGTTTCTATAGCATTTTGAGCAACTAAATCCTAGTTGGCTAATGGTTTGTTGGACTCATCTGGTTGATGGTAGGTCAGTGAAGAGCAGAAGATACTGAGAGAAAAGTTACAGCAACTTGGCAGTTCAGAAAATTCTTCATCAGTTGCAGGGTCAAGCTCCTTGGAATTGGATTCTGAATATTCTCCAGGGTTCCGACCAGTAGAAAGTTCTAAGCCAGGTCTGCATAGCATATTGGATGCTTTGTTGGTTATTTGTCTGTAATGATGACTAATCTTGCTTAAGATAGATGTTTTAATTCTTTTTTCTTTAGTAAAATGACAATTTCCTTCTGTCAAATTTATTGCAGAGCAACCTACAAGCTCCAGTGCAATGCTAGTCACTGAGAATGAGTTGGTTGCAAATGAGATTGTCCATGATTATCACCATTTCCTTGCAGTCTCCTCGAATGCTCCAACTGAAGCTGAAAACAGTTTAAAGGTTGGCACTTCTGAATGTTTCATTCTCTTTTCTGATATGTAAATGACAAATAGCGAAGGAAGCATGAATTAGTGATTCCTGGGCTTAGCTATTATACTCACTTACGTAGGTGAAACTGAAAAAGACGATGGAAAAAGCCTTTTGGGATGGCATCATGGAGTCTATGGAAGAAGATGAGCCTGATTTCAGTTGGGTTATCAAGGTCCTGAAGGAGGTCAGGGATGAATTGTGTGAGATGTCTCCGCCCTCCTGGAGATCAGAGATTGCTGAGAAAATTGATATTGAAATTGTTTCACAGGTACATCTAATTTGAATATTTATTTAACAATTGGTGGCCACATAAAATGGTAATTGGTAATGGAGTATCGATCTCTCTCACTAATTTGTCCTTCATTTCTTTGGTGGTTGAAGATTCTAAATTCAGGAACTCCGGATGTGGGTTACTTCAAACAACTGCTGGACTTTAGTTTAGTCACACTGCAAAAGCTTTCCGCTCCAGCGAAAGAGAAAGAGATGGAAGCAAGTTACCAGAGGTTAATGGAAGAGCTGGGAGACGTTTCCTTTTCTGGAGAGAACTCAAAGCGTCCATTCGCTCTCTTGATGGTCAAAGGTTTACGCTTCATTCTACATCAGATTCAGGTCTGTTTTTAGTCTAGTATTTCCTACCTCAAATTCTGTGTACAGTTAAATACAATTCCAATTCAAGTATATACAAGGGATGATAGAAGTAAACCATTTCAAAGGTGTAACACTTCCCCATCCATTTTCGTTTTGAAATTCCTATCACCAGAACCAGTCTGTTCTTGTGAAACCTCCTCAACAGATTGCCAAGTATAGCTTCTTTTTTTTTAAAAAAAAAATAATAAATAAAATAAAATAAAAATTAGCATGGTATCAGAGTGTCCGAGCTTCCTTAAACATGGATTTTGAGTCCTTTATAGGAGATTTGAGTAATTGTTATTTTCCTCTTCCACCTATTCTCATCATTAAGTCTTCATCAGTCTCATAATTAAGTCTTCATCATTCTCTCAATTACCTTTGCTGCTGCGCTGGGATGTCCATTCATGGAATTTATTTTGCTCATAGTATGCTCCGCCATTAATTCTCAAGCTTCTTTCCTCCTGTCCAACTTCTTACTAAATTCTAAAGCAGTGATGTTATTGATCACATTATCTTCAGCCAAAAGACAGGTTATGATATTTTAGGGGTATCATCTTTCTCAGAAGCTAATGAATGAGATGACCCAAGGCCCTAAACTTCACCTATCTAAATGGCATTTGGAGCTTTGATTATATATGCAATGAGATGACAGATATAGCGTAAATAGGAAAAGTGCGCATAACGGAGTCTCCATTTGGGGAGAGCTGTGTGATCTTTCTTTATCACATTCTGTGTTTCTTCTGTGTCTCTCTCTAGAACTCCAAAGAAAACATATTTTCTTCTCACTTCTCTGATGAACAAATGGTTTTACGTTTCTGATTTTGCTAGTCGGAAATATATATTGTTTGGTTATGCCTGTAAGATACTTTTCCACGTTGATTTGACTGAACTTCTATATTTGGTAGCAGAATCTAAAAGAAGAAATAGCAAAGGCACATTTAAGGATGGTGGAACCGCTCATCAAGAGCCCTGCTGGTTTGGAGTATCTGAAAAGTTCATTTGCTAAGCGGTGTGGTTCTCCTGCTGATGCACCTACCTCTTTGCCTCTCACAAGGCAATGGCTTTCATCTGTATGGCCGAATGTGGAGCTGGAGTGGAAAGAACACACTGATTCTGTGGCTTCTGCTATATCAAAAGATGCAGGAGTTCAGCCAGAGAACCTCCCATCTACCATACGAACCGGAGGAAGTAGTCTGATTCCATCAAAGATCATCAGCCCAACCTCTGGAACAAGTAGCCATGGTAACTCCAGTTGTCATGTTGTATTCATACTCTTCTTTTCGACTTCATTTTTATTTGAACTCATCAGATTTAACAATGGAGCTTTAATGTATTCAGGCAAAGAACAACCAGAGTGCAAGGGTGAGAGACTTGATTTATTAATTAGGCTTGGTCTGCTAAAGTTAGTAAATCAAATAAAGGGGCTCAGCAGTGATACTCTGCCGGAGACTCTTAAGCTTAATCTCGCCAGGCTCAGGACGGTTCAATCTCGACTTCAGAGGATCATCGTCATTTCTACCAGGTTGGTGAAATTTGCAGCTCTTACCTTTAAGCTCTATTTTGGTACTAAATTATCTTCTATTTTAGTTATAGAGGTTAGTCTTTTTGTTTCCTTAAATTAATTATAGTTTATCTTAAAACTTAGTCTTCAATAAGTTATCTACTGAAAGTCGAGGTGCTATAACAAAACGTTTGAAAGTTCGAGAAACAGGAAAGCAAAAAGATATAAATCGAAATCTTGTTGTATTCCTGTTTTACAAAGTATAGTTTTAGATTATGATAATATATGTTATATAATCTATTCTTATATAGTCTTACTACGGAAATATCATGCCCAGCTTGTTGGTCATGCGTCAAATTCTTCTCAACGAGAGATTGGTCTCCAATCCAAGTGAAGTCGATAGTATATTATCGACATGCGCCAAACACCTTTGCAATCTCTTGGACATTGTCGAAAACGTTGGAATACTGGAGATCGTTGAAGCCCTCGGTATTGTCTTAGTCGATTGTGATTCAGACCCTAAAAAGCTCCAAGCAAGAAAGCAGATCATAGCAAACATGTTGATAAAAAGCTTACAAGCAGGTGACGTCGTATACAATCGAGTTTCACGCAACATTTACCTGGCCATGCGGGGCATTGTGCTCGGAGGAAGCAGCAGAAAGGGAAGGCAACTGGCGGAGGCAGCCCTTTTGCCCATCGGAGCAGGAGCTCTCACAGGAAAGGTGGTCGAGGCAGCAGAAGCTCTGATTGTTATGGCTGTTGTGTCTGTGATCGTTCATGGAGATTGGTATAGAGAACTGATAAAAAACTGGTGAGATCATCTCAAATGGCAACAGATTCTGTGTCTTAAATGTTTGTAAATAAGGTAAATTCTTATGTAAATTCTCCGTAAATGGGAATATTTGGTGTGTGTTTGTTTGAGTTTGACAGTGCAAAAGTTTAATGTTTTAGATAATACTTGTGTTTAGATATATAAAAATTTGTTAATTATGTTGAAAGGTTTGATTTTTAATTTCATCCTTATTAGGTTTAATTTTTAATTTTTAATTTTTTTAAAATAAGTAATTAGATTGTGTTAATTTATAAATAAATTGTGAAATTAAAGCTTAGTCATAAAAAATTTAAAGATAACTCCTAAACACAAAATTAGTCACTAATCACAAAATTAATCACTAATTTAGTTATCTGTCTTGAATTCGTCTTGTAATCGGTGCTGAATAATTTCACTTTTACTCTCTACAACGACTTTCACTCAGACATTCTTCACCGATTTCCCCCTTTCTCTCTCTCTCCGGAGAGAGAAAATCCACCAGCGACCGCCGTCTCCGTCCAACCATGCTCTTGAAGCCCTTCAACACCGTTGCCGTCGTATTCATGCTCGTTTTCGTGTTCTTCATCCTTTTCTTCACTGGCTTCCTCGAATTTCCGCCGGCATCCACTTCCATCGTACCGGCCACCGACGATCTGAATCTATCCGCAGCCGAGTTCGCTTTTGATCCTTTCTCCGATTTGATCACCGCCTTTAAGAAATGGGACTCTCAGGTTGGTTGCGATCGATTCCGGGAGAAAATTAGCGGCGGTTTGGGAAATGGATCTTCGTCGACTTCGTTGCAGCTAGTCGGCGGTGACTCTAATTCAGAATGTGGAGGTCCGAAACTGAATCATGTCTCTGTTTTGGTGAAAGGATGGACATGGATCCCTGATAATTTAGACAATTTGTATTCGTGTTCTTGTGGATTAAGCTGTCTTTGGACTAAATCTTCTGTTCTCGCCGATAAACCCGACGCCTTGTTCTTCGAGACCAGTACGCCTCCGCGTCAGGTAATTCTCAGCCATAATTTTCTATTATTCTGTTCGAATTTTATAATCTGTTTGGATGCCGACTTTTCTGATGATTTTAAGATCATAATCTGGTAGTTTTTGAAGAGATCCAGATCTATCTACATAAATTACATTTTTCTCGATTCTGGATAATTGTTCGTTCTGCTTCATTCAGTTCTTATGATCTGTTTGTATGAAGCCATTGTTAGTTCTAATAGCTTGATCCATGGAGGATATTGAGAAATGCATGATGTTTGGTCTTAAATCTCTAAAATGTTCTTGAAGCCATTGTAGATTATGCTTTACTGCTTATTTCTGCTGTTTTCTATCAAGGGGTTGGGCTGTTACAAATTCTGTACCTTATTTGGTGATTGTTTTTTACGATCTATGGATGTTACTTGTTGAGGGAAGAAAATTGATTGAATTCATAGGCTGTTGAATGGATCACCTAGAACTATGAGGAATCCCAGATTTTTGTAAAGTAGACGTGAGATTCCACGTCGGTTGGAGAGGGGGAACAAATTATTCCTTACCAGGGTGTGGAAACCTCTGCCTAGCAAATGCATTTTAAAACTGTGAATGAGCTAAAACGATTAATATCGGCTAGCGGTGAGTTTGGGATGTTACAAATGATATCAAAGCTAGGTTTCGGGCAATGTGCCAGTGAGTGAGGGTGGATTGTGAGATCCCACATTGGTTAGAGAGAGGAATAACATATTTCTTTTAAGGATGTGCAAACCTCTCCCTAGACACATTTTAAAACCGTGAGGCTGACATCAATAGGTAATGAGCCAAAGCAATCAATACCTGCTAACGGTGGGCTTGAACTATTACAAATGGTATTAGAGCCAGGTTTCAGACAATGTGCCAGCAAGGACGCTGGTGTCCAAGGTGGTAGATTGTAAGATTCCACATTTGTTGGAGAGGGGAATGAAGCATTCCTTAAAAGGGTGTGAAAATCTCTCCCTAATCGATGTGTTTTAAAATCATGAGGCTGACGACGATACGTAATGGGCCAAAACGATTAATATTTGCTTGCGGTGGGTTTTGGATGTGGCAAATAGTATTAGAGTCAGGTGAAGCATTCCTTAAAAGGGTGTGAAAATCTCTCCCTAATCGATGTGTTTTAAAATCATGAGGCTGACGACGATACGTAATGGGCCAAAACGATTAATATTTGCTTGCGGTGGGTTTTGGGTGTGGCAAATAGTATTAGAGTCAGGTTTCAGGTAGCGTGCTAGCAAGGACGCTGGCCCCAAAGGGGATGGATTTTGAGATCCCATATTGGTTGTCAAGGGGAAGGAAGCATTCCTTATAAGGTGTGAGATTTTTTTTTTGTGTTTTAATATCGTGAGGTTGATAGTGATACGTAATGGGCCAAAATGGACAATATCTGCTAGTGGTGGGTTTGTGCTGTTAGAGTAAAACTGCACGGTGATATTGGTCCTCTGTTTGTTTTTGTTTTTTTTAAATATGAATGACCGCGCTTTCATTATGTTAATTTGATTGCGATATCTTAGTCTCTGCCCATGGTACAAGTTAGTATGATATACCTTTTCGACTTCCCTATCTTACACATGACAATATGCTGGGTAATAATTCCTTGGTTATTGTTATCAATATTGTTATGATCGTGTTGGGCCGATTTTGTTTACTGTTCTCCTTAATGTTTGTTAGAGGCGCAGGGGTGATCCTCTTCGTATTTATATGGATCTCGAGGCTGGTCGGAAGCGCTCAGGTTTTGAAGATCTATTTGTTAGTTATCATGCGGAAGATGATGTTCAGTCAACCTATGCAGGAGCACTCTTTCACAATGGTCGAAACTATCACGTATCTTCTTCTAAAAACAATGTGCGTTTTTTGGTTCTGATTTTCGTCTTTGCAACTCCACCCGATCTGTTCGTTCTATAAGGATCGTGATACTAATGATATTGAAATTTTCTTAGGATACCCTCGTTTATTGGTCGTCGTCTCGTTGTCTTCCCCAACGAAATCAGCTTGCTAGGAAGCTTCTAAACTTGCTGCCTCACCATTCATTTGGCAAGTGCTTGAACAATGTAGGCGGGCGTGACATGGCCCTTGTTATGTACCCTGAATGTGCAAACGATGCCAGTGTCACCCCAAAATGGTGGGATCACTTGCATTGTGCAATGTCTCATTACAAATTCGTTCTAGCAATTGAAAACACGATGACCGAGAGTTACGTGACGGAGAAGCTATTTTATGCACTAGACTCCGGTTCGGTTCCGATCTATTTTGGTGCTCCAAATGTCTGGGACTTTGTCCCTCCACATTCCATAATTGATGGGTCTAAATTCAGCTCGTTGGAAGAGTTAGCTTCTTATGTAAAACGACTTGCTAATGATCCAGTAGCTTATGCTGAGTACCATGCTTGGAGACGATGCCGTGCGTTGGGAAACTATAGGAGGACCCGAGCTGCAAGTCTCGACACGCTGCCGTGCCGGGTATGTAATGCTGTGAGCAGAAGGGGTGGTAGAAATGGATGAGCTTATCTAGTTTTTTTTTGGCCGCCATTGTTCCTCTGTTGTATTTCACTGTGAATTGGAATCTCCATTTCTAATGGGCTTTGTTTTTGTTGTCACCAGTAGACAGAGGAATGGGTTGGTGTGTAAGGAAATGAATGTAGGTAGAAAGATCATAAATGATTTAAGAAAAATATATTTTATTTATTATAATTACTCGGCCATATGTTATATTTGTGAAATCGGCTGGAGAGGGGAACAAAGCATTTATTTTAAGGGTGTGGAAATCTCTCTCTCTCGTAGACACGTCATAAAATCTTGAGCTTGACAGTGATATGTAATGGACAAAACCGGACAATATCTGCAAATGGTAGGTTTGTACTGTTATAGTGGTATTAGAAACAGAATTGGTTGGAAAAGGGAACGAAACATTTCTTATAAGGATGTGGAAATCTCTCCTCAGTAGACGCGTTTTAATATAGTGAGGCGATGATTCATAACGGGTCAAAATTTATTACTCTTTAGAAAATTTTTATATCTCTTTCAGTATATGCTCTTGAAGGAATGGTACATGAATGAATCGATACCACATTCGAATAAGAGCAATTCTAAATATGACGGTTATAAAATTTTTAAAAGAATTGATAGTTCCGAAATAAAGGGTTCCATGTTCATATTACAAAAAACGTTCGGTTTATGAGGAATCTAAATTCCAAATTCAAGTATATTATTTAGTTAATTAAATCTATGGCAGTCTACATTATTCAATTATTATTTATTTATTTTTTCTAATGGTATATTTTTAATTTAATTTAATTTAAATATTATTCTAAACTCTTTAAATAAAGCTGAATGGCATTAATGTCATAAATAAAACATATAGTAGTTTGGAAAGTGAGAGACTTAATATTTATATATTTTTTTAAATTATTTAATAAATGAAATGATTGGAATCAATTAAAAATAAATAATTAAGAAGACTTTTATGACTAATCAACCCCTGGGCTTCAATTCAATGAATAAAAACTTGGATTTATTTTAAATTTGAATTTATTAAGTTATTTTGCAATATTTTCTTAACTTCCCTTTATACCTCGACTAAGATGGTTTTGTTTTGAAATATTAATTTATTTTAGGTTAAATGTATTAAATATTTTGGCTCAATTTATGGGTGTATTTTTTTGGTCGAGTCAATCCAAACCCATCCGAAAATAGGGTTATAATCCGACTCGACTCAACTCAACTCTACCCTTCTTTTAATATTAATACAAATATTAAAAATATTTGACGATTATTTGTATTAATACAAATTTTAGTTATTAATATAACATGTATTGAATATAAGTATTGGTTTATCTTTGAATTTCTCTGAGAAATCACTAATTTTTTTTTTTTTTTTTATAAATAAATTTTCCAACATTTCTTTTAAAAAAATTAACATAAAATAAATCGTAAATTTGAAGGACGAAATTTATAATTTAAAAATTTTAAATAGGTAAAAGTTAAAAAGATTATAAGATTAAATTTATAATTTAATTTAGAAGGATTTCTCCTTTATTTTAATAGATAATAAAAAACAAGGGATCAGCGTGAAAAAGACTGAAGAAACGGTTCGAACTTGGAACCCCGCAGATTGGGGCAAAGAAATTATATGAATTTCCAATTTTGACCCGAGAAAATTTGACCAATAAAAAGGGTAATTTCAAATTTTAACCCAACAAAATTGGGATTTTGGAGAAAACGCCCTTTTCAAATAATAATTTGTTTTTGGACCCTTTGATCAAGTTTGGAAAGTAAATTACTTATATACCCCGAATGCATTAATTATATTTGTATTTAATTTTCACCAACTTTTTTACTAACCTCCTTATTAACATTTAATTTCCATATTTTAACCAAAATAATAATAATAATAAATAAATAATATATATATAATCCGTCCAACGTTATGATAAGATGTTGACTGTTTGTGTGCATGTAGAGGCCAACATATACACGTAAATTATGTATTTAGTCTCATTTTTATCGTTTCATTAAATTCTTCGTTAATGTTCGATGACGATTGACATGACAATTATTTATTTTATTAAAAATATTTTTATTTTTTAATTTTAATGCAAAAATATTATTTTTCATTGTTTTTTTAATAAAAATAAAGGTCTCTCCGTGATTAACCGAAAAGTTGACGGAACGACGAGTTGGGGGTAAAAGTGTAAATTTGCGTTTGTCTTTTCACGTGGCAAGAAAAATTCTAAGGGAAAAAAAAAAAAAAAAAAAAAAGATTTTGAAATGGATTTTCACTTCGAAGTCAAAACATGTGGAGGATATTTTTGAAAAATTACTGGAGAAAAAAAGATGAGTGGACGAAGAACGAACAGTCCAATGAATTTTAAGGTAAGAATTCTTCTTCCATTTCCATTTTCTTCTAATCTTCTGCTTCCAAATGATTGCGATTTTTCTTCGCCAATTTATATACAGAATCAGATTTTGATCGGAGCAGCAAAGTCTTCCAAGGGATTTCCGAGCTTTTCCTCTCGATTTTCTCGGATTTTGTTAATTTGGAACTCCGACTCTGTTGTTCTTTCTGTTCTTGAAGCGAGATTGAAGAGAAATGGACCTCCATAGCCATTTGTTTCGTTACTTTATTGCTTTGGTTCTTTGTCTTTCAGTATCTTTGTCGGTAGCCGCCATATCTCTAGGTTCGTCTTTGAGAGCTTCGAATCCCAATCAGACGTGGGATTCGGCTAATGGAATTTTCTCTTTGAGGTTTCTTCCGGCGGATTCCTCCGGTTCTTCTTTTATCGCCGGCATAGTCTTTACTGGTGGCGTTCCTACTATCTGGTCCGCTGGTGGCGGTGCTACGGTGGATGCTTCTGGTGCTCTTCACTTTCAATCCGACGGTAACCTTCGTCTCGTCGATGGCTCTGGTGCTGTCGTTTGGGAATCTAACACCACCGGCCGTGGAGTCTCCTCCGCTGTGCTCGAGGACTCCGGCAACCTCATCCTTCGAAATAGTAGTTCCCAGGCCGTCTGGTCTTCGTTCGATCACCCGACGGACACGATTGTTCCATCGCAGAATTTCACAGTGGGCATGGTCCTGCGATCTGGTCAGTATTCTTTTAACCTACTTAACATCGGGAATATAACTCTGACTTGGAATGGAGATGGACCGAATGGTGACGTAGTTTATTGGAATCACGGATTAAATACGTCGATCAATGGCTCCTTGAATTCTCCTAGTTTACGATTAGGTTCTATTGGAATGTTGGCTGTTTATGATACCAGAATACCTGCTGGATCATTTGTAGCTTATAGCAACGATTACGCAGATAATGGTGGCGGTGCTACTTTTAGGTTTCTGAGGTTGAAAGATGATGGAAATTTAGAGATTCATAGCGTTGTTAGAGGCAGTGGGTCTGAATCCGTGGGATGGAAAGCTGTTCCAGATAAGTGTCAAATATTTGGGTTCTGTGGGGAACTTAGTATTTGTAGCTATAATGATACAAGTCCGATCTGTAGTTGCCCATCTGCAAACTTTGAGCCAGTTGATCACCACGATTGGAAGAAAGGGTGCAAGGCGAAATTGGATATCAGAAACTGTTCCAGCGGCATCACGATGTTGGAAATGAAGAATACAAAGCTATTAACTTATCCAAAGAACTTAGAGGTCTACTCCATGCAGATATCAGGGTGTCAATCAAATTGTCGACAGAGTTCTGCTTGTGATGCTTCCACTGCGCCATCAGATGGGAATGGATTTTGTTATTACATACCGTCAGGCTTCATTAGGGGATATCAGAGTGCTGCGTTGCCAAGCAGTTCATTTCTCAAAGTCTGTGGAGAAGTGCTTGAAAACCAATTGGAATCTTCTGATGTTTCAAGGCCGGGTGGTACGAATTTGAAGGCTTGGGTCTTGGCGGTTGTGGTTTTGGTCACCCTTTTTGCCATGATTGTTTGTGAGGCTGGTTTATGGTGGTGGTGTTGCAGGAACAGCCCCAAGTTTGGAGGGATGTCCAGCCAATACACGCTTCTTGAGTATGCTTCTGGTGCTCCTGTTCAATTCTCATTTAAAGAACTCCACCGTGTGACCAATGGATTCAAGGAAAAGCTTGGAGCTGGTGGATTTGGAGCTGTTTATAAAGGTGTTCTTACTAATAAGACGGTCGTCGCAGTGAAGCAACTCGAGGGAATCGAGCAGGGAGAGAAGCAATTTAGGATGGAGGTAGCAACTATAAGTAGCACACACCATTTGAATCTCGTGAGATTGGTCGGTTTTTGCTCGGAAGGACGGCATAGGCTGTTAGTATATGAGCTTATGAAGAATGGCTCTCTTGATAGTTTGCTTTTCAAGGGAGAAGAAGGACAATCTGGGAAGTTCCTCAGCTGGGAAGATCGATTCAAAATTGCTGCTGGCACTGCCAAGGGGATCACATACCTTCACGAGGAGTGCCGTGATTGCATCATTCATTGTGATATAAAGCCAGAGAACATTCTCTTAGATGAGAATTTAAACGCTAAAGTCTCAGATTTTGGCCTGGCAAAGCTCATTAACATGAAAGATCACCGATATCGAACCTTGACTAGCATAAGAGGAACACGAGGCTATTTGGCGCCCGAATGGCTCGCAAATTTGCCACTGACTTCAAAATCTGATGTTTTCAGCTATGGTATGGTTCTCTTAGAGATCGTAAGCGGACGAAGGAACTTCGACGTTTCTGCTGAAACAAATCACAAGAGGTTCTCTTTGTGGGCTTATGAAGAGTTTGAAAAAGGAAATCTCATAGAAATTGTTGACAAAAGGCTGGTGGATCAAGATATTGATATGGAGCAAGTGAGCAGGGTGGTTCAGGTGGGCTTTTGGTGCATCCAGGAGCAACCATCTCAGAGGCCAACAATGGGAAAAGTGGTGCAGATGATGGAAGGCGTCATCGACATCGAGAGGCCTCCTGCACCAAAGGTAACATCCATGGTGTCTGCAACTGGAACAAGCACGTATATCAGCAGCAATTTAAGCAATTTCTCCGCCGTTGAAACACCCGCTACACCGGCCTCATTTTCGTTGTCGCTTGCTGCAGCAGACTTGACTCCTGGTGGCAGCATTTGTGAGAAAACAAGTTCATCTCTTCTGCACTCAAGGTACGACACTCCAACTAGCCTCTAGCTTTTCAGTTCTTACACTGATCTTTGTGCAAAAATTGCTCAAATCTTTGCTAGAAAGGTTTACAGTTCCAAGTCATGTTGTTGTAGTAACCTAATAACCAAGTGTTCCACATAAACTATGACAAAATCTTGTAAATCATTGTTCAGTTTTGTTTTGGTGCTGAGGGCGCAAGCCCACCAAAAGTTAATAGTAACCTCAAACTGTATAATTCTTCAATCTTTCTAGTTTCTTTATTGTTTTCTTTTAGAGAAGCTTCCTAGAAACCAGACCCATAAACCGCTTTCTCTCTAGTGGTTGGACGGCAGAAAGCTCGCTAAGTTTCGCTTCCCTCTCTTTTTTTTTCAATGAAGTGGAAAGTCTTAACTTAGTAGTGGACATTCTATAAGCGACTTGTTGAGTCTACGAAGTTTTGCTTCTTGTATTCAGCCTGGGATGCCTCAACATGAGTATAGTTTATCTTAACTTAGTAGTGATGCCGTTATGAGCATAGCTTTACTATAATTGACATATATTTATATCTTTCAGGTCGAGAGTACAAATTTTTGTACCTCACAACTGTACTAAAAAAAAAGTGTACGTAGCTACGTGAATAAATTACAAATTTAGTTTTTAAATTTTGAGATTTGTATCTATTCGAGTTTTAAACTTTAGAATTATAAATTTCATCATTAAATGATTATGGATTATTATGTTTGTACCAATTGATTAATGAATATTTTTTTTAGTAATTAAATTGAATAATTTAATTATCAACAATACATTTAAATAAACTTTACTGTAAAAATATTATTTATTTTTGTTTAATTAATAGATTAAATAATATTACGTCCATTTGTTTTCTTACATTTATTTATTTAAAATTTTCACCATGCACATATTAGATTAAAAATATAATTTAAAATTAATTGAAAGTGTGAATCAGACACATTTTACTTAGTCAACGTGAGGCTGACGGTGAGGGTAAAAGGGACAACATCAAGAACAAAGGAAAAATGGGGGAAGAAAATGAATCAAATTTGAACCCTCAAATTGGGGCAGAGAAATATCGTAGTCCTGTCCGGTTGAAATGGAGCAGGGGACTCGTTTTCTTCAATCTGGACAGGCTTGATTGACGGATTCATGAGCGGACGAAACAACAATCCAATGAATTCCATGGTAATTCATTTCTCATTTTCATCGTCGACTTTTCTGCTCTCAGTAGACTGTGATTTTTCTTCTGCAATTTATGTGAACTATCCTGTTTTTTCTGTGATGCGAAACCATCGCACTTTGATCGGAGAAGCAAAATCTTCTGAGAGTTTTCCGATCTTCTCGGATTCCGCTTCTCAGAAACTTCTCCGAAATGAACCTCCGTAGCCGTTTATTTTGTTGCATTTCTAGCTTCTATGTTGGTAGCCGCCATATCTCTAGGTTCATCTTTGAAAGCTTCCGATCCCGACCAGGCGTGGAACTCGCCTGGCGCCATTTTCTCTCTTCGTTTCCTTCCATCGGATTTATCCCCTTCTTCTTCTTCTTATATCGCCGGCATTTTCTCTCGAGAAAAGTTTTTGTCATCTGGTCCGCTGGCGGCGGTGCTCCGGTGGATGCTTCAGGTGCTCTTCACTTTCAATCCGACGGCAACCTTCGCCTCGTCAATGGCTCCGGTGCCGTCGTTTGGGAATCTAACACCGCTGGCCATGGCGTCTCCTCCGCTGTACTCCAGGACTCTGGCAATCTTGTACTTCTAAATAGTAGATTCATCCCCGTTTGGCCTTCCTTCGACAATCCCACTGACACGGTTGCTCCATCGCAGAATTTCACAGTGAATATAGTCTTGCAATCTGGCTAGTATTCTTTTAAACTACTTGATACTGGAAATCTAACTCTTATTTGGAATGGTGATGTAATTTATTGGAATCAAGGCTTGAGTACGCCAATCAGTGGCACTCTGGATTCGCCTATTTTACAATTAAGTCATACCGGGAAGTTGGCTATTTTTGATACCAGCATTCCACTGCGAGCAAGATCGCTGGTTGCTTATAGCAACGATTATGCAGATAAGCCTTTCCCAGTCGATAATTTTTGGTTTCTGAGGTTGAAATATGATGGAAGTTTAGGAACTTATAGCGTCCCTAGAGGCAGTGAGACTGAAACAGTGGGATGGGACGCTGTTCCAGATAAGTGTCAGATATTTGGGTTCTGTGGAGAACTCAGTATTTGTAGTTATAATGATACCCGTCCACACTGGCTGCCCTTCTGCTAATTTTGAGGCAATTGATCCAAATAATTTGAAGAAAGGGTGTAAGAGGAATACAATGGTCAAATACAAGCTCATGAGAGAGCTTATGCTAACATATTCAAGGAATACAATTAATTACACCATGAAGATAGCAGGGTGTCGATCAAATTGTCGACAAAGTTCTCCCTATGTTGCCTCCTCTGCACCATCAGATGGAAGTGGGTTTTGTTATCACGTACCATCCGGTTTCATTAGGGGATATCATAGTGTGTTGAGGATTGTTGAAAGGGAGTCCCGCGTTGACTAATTAAGGGATGATCATTGGTTTATAAGTAAGGAATACTTCGTCATTGGAATAAGCCCTTTTTGGAGAAACAAAAAACAAAGTCATAACAACTTATGTTCAAAGTGGACTATATCATATCAATGTGGGGGGTCGTGGTTGTTGAGAATTGTTGGGAGAGGAGTCTCACATCGGCTTATTAAGGGGTTGATCATCGATTTATAAGGAATAAATCTCCATTGGTATGAGGCATTTTGGGGAAACCAAAAGCAAATCCATGAAAGCTTATTCTTACAGTTGATTATACCATACCATTGTGGAGGGTCATGGTTGTTGAGGATTGTTGGGAGAGGAGTCCCACATCTGCTAATTAAGAGGTTGATCATGAGTTTATAAGGAATACATCTAATTGGTATGATATCTTTCGAAGAAACAAAAGCAAGTTTTTGGTGCTCTAAAGAACTCCATCGCGTGACTGATCATAGGGAGGGGAGAAACATTTTTTTTATAAATGTGTGGAAATCTCTCCCTGAAAAGACGTATTTTAGAAACTTTGAAGGAAAGTTTAAAAAGAACAACGTCATCCGCTAGCAGTGGACTTGGAACAGTTTGTTTTCAAGTCCGAACAATATCACTCTGGAAAGATGATTCAAATTAAAACATGACTCTACATTCATACAACAGTTCAAACAATACAAACACAATTGACAATTGACAGAAAGTAACAACACAATTATTTTTGAGGAATGGCTTCTCCCACTAAATCTTGATCATGCAGAGCTTTCCAACCTTGATGCAAGCTTAAGACCAATGGAATCAGCGTCCTACTTCAACCAGCTTGGATCCTCGATCGAGCGACGCCTTCACCGCATCGATCACCAGCTGAGTCTTACGACTAATGGATGGCCATTTCTTCTCAGGTTTGGAGCCCTTCTCTTTAATTTCTTTAACCAAACGAGAGAATTCCCCCACCATGCAAGCCTCTTGAGAAAGCTCAGTCGGGACGACATGTTTGCTCGGTACCGGTTTCCATCCGGTCGCAAGCTCATTGAACCGAGAGTTGGAACTGGTGAAGAAATAGGTCTCCTTCTCTTCATAAGGTATAACGAGATCATTAAGATTTAAAGTCCCATTGGTTCCTATGACAGTGGTATCCATGGTCAAGTTTGACAAGAAAGAGCAATGGAAGGTCGCTACTTTGCCATCGTCCCAAAACAGTGAACTTCCACAGGATAAAATGACGCCCGATTCATTCAAAACAGGATTAGGCAACGCAACCACTGTTGTAGGCAGTTGGAAGTCGGCAGCAAAGAGAATCGAACGAATACAATACCACCCGACATCGCCCAAAGCACCAAGGCCATCGAGATCCGGTTTTATGCGAATATCATTGGCTATGAACTCAGAATCAGCAGCGTAAGTGTAGATACTGTTTACCTGCAATGTTCGTAACAGGAAAAAAAAAAAATTCAATTTATTATTGGAGTCAGGAATTTGCTCTAATCCAAACATGTCGTGTCGTGATCTTGACACGTTCATGACATGCCTTGAGGAGAACTCACGTCCCGTATTTCCTTTTCGCCCAACTTTGGGCCTTCGTCGGACTATCGGTAAGGTAACGAACATTGCTTGTGCAGAATCTAATCTTATTCGCTCTCACACGTTGTTTGTGCGTGCATGTTCAATTGTTGCAACACAACAACGTCGCATCTCATTGTCATCTCGGTTTCCAACAACACAACCCATGCATCATGATGTCATCTCATGTCTCGAGACACATCGGCCATCTTGGCTTGTTCGTACACATCCGTTGGGAACAAACCCATGTGTCGATCATCTTAACGGGACATTCGAACATTCATTCATCCGAATTCACTTGAGCATTGGGCTCGCCCGTGTCCATGCTACCGCATAAGTTTCAGATAGGGGCATACTTTTAAAAAATTTCTCCTTATTTTATTATTTTTATTTTGACAGAGAGAAAATTACGAATTATCCACCAAGTATTAGTTGTTCAATCTTCATAATTTGAATTTGAAATAAATATTTTTATAGGTTTCCATGAATTTCATTTTAATCAAAATTGTGGAAAAAACATAAAAGATTTAGATTTAAACATAAATAAAGGTTTGAAGAAAGAAATTATAAAGATAAAATATGTTTTAATTAAAGAGAATTATATATATATATGTATGTATGTATGTATATCCGTACCATCTTGAGCTGCCCAAACTGGTCGGCATCTGAAAGAAATTCGGTGATCTTGGGCGTGCGAGGATGGTGCATCCACATGGTACCGTCCATGAACTGCACTCCATTCCCCTCGCACGCCGCCGCAATCTCATCGAACTCCGCCACATTCAGAGCCACCGGCTTCTCCAGGAGCAAGTGCTTCTTCTTCTTCGCCGCCACCACCGCCCACCGCAGGTGGAGACTCGTCGGAAGCGGCACATACACGGCGTCGATTTCCGGATCATCCACTACAGCTTCGTAAGAACCGTAGATTTTGACCTCTGCACTTAATCCATTATCCGACGCAAATTTCGAGGCCTTTTCGACTGAACGACTGCCGATCGCCGAGAGAGTGGCATTCGGAGCATCGGCAATGGCTCGACAAACCTTCCGAGCTATCTTGGCGGCGCCGAGGATTCCGAAACGGACGGGTTTGTTGGTCATGTCTGCCGCCCGGAGCTTTAGACGATGATATTCCGGTTGTGTTCGGAATTATACTTATATAGGCTCCAGAGAGAATTTAAATTACGTAAATATTGATATAGTAAATTACTTTCTTCGATTTTACATTAATATCCTTCTTCAACTTTTATTATTATTATTTTTTTTTTTAAAAAAACATTAATATTAGTATACTAAAAAATGTTTAAAAAATATTTGCCTCATCTTTTTTTCACTTGCTTATTCAATCTCATTTTATTTTTCTCTCAACTCTCAACTCTCTAGGAGAATCTTAATTCGAATAATCTTTTGAATTTTCTTTTACCGATCAAATCATTCTTCTACTGTAATAAAATAAAAATGGAATCTTAATTTTATGCCTTTAGAAACTTAATTTTAGGTCTTATCACACTCTATGTCAAAATATAAACCCACAAAATTGACTAACAACTTCAAATTTAAAGATAAATACATATTGTCACTCCAACAACATTCGCTACAGATAAGCCTCATACTATTGTGGACGATAGTGTTCGAGCAAAACCTAATAGGTTTCGAATCAGTCTCCTCTATGCTAACGACAACCTAGGGACAATACTGTTTGTGGTATTCTTTAGAGATGACCCATAAAATTTTTACTATGTTCTTGAATGCTCACTCCTTTTCGAGAGTTAAATTTATTGGATCTTAATCTATGTCAGCGAATTATGATGATGATTACATAATTTGTTCCTCAAGTATATTATTTTAGGCATATTTTTTTAGTAGTAAGTATTGTCAAAAACGAATAAGATACCTACCTTTAGATAAATTTAGAATTAGAATAAGTTTGGGTAAATAAAGGGAGAAAAGAAAAGAATAAGTTTGGGTAAATAAAAGGAGAAACATTAAACTTTGTTGTTCCTAGGATTGTTCGAGATAAGGAACTTGAGAAAGCTTTTGTTTTTAAAGCTAATGAAACAAAATCGGAATTTTTTTTTTTTTAATGCAAATTTCATGAAGGTGTGTTTAAGTAGTTAGCCACCAAGGGCACCGGAGGTGACATAGATCAACCTATGAGATGGACTTATAATTATAAGTACATATTTCTATATGGAGGATGAAGTGTTTTTGGCCATTATAGGTTGTCCATGATTTTCTTTAGGACTCATCACCGGTATACGAACTAGGCAGTTAGTACCTCCATGTGTCTATTAAGATCAAACTAGACACTGATCAAGAGCATGTCATGAGCAAATGACCCTATTTTAAAATGAAAATTGGTCAATTTATTTGACTTGTTAATGTTGTGCGTGTATGTATGTTAAATCTCGATACAAAAATTTATTTGTCTGAATATTTTGAATTTTCACAATTTTTCAAAATGATTTTTCAGATAAAGGAAAGATCGTGAAAAGTAGGGTTGAGAGAACCATCCATGGGATGACTACTCCCAAATGACCCATAAGACAACAGCTCGAGAATCTGAAAACGACTATATGACTATGCAAAGGAATGAGGAGCAAAAGTGGCAAAAATATTAATCGCCAATCTAACGGCAAAAAAGAGACCCAGCAAAAATCAAAATTCTTCAACCGTTGGATCTTTCTCTCCTATCTAAATTTGTTATTATTCAGGAATCACTATAATCAGAAACTTGTAAGCGTTACATGAATGTTGTTTATGGAAAACTCATACCTTGTGGCAGGACCCGTCGTTTTCAGCCCATTTGACAAGCAATAATTTTACAGGCGTTTAGACTGAATCTTTGTGGAGCCAAATATTTTACAATCTACTTAGCTGAATTTGTTACCTGCCACTGTAGTTGGCGTTGGTTGCTTGGAGCCGAGCTGCAGAGAGTGTCGGGTTGATCAGAGGCAATATTCTTGCTAAGATGGTCGCATTTGATCTCTTCGAAGTGCTTGCTGAAGCTCAATAACTTGTCGTCTCTGTTCGAGTGGCAACGAGTTAAGCTGTTCGGGAGTTAGACTCAAAACTTGTTGCAGTAGTACCGACTCGGCGTTGTGGGGAAGCTGGAGGAGGAACCAGACACAGAAAACAAGAAACAGAAGTTCTAGCTTAGAAGATATCAATCAACTTCAACAGAATGCACAGATCTTGCCATAGCGATGGATGACACTTACTAGCAAGACATTAACATATCAGCAATTTCATAATCTACAAGAACTAGAATCTGAAGCAGGATGATTTGGCTATGAAAACAATTACACAGAAAGAAAATGTTGATCTTAGAAAAGAAAACGAACTAAAATTATTGGCCAGACTAAATTCTATACCCACATCCATATGATGCCATTATGCCATGAGCATTTTGGGCCCAGACTTGAACTAAAACAAAAACAAGATACTCCAGTGAGAATTTATCCAAGTAATATGAACAAGATCTTTCATATTCACTTTACAGTTATCTCACCAAGGGTTTATCAATTTTCCATGACTTGAATAATTAAATTTTTAGCTGCATTGATGCTCTTATGAATGAAAGTAGTCGTGGTTCATCTCACTAGGATGGTTGATGCTGTCAGGATTAACCATTGAATTTAGAGGTAAATGATAGAATAAAGGTCATACAGTCTGGAAAGGAACTTGGAAAGGAACTTGGAAAATATATATGAACCATGAAATTAAGCCTTACACTGATCATTTTCTTGTAGCATGAGTACTGCCAATGCATCTCGTTGGATAGTCGAGAGTGATTCAAAGATTTTTAAAAACATTAAAATGAGAAATATGTCATTTAAAATCACTACCCTTACAAGGCATCACTGCCAATGCATCTCGTTGGATAGTCGAGAGTGATTCGAAGATTTTTAAAAACATTAAAATGAGAAATATGTCATTTAAAATCACTACCCTTACAAGGCATCTCAAATTCATGCTCGATCTAAATACGTTCAAATACACTCGCAAATACCACACTAATTTTTTATTCTTCTCAGTGAGAGTCTAATATCTCAAAAGATAAATATACACGACTTTCTACCTGACATGAGCATTGGAAACTAGAAAGAACCAATTCAGAATCAGACAGAACTATTAAGAATGAATTCAGATTGAAAAATGGGATTTGCAGCTAATGCTACCATGAATAAGGACGCAAGTAAATATTTTCAATTAATAAATAACGTACCACTGAAGTTGGTTTCTCAGAGATATGCGTTCCCGCCAGATTGGGATCTGAGGCAATTCCAAGCTGTCCAGATCCATTGGTACCTATTGATGCACTCAGACCTCCGGGGGAGAAAGGAATGCCCTTTCCATCCTCTAATTTTATTTGCTTTACAGGGCGATCAGTTGTTCCTGAAAAGCCATGAAGCATATTTCTTTTACCATCCACACCAAGAGGAACTAGAGAAGACTTATCAATATCACTGCCCACTATCTGAGATGTACTATTCGCTGTGGAGGGGCCAGGCTGTTATGAAGAGCAAGTTAGAAACAAGAAGACATTACCACATCCAAAAGGGGGAAAAAGTGGGGGAAAAAAGAAAACAGACTTCCAAACCAAGGGGAGCAAGCTCCAAAGACTTCGATATTACTAAGGACCTTCTTAAATTCTTTGAGCTAGCAGCAGGTTCCTTGTTTGAGTAAGGATTTGATTTCAATTACTCTTCATGACTCTTTTAATTTCTTCAATGAAAAGTTTTGAAACTCTTGATGGTGGTCAGTAATTTTGAAGGAGGAGGAGGAATTTATTTATTTTCTCTTGCTGGAGTTGTGTTGGATCTCTTTTCCAGAGTTTTGTCATTTGGGCAGCTGTGCTAGTTTTGCTTTTTGATGGACAGGTTTTTATCTTTAGTGTTCTTAAAATTTTTTGTTTCGACCTTTGTAACTTTTGAGATTTCTACTTTATTTGTTTGGTGGTTTGTTCTTTCACATCTTTTCTTTCTATCTTTCCTATTAAAAGTTAGTTTCTTCTCAAAAAGGAAAAGAAGAAGACGAAGAAGAAATGATAAAGTAAGCACATAACCATATAATAGAGGACTACAAACATTAATAAGAAAAGCCTCATTTATTGATCATAAAGAGTTTCTCATTAAGTGAACCCATACACATGAGATAAATAAATTAAGAACAACTAATCGCCCACCTTTGCGTTGAATTAAAGCTTAAAATTAACTAGTCATTCTATCTAAGGTAGACTTCAAGGTTGGGAAGCAACTTTTGCCATACTGGCCTACCTGCTCTCCAAGTAAAAATGGTAATTTTTTTTGCCCATTGATATACCTATGTTCTAGTTCTGAGTCATTTATTCATTAAACTATAAAATGAAAATTAAATAAATAAATAAAAAGTATGAAGCAGAACCTGAAAGTCTGCATCTGATAAAGAAGGGTGAGGCAAAAGAGAAGGTTTTGCTTCTGGATCAGCAATATGAGCATTATGCCCTGGAATTAGAGCCTGGCCATGCCCTGAATATTGTTGAGAAGGAGGATGAATGTGCTGCTTTAAAGAAGAGGAGATGGGCACCTGAATCTGTTGCCTAACAGATATATTTCCCTGTAAACTTATGGAAGGAAGTGATGAGCCTCCAGGTATTCCGGTCAAAGTGCCTTGTAAAACGTGTGATGGCTGAATTTGAGACTGAAATGGAGGCCATTGGGATGCAGAAGACTGATGGGGAGCAGAAGGATTTTGAGGCGTGAGAGACATTTGAGTTTCTTTTTTAGGTACAAAACCAGTCTGCATCCTGTTAGGTGCAAGAGGGGGCAACCCTTGTTGAATTTGAAGAGATGGTGGCTGACCCTGCTGAATTTCATGCGAAGGAAGCTGAGGATGAGTAGAAGGTTGACGTAAATTAGGCTTCTGCAACTGCAATCATCAAAGAAGAGTAATTGTTCGTGAGAAAATCTTAACGGCTATCGATAACAAACACACACACACACACAAAAAACTAAATAAAAAATATATAAAAAGATAGGCAGTGAAGAGAAATACCACTTGTGGAGTGACCATTCCAAGCATTATCTGTGACTGCAAACAAAATTACGTAAAAGAGAGAAAAGAAAAGAGGCTTAGCTGGAGTCGCATACAGGGAGAGATATAGTCCATTAAACTGGAAGGAACAAGAAAGTTGTCGAAGAAAAAAGGCACAACTGAAAATATAAACATATTGCAGGACTCTTCTTTACCAAATATTTATTTGAAGTCTTTCCCTCTTCCCTTCTCTCTCTCTATATAATGAACTATTTAAATTCTTACAACATTGGTTTTCAATTAAAATTTAACACAAAAATTGGTTCTGAGATCAGGACCGAAAGAAGCTTAGAGGCCAAAATGTTAAAAACTAACGACCAAAAGCTTAACTAAAACTTGATGATTCTAGGTTGCACTTCGCATATTAGTGTGCTAGAAAGCTTTTTACATCAGATAGGGTCATCCAATTATGTCCTTGCAAAAATTTCTTAGTTTAAGCAGAAAGTGAGGGTTCTCTTGTTATGAGCACCTACCAAAAGAAGGGTGTGTGGTGGAACGTTCTATAAAGGTACTTTCCTATGCAATTAGATTTTTTTTTTTTTTTTTTTTAAACATGTGATGTACCCTAATTTTCTATTTTTCACAATGAAAAAAAAAAAGAAAAAAAAAGTTATGCACACGGCAGTGCAACTATGGAACTTCAAGCGAAAAAAGGAGTGAGCTTTTTTATATGTGCATACACATTCTCAACAACGTATATGAGGGTGGATGACAAGCTAACAATAATTAACATGTATGATCTATGTAAGTTCCCTTGACATCGACGACACCTCATTCGCTTCAAGACCAACTGTATTCCACCCGCTACCTTCAATCTCATATTTTATGCACGTCATGAAGAGCTACAAATAGATTTTCTTTTCCAGCATACATGTTTACCCAAATATCTCCAAGAGTAGGAAGTGGGAGGAAATGGATTGCATAAACATGTTTAGAAAGTTGACGCACATAGACAATAAGATCATAAGAGTAACCAGAAGAAAGGAATTCATCAACGCTTCCAGAAGCAGAGATATTGGAATTGGACGCTGGACTGAGTAAATAGCTACAGTAGTAATTAGGAAAATAATATTCTACAGAAAAAGAAAAAATAAAGTCACGGACACAAGATATTATGGAGGTTCTCCACGCTTGAAGAAACCACAAAGGAGGAAGGGTTAATAAGTACCTGGAAAAGAGCTTTTGATAATTGTGGTCTTGCCAGCAACAGCTGATGAGCCAAGTCCTTGTTTTGGGTAGCCATTACCTAAGTCCAACAATGTACCAATCACCATGAACCATTCAGAAAAATGAGGAGAGAGGAGGGAACATAATCAAAAGGTTACCTTTAGTCCTGACATAACTTCAGTAAGCTGACTCCTAGAAAGTTTAGCCAGATGTAAAGTTAAAGGATCATTGGAAATTGTTGCATTCTGCAAAATATTCTGATTAGAAGCAGCCTGTGCACCCCCAAGGGCTCCCGCCATGATAGCTGCAGCAGTTATTGCTATATGAAGACCAATTGGTTGATGTTGACCGGATTCCCCAAGGGCTGTTGGGCCACCTAATTGTTTTTTAGCATCTTTGATGTTAACACAAAACATAAAGAAAACAGTCCGATTTTATTGCACAAACCATAAGGCAAGAAAACCTAAGATAGAGAAAACTAACCAGAATTTGCAACCAATCCAGGTCCACCATGACCCTGAAAGAGGGAAAATTGTTTCTAATCAAATAATAATTAACATGCTATCTGTAATCAAGGTATATTAGTGGAAGGGCACACAAAAGGAAATTTTTTATTTTTTTAAAGATCCTGATTTCAAATGCATAGTTTCAGCCATTTGAGGAGTTATTTGACTAGAAAGAAGGATAATGATAATTGAAGAAAAAAAATGCAGCTGAAGACTGAGTTGTTCCCATGTTTAAAAAAAATTATTACCATTCAATAGTATTTGATCTTTGAAATTTTTCTTTGCATTTATGAATTCTAGATGTCTTTTATAATCAGTTTTAACTTGGAGGTAAACTCGTCGCCAGAACTTTTCCAATAAAAAAAAAATACTTACTTTGTCTTTCTGTCTTTTGAAAAAAAACCAATGTAATTAGCTGGATGGACAAGAACAGTCAATGAGTCTAATTGACAAAATGCAAGAGGTAAAATATTTCACCTGTTCTCTATTTCTGTCGGCACCCTTGTCATTCTCAGCAAAATCAACTCGTAACTGCCGACCATTAATTTCATAACCTTGAAGATTACGACGAGCACTCAAAGCTGTTTCTTCATCCTTGTACTCGCAAAATCCATAGCCTTTTGGTTTTCCAGTTTCTCTGTCAATAACTAATCTAAAAAAGGAAGAAACGGTTAATTTTAACTTTAAAATGTAGTGGTAAACAATAGACTGAAATGATAAATTAATATGATATCCAAAATCCTTTTGGATATGACTAAGGCGTTAGAAAATAATGATTCTCATAGTTGATATCCCGCATTTAGTTTATTGTCTTTACCTTCATTTTCTCTGAATAGGAAACTAAGAACATAATGGTTTTCAGGAATGACGTGGGGCAGCTTCTAACACTGAGCTCAAATTCCAAAAGTGAGTTACATTTTTAGAGATCAAAGAAAGACTCCTTATCATGCAACTATACCATGACAGAACCAAAAAGTGAGTTACATTTGTTAGTTTGGCTGTCTATCTGCAATGATATATAACAGTATAATCACCACAATTTTTCTAAAAGTACACTGGCATTCCACCACACCCCCTCAATCAATCAGGCCAGACATAGACAAATTATCAGTCATGCCATAGATTTAACTACACTATACGTAAATCACTTAGTCGACAAAACCCCGTAGTCTTCAGTAATTGACTGAAAGAAAAAAAACTAAGAAACGAATTCTCAGATCTTGGCTATCTTAGCAGGGGCTGACAGTAGACAAAACGTAACAAAAACGAAGGTTCTATTCTAGCTTGGCATAGCCACTTGATCTGTGTCAGATAGATAATGATAGAAGTAAGCCCCCGAAGCAAGACTTCGAAGAGGAATAAGAGAAACAGAGGTACAAAATCCAAGCGCAGAGGAGAAAACGATGATGTCAAGAAATTAAAAGGCAATGAAACCACAGAGAGTTCAAGGAAATTTTTTATAGAAAAGACACCCCATCTTTATGACTTCAAAGCTCTTAATCTCATTCTAGCTCCCAAATTTCAATACAATATAAATTTTAGGGTTCGTTTCCCAGGAAAAAAAGAGCATAGAACACAGACCTGAACGATACTACGGGCCCAGCTTCTTGGCAGATTTCTATAAGCTGCTCTTCAGTAGCATCATAAGGTATATTCCCGACTGAAATCAAAATCAAACGACACAATAAGACGCAAAGAAGTCATCAGAAACCAAATCACCAAAAAAAAATTCAACCGTGGCCAATATTAATAAAGCCAACAACAATTGAAAGCGAAACAAAACGAAATAAAAAGCAACACTAAGGATTCGCCAAGATATACGACTCAAATCCGCCATTCTCCAATATACACAAACAGTTCCCCATCAAATCAAATCGCAAAACAGAGAATCAAAATTAACAACGTAGAAAAAGAATACAGAACATACCGAAAACACAGCGATGCTGAGAGGAAGCCATGAATCAACAGAAGAAGAAGAAGAAGCCGAAGCATTGCTTCATCTTCTTCCTCCTCGGCATACCTTTTAAGCTTAACCGCCTCCCATTGACGCTCTAAATCTCAAAACTGCACACAAGCTCCGCAAATGGAACGCAGATCAATTGAATTCGTAACTAAGCGATGGTTCGTCTTCAATAACAAGGACTTCAAATGAAATCGAATGAGAGTTTGAAGATTCCGATCAAAACAACGGCGACGGCGAAGAAGAATGAAACGTTCCGGGAGGATTCTGTTCCGACCAGATTTTATTTCACAGGTCCGGCTTTCAGTAAATGTTAATATTTCTTCGTTTAGAAAAAATAAAAAATAAAAAATAAAAAATCGAGCTTATATTCCGCTTTTTTTTTAATAATGTAATTTAAATAAATAAAAACAAATATCGGTAGTTGCATAAGCATTATAAAAATGGGTTCGAGTCTCTAAGTAAACTGCATCAAATAGTTTCCATTTAAGATAAAAGCATATACAATGTACACGATTTTGATGAGGCGATATAACACATGGAAGCATAGTCTACCTCGAGAAACTCGTATATCATATACACGAGTTATATGTGTGATTCACGTAAGTAGTACACGGTTTAGTTTTGCATTTCGTGTACCACGTACTTGAGTTTGTAATCAGAACAAAACTCTACAAGGTCCTGAATCTCGTGTACCACGGTCCCAAGTTTGTAATTCCAACGAAACCCTCATGGGATAGCCTCACGTTATTCTTCGTCTTCCTTTTTTATTGTTTTTTCTCGTGATCTTTATTCTCATCATTGGGTCATCCATCATTACTTTCCTCGATTGGTCCTATTAATTTTCTTTGATTTTTTTTTTTTGAACTTATTTACACGTATTTTTATCCGATCTATGAGTTGAGTTATTTTTTTTATTATTAATTTTATACTAATTCGAGTTGTTTTATATATTGTTTTTTTGTTTGATCGTGATTTGGACTACTGTTTAGGGTTTAGGGTTATATGCTTTAATATTGTAGAGTAAAATCAACAAAATTGAGTGTCAAGACAATTTAGCATGCGACAAACAGTGCCACCCTATTGTAACACAAACACACAGCTATAACAGTTGGAGTTGCATGGTAAATATGATCATGATTGGCAACGATATCATGCAACGTTCATATCACTATAGCTTACACATATGATTGGGTCATATCATATGACTCAGTCACACGGAGACATATGACACATAACAACGTTGGTGTAAAAACTAACTTAATTTTTCAGTTATACAAATATATGTATTATATTCGTTTTTCTTCTATTTTGCATAATAACTTTGTTAGAGATGTTGCAATCGACATCATTCAATATATTAGAGGACTAACTAACGTTGATAGGAGACGTGCTCACATAGACACTGATGATAACTATTTGGAAATACTCCAAAGCCACACATAGACTAAGAACGTCCAATAATTACTGATTCAATTTCTCATGCGTACTAACTAGAAATATTGACATTTTATTTTATTTTTGGTAAAATTATCCATTTTTTTACTTTTTAAAATTTATAAATCTATCCAACACAATCAATATTTTAAAAATTCATTTAAATTTGTAAATCAATTAAGTTTGGATTTAAAGAGTAAAATACCAATATTGAATTTCAATATTATAGATATATCAATAATTATTAAAATTATAAAAAAATATTAAAATTAATGATTAATTATTTTTTTAACAAACGATATATTTCTTAATGCTTTATGCATATTTATACATTAATTCAAAGTAGAGAAGTTAGTAATGTTAATATGTTCTACAATAATTATAGGAGACTTTAATATATAATTTACACGTGGCACTCAGCAGTAACTACACGTGGCACTCAGTAGTAAACTACACGTGGCACCCACAAATCAAACTAGATTTATAGAACTCTCATCTACTATAATTATTAGCCACAACTGGATTGCTTTACATCCAATATTCAGTTTTCCATGAATATTGAAACTTGAAGGTATGCATACAACAAAGGTATAAAAGAAGATGGCAGAACTTGCATGAAATATAGGGTTCATGAGGCAATGCAGTTTCCCCATAATCTAACATTTCCTATCAACACCCATAGAATGGCACACAATACTCCAACAATTGAAAACAATAAGAATCCTTTATTCATACCCGTTCTCCTTGCACCGGTAACGGGATTACCGACGGCGACATTGGTGTTAAGGGTGTTCAGTGTATTTAGTTTCAATCTGCTGAAACTAGACATCCGCTCGAAAGCGCGGTTGACATTCTCTGAAGCGGATGCAGGAGTGGTCGGTATCGACTCTACGAATGCCCACAAATTGGAAGAGAACCAACTTGCAGAACCACCACCAGCATTTGTTGCAGTTTGGTTCTCCACTGTTGTTCCTGCTGCTGCAGAACTCACAGATTCATATCCCACACCTAAACAAGACCAGAAAGTTTCAGAATTAGCTACTGCCTACTGCTTCGAATCAATAATGGCACCTGGGATTGGCACCAAAATGGCAGTTTATGATGAGGTCGACAAATATAATTCGATAATTGCTCCTTTCGAATCAGAGAATTCGATATACACGAGAAGAGTACTCGTTCTAAGTAGCTGTTGAAGCTGGCTCAATATTTCACAGAGAAGGGCTCTTGTCATGTGGAGTATAGTATGGCTTATCAAACAAACCCCATTCATCTGAACAAGAGCTCTGTGTCGATGTGCTAATCGAGCCAGCAACTTCGCGAAAATCAACAGAAAGAAAGAGCTCAGTAAAAATGGACTGCTGAATTTCTGCTAAAAGAGAGAAGATATCAAGTTTCAATTGAATAATATACCTAAAGTTGATTGAGTAACAAACTGTCCATGCGATTCCGGGAAGCTGAAGGCATTTTCTGTCTCGTTGTTCTTCCAGAATCCATTGTCCATCCCGTAGTCCAAATGGCCATTCAAAGTGTTCGTAACATCGATATCGAGAGCATTCAAATATGGATCTAAAGCTGTTTCAGGGACGATGGGTCCCAAGTCACGGAGAAACATATTTGCATCATGGAACAGATCTAACTCGCTCAATCCGTCCAATTCTGTGGGTGATACATTTCCCAAGGGGTCGACATTTGCCACCAGAGTAGGCTCCGGGCCAAGGAGATCATTGATCTCCAAGAAATCTTCTTCCTCGCAATATTTGGGAGCTGATGATATCTCTCTCTCAAATGATTGCAACTGAGAGCTACCCAACTGGGTAAAGTCAAAGCTTGCTTGTAAGTCACTGGGATGGCCACTAAAGTCATGTACTTTATCCGCTTCAGGAAGAACATGATCCCGAGAGTAAGCATCGATCATAGTACTTACAGTTTCTTCTTTGTCATCAACCTATACAGAGAATGGAGATAAATCATAAGCTAATCGATGAAAACGAGCAAATAAAGCACATGAAGAAAAGGATGACTGACCAAATAACCAATGAAATACAGCATATATATCAGTTCCTACCTGAACCAGAATACTACTTTTAAAGCTTTTAAACATTATTCACACTTAGAAGTTCAGAAATGCAGTTTATATGTACCAATGTTCCCAGTTCCTACTGCTATATGATCAATCGAATAAGAAACATTTTGATCTCGAAGCGATGACCAGTCAAGTCACCAAGGAAAATTAACATGGGATGGGAACGGATTATCAGAAGTGCGAAATTCGGGGCAGCCAACCTGCACAGCAGAGTCAAATTGATGATAACCACTGATTGATGGCAACACTGGAACAGGATCATTTACAACTTGTTGCATAAGCTCCTCAATATCATCTGATGAAAGCTGAATTCGACCGTTCTCTATTTCACAAACTACAGAATTAACCTCATCAAGTATCTTCACATGAGGCTCCTGACCATCGGCGTCGTCAACCCAATCTTCTTCTTTAAATGGTGCTCCATATTGCTCCCCATTTTTAGGCCCAGGTCCACTTTTCTTGTAAAGTTTGTAAAGCGCATAGTAATCCTGAAATGAAGACTCCAGCTTAATCAAGCAAGATCATCCAAGAACTATTAAGTAAAAAAATGCGCTTAAACATGCAGTTACCTTTACATTCTTACACCTCTTAAGCTCATCTTCATCCAAGGAATACTCGTGCATAACCCAATCAGTGCGTTCGCCATTAGGGGCACGACCTAGATAGAACACAAGGGTCTTCTTCACTCCGACATTACGTGAATTGCACTGTATTATTCGATCCTTTCCTGTTGCCTTCCAGTAGCCATGTCTAGTAGCTCTACTCAATCTTGATGCATTTGGGTATCTATGTTCCCTAGGACTGAAAAAGAACCATTGTCTATCACCAGTTTTTAATTTAGATTGACCTGCATTTATTTGATCATGTTTAGAAACACCATCAATATTCATTGATATCCAAAAATAAGAGAATCATAGGGCAACACTTAACATTTACAGAAAGAGGGACCAAATCTCTAAAATTCTGGAAAAAGATAGTATTCAAAGATCAATTATGCCTTCGGCTAGTACATGATCTCCTTTTGATAATAAGGACTGAGTAGATAAAAACGACTCAAATAGGAAATGATGCCGAAAATAGTAACAATAAATAGCTACAACTACGAATTCAAAAGGTTAAATACGTTTAGAACCATATGATACGATTAGAATTTGATAACAAGTTCAAACAAACGCAAATCGCACATGTAGGCACATACAGAAAGATCCTCAAATCAATTCTAAACGATCAAATAAGTTAATCTACGACAAATTCAATCAAAATCAAACTAGGTCAAAGATAAACCACAAGAACTTCAACCAACCAGATCAAGCATGAGAAGGAGGTTTCTTTACCAGGCAATTCCTCGGGTTCCCACTTGTAAACATCGGTCTCACGGATGATATCGAGTTTCAATTTGCGTCCACAGATCTTGAACTTCAAGTAATACAGAACCAGCTCCTCATCCGTCGGGTGAAACCGAAACCCCGGTGGCCAATCCCCCTCATCGCACAATCCCATCGAAGACGACGTCGTTGACAGCAAACCGCTTGAATGAACAGTTCAAAACTCGGAATTCTCGGACAAAATCGACAGCGACGGTGAGGAAATTCGTTCCGAATTCGAAGAATCTACACAATCTAAATTGAAATTGAGAAAGAACTGCAATTCCGACCACCGGAGACGATCGAAAGACCGCCTCAAGAGAGAGAGAGAAGGAGAGAGAGAGAGCAGAGTGGTGGTGGTTTGGTCAAAAGCCAGAGGCACACTGGTGGCGGGCTTTTTATTATTACGGTAAAACGCCGAAGTTTCCTCGAACCAGAGACGTGGGAAAAGGATAAATTTATTTATGCTAAATTACAACAAAAAAATAAATATTTATTTTTTTAAAGACAAAATCAAAATATATAATTATATTTACATACATTTCTTATTATTATTTTTTCAATTATTCTTTCTAAAATATACTATTTTATTTGAGATTATAAATTTAAATATTTCTATCTCAATTATTATATGCAAAATTAATTAATTAATTAATTAAATAATAATAACCGAGCCATACTAATATTCAAGAAAATCATTAAGGGTAATGTTATGCTGAAATAATATTTTAAAAAATAAAAAAAATAATCAATTCTTTAAAATTTTGAAGATAAAAATACTAAAATTAAAATTAATGGGGAAAAATAAATGTTTTTGTATCATACGATAAGGAAAAAAAAACATGGACCACAGAAGAATTTAAATATTTTTATTATTTTATTGCTATTAATATTTTTATGGAGCGGCGAAGACCGATAAGCCTGAGTCAACTGCTTACCTAGGAATTATTTGGAACCGATTGATCAGTGGTGAGTTGGCAGCATGTTATTGGCTTGATTTGTTTACTTGATTGGGTTTCATGTGGTTCATGGTGCAGAGGATTATTTTGATTCACTGGGAAACAGAAGAACGTTCAACGGCGTTATCAACTACGACTCCAATAAACCATTATGTTTCAAATAACCAATACAACACATGTCCCATTTTCAATTTAATAATATTTCAATTTTAAAAATAAACAAATAAAAATTAATCAAACATATATTAAGGTGAAAAAAAGATAAATTAATATTTAAATTGCTCGTTAGTTTAGTTAAGTCTTTGACTTTGCCTATACTTAATGAAAAAGTAATTAAAAAAAAATGAATTCTTTTGACTTTTATACATTATTTTATTTTATTTTGATAATTTTATTTATATAGATTTTGTTTCATCCTTAAATTTTATACCAAATCCTTAAATTGTATTATAGTGGAACCACTCTTAGTACCGAACAAATATGGAAGCTGGTAGGGTGTGACACACGAGTAATCACGATCAAAAGAATTTATTTTAAAAAAATTGACTAGAGTTTCGAGAATATTTTTTAAAAGAAAAAAGAAAAAAATAAAATCATTATTTAAATAAAAATTGGAAAGGAAAAAATAATAAATAAAAAAAAAACAAAGTATGCACATGGGATAAGGAGTGTCTATTTCAGTAGTCCATTTCCAAACTAACGGCGTTGACAAAGAGGGTTCCTAATGTCATTTTTAGATTATAAATAAATAAATTTAAGTTAAGTTTTAAACATGAAAAATTAAAAAAAAAAAAAAAGTTTATAAAAAGAACTAAATATTATATGATTTTTATTTTTATTTATAAATATTATTGGATTTATAAATTAGTTAAAAAATCAAAAAATTCTACCCACTCCCACTAAAATAAATGAAAAATTTAAGCAACTAAAAATTAAATCAAAGTATAATTGTGCATTTCGATCCTAGTTCATCGCAGCTGGCTTCTTCCTTGGTCTAGGTATCGGTCTTGACCCACCCCATTTGTATAGTATAAATATTTAGATTAAGTAGATATCATGGCATCACGGGTGAGTTGTATTATGCCTGTATTATGCATGTTACCTTTTGAAACAGCTTCTTTGTGTGCCTAATGATCTAAGGTTTGGGATGTTTGTTTGAAATCCTATACCCAAGACATGAGGTGTCTTTTGAGAGAGATTAATATTGCATGAACGGTTCTAAAGGCATCAATATAGAACATAACTTTGATCCAACCATTTTTGTATCAGTTACCATGCATTCCAAATGCCATTATCATTGTATTCCATGTCATCAACTTTTGTCACACCTCATGCTCTCAAACACCCAACAAGATTTATCCACATTTAGCATACATAATGTAACCAATATTTACTAGTAGTGGGTGTGCTGGGTGCACAAATGGTATCAGATCAAGACACTTGGCAATGTGCTGAGTGGACCGAGGTAGCGTGCCAACAAAACCCAAAGGGAAGTGAACTAAGTGGATTGAAAGGTAGATTGGACAAAAGGAAGGAGGCGGATTGTGAGATCCCGGTTGGAAAAGATGGGGAGGAGATGGGAGTAGAACGAAACATTCTGAAACATTCTACTTTTTATAACGGTGTGAAAACTAACTTGTGTGGAAGCTCGAAATCTCTTTCATGACTCCCCTGAGAGAACCCATATCTTGGCTGCGGCATATCGTCGAACAGTTTGTCGGCAAGACCAAGATCCCTAGCTTTCGCCTACGCATCAAGCAACGTAGTAGTCTGGCAGGAGAATATCAGCATCAAACACAAATCGCAAAAGCTGCGAATGTAATTGCACCGCTTCAGAAAGAGCCATCGCGCGGGCACAGGCATTGAGGGAAAATGAGCATGAGAGAAGAGCGTCAACATTGCGAGGTCCATTTGAGACAGCCATGTCCCTGCACCAGAAAACGGCATTTACCGGGTCGGAACTCGGGGCGGTGCCGCAAATGACGGCGTTCCAATCATGGGTCGAAGGGGACCGAATAAGATGCCGCAGAGCTCGAGAAGCATGGTGCGAGGGGGAAGCCGAAGCTCAGATATGGATTTTTAATTATATATATTAAAAATAATTATATGTATAGCATAGATATAGATTTTCAATATATATATTTAAAATCAAAATATACGGAGCTCCCACATATCTTAAATTTTAAATAACATGAAATAAACAAATTTAGAAATAAAAAAAAAAAAACATCAAAATCTAAAAAGTACCAAATTAAGAATTAAGAATGCAGAAGTACGAAATTAACGAGAAAATTGTAATTGGATAAAAAGTCCTTTACAAGAAAACTAAACAACTCTCTAAAGTCTTAAAAATTGCATTAGATAAAAATTATTAATTAATCAATAAATTCATTCAATTTTCAAAACAATAAAAGTAATTCCTGAAATTCTTTCAATTAAAACAGTTTAACACAAACAAATAAAAAAATTTAAGAAAATAAACAATTAAACAATCTGGGGTGGGCCCCACCTCGAAGGTGAATAATTAAAAAAAAAAGTTTAATATTGGGCTTGAAGGGGTGCGCCAGGCCCATGCTATAGTGCAACGCAAGGGCGACGCTCAAAGGCCCGAGTAGCAAGCTACTGGAATGGGCCTTTCCCCATAAAAAACTAATTTAATATCATGTGGGCCGATGGCCCACGTATCAGATATTAAACTGATAAGAACAGATACTACACTTGATCTTAGCCAAAAGGCCGAGAAAGGTATGCTTTGGAATGAATACTTGGTCGCCTTTTATAGTGGCATTTGCTTCAGTCCGCCAAGAATATTTCCGATGTGGGACGACTTCTAAGCTCTACTGTGTCAATTTAAACAAAATTTTAATTTTAATATATATATATATATATATATAATCAATTATGATTGAAATACTTTTATTAAAACACTTATTATTCACAAATATAATATAATTTTTGCAATATAAATTAAAAAAACACTTAAACAAAAAGTTAAGAAAACTCGTCATTTATCCTTTACTTCGGTGAACCGCCATTTCATTGTTTTTATCCCATGACTTTGTCTTTGTTCTTTATTTCTTCCCCTGAAACGATTCGATTAGCTTCCAAATACCATTCAAGGACGTTGCGATTGCGGTTCCGTTCATCGAGTTCTAAATATGAGGTATTGTGCGGCTGTAATTTCTCTAGCTTCTTGATTCTTTTCGTTGCTTGTTCTATATACAATGATGAGGAATTGGCGGTGTTTGTTAGTTAAAGTGAGGCGGTGAGCTTCTGTATCTGTTTGATTGATTGAAAAGTTGATAGAAATTGAGATGAATTTAGAAGGTGAAGTTCGATTGTTGGAGTTGCGTGTATTGTGATTGTTTGATGCATTTTGAGACTCGATTGTACTTGAAAATTGAGTTTCGCTTATTCGCGATCATGAAGTAACTAGAAGCTGGATGCAGGACTTGAATAATTCCTTTTCTATCGATAAACTCATACCCGATGTTTAAGAAATTTCAGTCACTCGTAAAATGCGAAAATGGCGGCTTCTTCTTGCTAATTTCAATGGTTCGTGCACAATTCAAATCAGATTCCTGTTCATGGCGGTGTACCGTTTTACCTATGGATCTGTTGTTGGTCCGTTAAACTTGCATAAAGTGCTACAAATTGTTGACTTTCTTAGACTATTGAAGTTTAAACTTGTAGCTTATCTAAATTTCAGAGGCTTTATGCAATATGATAGTTATCTTCTTTTGTCTTTGAATGGTAATTCTAAGTCATGCAAACACAACAATCAATCCTGTTCATCTTCGATCTTTCTTCTTGCGTTCATGAAGCTTTTATTTTCTCCAATTATATAGGTTTAGATGCCATGTCAAGTTGCATTTTATCTGACTACTTGTTTCTTCATCAAACTTACAGCCGACACCCTACCTTAAGATGAGCACAAACATCGGACAGGCTATTCATAACAATTGACATCCCTGATGCCCAGGATATGAAGCTTAAGTTGGAGCCTGAAGGGAAATTTTTCTTTTCTGCAATTGTTGGAGCAGACAAGATTCCATATGAAATCGACATTGATCTCTACGATAAAGTTGACATAAATGTAAAATCACTTCTCTTTTTTGCTTTGTACCCATCATTTTTTGTTCTACTGTTAGATATTAAGGCACTAATTGTTGAAACGCGATAATGGCAGGAGAGCAAGGCTAGTGTTGGCATGAGAAACATCAGGTATATGATAGAAAAGGCTGAAAAGAAGTGGTGGAGCAGATTGTTGAAGCAAGAAGGGAAACCTCCTGTGTTTGTGAAAGTTGATTGGGACAAATGGGTTGAAGAAGATGAGGAAAATGAGAATAAGTGTGAGTTTTCATTGTCTATTTTCCCATTTTTATGGTGGCAAGTTTTTGTTGAAGAGGCTTTCTTACCCCGTCATTCTAATGCGCAGCTGGCAATGATATGGATTTCGGCGACATGGACTTTTCGGTAAGTTCAATTATTGTTCGTGTTATATAAGAGCTTAAAACACTATACTTCCGATTTTCTAATCGTATTTTATCTCTAGAAACTTGGTATGGGTGCTGGTGAAGGCATGGGTGCTGATGCATTTGGAGAGGAGGATGGTCAGTTTGAGAAGTTTTAAAATATTTCTTATGTGTTCAAGCAGGCATTAATTTTTTCTTTTTGTGTCTGCGCAGAAGATGACAACGACATCGAGAATGAGGGTGACGATAAAGAAGGGGTAGAACTCGATCGAGCACCTCTTGCAGAGCCTGTTAAAGAGCCTGGTTCTACAAGTAGCAAGCCTGATGCTAAAGCTTAAGTTGGTAACTCTGCTTAGTTTAAGGTAAATGCTGTGCTAATATCCTGCTTCCGGAGGTGTGGGCATAATGAGGGCATGACATGACATCCTAGGGACTTTTGAGTGTTCATATTTTTTATTGCATTTAGGTTTAAGAATATTTTCTCCTGGAATCTCTCTGTGTTTAGTTTTTGGATCGCAATGCGTTGTGGTTTGTTTTTTGATGCTGCCTTTACGGATCAAACAACTGAGCAAACTCATACGTGCTTAATTGTTTCTTTCATCTTATGGTTAAACACAAATATGAATACATATTAGTCAAACTCTTAAAACTTTATTCCTTGTTTTAAACACTATCTTAATTCCTTTTATAGATACCATTTTAGGGATGGGCGATTTACCCAAGTAACTTTGATCTTTCTAGAATATAAATAAAAATAACATTTTTAGAGTATAAATCTATTAGAATATAAATGAAAATAACTTGAAATGAGCTATCTCGATTTTCAGATTACATCTAGGTCTTAATCTTTGTCCAATAAAAGATTTTAACTCTAAACAATAGTTTCGAAAGGGTAGTATTATAACTTTTAAGAGCTAAGAAGGGAAATTACTGTTTTTCTAATTCATTTATATAAAGATGTAAGTTTGGGTTTTATACTATCAAAGTTTGTGTTAATTAGAACTAAGAGTAGGAATCTACTAGAAATAAAATTGAGAGTTATAATACAATCTTAAATCTAGTAGAAACTATATTGATATGGAACTAAATATGAACCACTTTAGAAGTAAAACACAAAAGAACCAAATGCAATTTTCAATTCGAAACTCCGTCTCACATTCGCAACCCGACGACTAAACTGTGAAGCCTAAAATCAGTACACGCACAACTAAACATCTTTTTTTTTTTTTTTTTTTTTTTTTTTTTTTTTTTTTTAAA
>NW_019272030.1:2505415-2538612 GCF_002738345.1 Cucurbita maxima | reverse complement strand
TTTTTTTTTTTTTTTTTTTTTTTTTTTTTTGTTCTTTAGACATAAATAAAGGTAGGAAAGGACAATCAAATTAAATTCAAACCACATTGTTACAGAAGAGCATGAAAAACGACTTACAACTAATCCACCCGCTAAGCCATTCAGTTCTGTATAATCCAGTGGTCACTTTTCGGGTAATTTCATATGCCCCACTTCTGAGGGTGGCCGCAAGGTGCAAACCATCTCTTTTGTTTTCCCAAAGTAGACCTGTCAGGAATGAATGGTTAAACCTTGTGCCTTGAAAGTGGCATCATAATGATTCAGACACATAATTACCTGATCTAGTGAATTCCTCAGCTTGCTTTCCATTTCTTCAATCATTCGACCCATGTTACAGAGATGGCCTTCGGCAACTGAGAGCTTCATCTTCATCTACAATGGAAGTTATGGAACTTGGATTACTTCATTTAAAATAAGAACTCAGACTTTCATTCAAAGCAAAACAGTTCCCTGCCTCAATTACGAAAAGGGTTCTCAATCGAAAAGGATAAGCTAAGCTAGTATTTACGAAAAAACTGGATGAATAAACGCCCACAAAGAAGAATTGAATCTAATTGTACCCTAAAGTTCCATCCCTGACCAGACAGGTATCTCTACAAAATAGTAAAGAAACAAAACTGCCAAAGAACTCTTTTGTCACGATAATTAGGGTCAAGAGAGCCTTCTTAAACATCGAATGACACCCTCTATGATTACTACTAGTATTACGGGCTCGAGGTGAATAATAGATGGATATGCAGAGACGGATGAATAAAAACCCTCAAACTAACATGGTTGAGCAACAGGAGACAGCTATTTACAGGCATGTTTGTTGTTGCTCACTATGGGGGCAAAAGGTTGATTAATTAAAACATACAACTGGAAGAAAACATGAAGTGGTTCAGTATAGGCTTTACTTTTACTTCCACTATGGAAAGGAATCACAGATGCTAGATGGTTACTCTATATTGTTTAATATGAATGTTCAGTACAACCTAAACCACTCACTCAAACAGTCAATCCCACAGTTCTACAACGAAGGGAACAAAAGGAGATGAAAATGGTGGAGTTTTTAGGCCTTGAAATTTTTTTGTCAGGAACAATGAAGCCTAGGAATGCTGCTCACACTCCGCCTCCAGGTAATTTTTTATCCAAAACCGACTATTTGAATCTAAATAGTTAAAAGTACAAAATTCATTCTGAAGTACCTGTCTTCTAATTGAACCAGACAAACTAAAAGTCCCGGCTGCATTGTTATCGGTTGTCAACGACAGCATGACTGTACTCGTTAAACAATAGCTAGCTGTACCCTCATCTTCGAGCCTCACCTGAATTTGGGAAAGAGATGGGCAGAGTAAATGAACATGCAGAATCTAGTGTATGATCTTTACTCAATGGAAACATGGATACCTCAATAACATGAATAGCATCCCATGCTCCTTCCTGTAGAAATCCCCTTCGACCATGACCAGTCTTTGAGCCATCTATCCTCAAAAAGCATCACATGAGAAACTTTTCACTTTTATTAACGCTCACATTTAATGCATTGGTTAGTCTTACCTTTCTTTATTAAAAAACAGCCGACAAAACTTTCTTCGTCGTCTTCCCACATATACACAGACGAAATGCCACCTTCATAATACCTGACCAATCATTTGTTAAAGCAGCTGTCTTAAGAAATACATAATCACACAAGGCAATTTAGTGTTAAATTCTATGGAGCAAGTTCTATAGTTGGGTTTGGGTCTTCTATTTTTGTCTTAAGAAACAAATAATCACACAAGAAAGTGCCTCTTGATCTAAGTATACACTGGTGCAGATAGTATCTAAAATGCAAGAAGAGTATTCTATTGCACAAGGATAAAAAAGGAAGCAAGCAAAGGACCTCACTGGTCACGATAGATTGTGAATACTTCATTTGCTTCAATTTCAAGTTTCCTCATCTCTATGGATGGCATCGATCCATCTTCCAATGGTGGATGGTATTTGTTTGACCATGGTGATCTATTTGGCAAGAAAAGAATATAGCATCATGTAGTGCATATCAAAAAATCATTGACAGAAAATACTAGGAAAAAAAGGAAAAAATATATGTCACTAACCTACTTCCTAATCTACCCAACCATAGATCATGCGCCAAACTTAAATTCTTATATTTGTCAGCAAATTTAGTGTTTTCCTTTTTCCAATACTGAAATGCTGTTATACTTGTTAGCTTACATAATCGGTGGTACGATGAAAAACAATGGATTCAGAATTTTCGCCAGTGGAAGCCCTTTATAATCATGTAAGAAATGTATTCTTACAACGAAATTGGATTTACATATTGCATGCATATTCACTGGCTTTACCTATCTAGTAGATAAGTACAAACACACATGGAAATATGAAACATGCAATAGACTTGTCTTGAACTTAGGCAAGCATTTTAAGTGCTAGTCATAACTGGAACATTTTGCATCACAACCTCAAACATTAAGGCAGATATCAAAATGTCTATTAAATGACGAAACCTTGCTAAAACCATTGTGATGCATATTACTCATGCCAGATGCCCAAATCCTGCAAAAGTGGATCCAAGTACTTACCTGTATGAATCTGCATCTCTGTTGTATTCACACAAAATAAATTCCTTCCCATTATCCACATCGCATAAGGCCTGTAAATGTTGTAATTTCTCATTCAGAAAAAAATAAAAAAGTTGAATAACCAGCCAAAAAACCCCACAAAATGATGGTGCCAACTACAAAAAGGTCTCCAATCAAGTAAAATAAGTTCATTTCAACAAGTTGAAGCACTGTCAGTTGAAATGAGGGAGGGGGGAGTTCATAAAATGCACTTTATCATAGAAAACATACGCGACTAGGACAAAAGTTCATCAGAATAGTAGTGATAATCCAAGAGAGAGCCAAGAGTAACATGAAGAGGGGAAAAGGGGAAAGGAAAACAACACCTATACCTAATTATTTAAACAAAGAAGACCTTGTAATTAAGGAACCACTCTTAATTATTCAATCTTGCCCCCACCAAAGTGAGCATATTTAAGTTATAATTGGTATGTACTACCTTACTCAAGGTCAGAGATTCAAATCCCCTGCCCCATTTGTTGTACTAAAAAAGTATTCAACCTTATGAGATAACAAAGCCTCTCATTATTCCAGAATTCCATCCATAATCCTCATTACTTGATGCACTTTCCATTTAATTAGAACCAGCACAAGGATTACACCTATAGCTATGGAAGAACAGGAACATTCATCAAAATCCACTCCCTACACACCAAAAAAACCTCGGATAACAGCTAAAAGGGAAAACAAATGCTGATAATTAACAAAAAGCAACAAAATCTCTAAGAAATTTCTAAAAACCAGGCGACGAACAAGAGGAGAAAGGGGGAAACAGAAGAAACATCACCTGAAGAGGCTGGTCAACCTGAGACAGTAGATCGGAAGAGTGGTGGGGCAAGAGAGTGAGAAGAGCCGAAAGCGCTGTTTCGGAGTGCCTTGGAGGCATTCTCCTCATCAATCCCATGGCCGCTTCCATTGTTTCCTGTGTTTTTCGCCTCAAAATCAACGCAGCACCAGAAGGAGACACAATTTCTGAAAACAAGATTCAAATGAGAAGCGAAAACGAAAGGAGAAATGGAAGAGAATTCGAAAAGAAAAGTGATTTTGTTCGTTGCTTTTTGTTTGGTTGGAGGAGAAAAGGAGGAGAAAAGGAGGAGAGCCTCTGGTTTGATCCGAGCTTCCCTCGCGGGAACGAGATCTTTCTCTGTGCATCTAGAGTTCGGATAAATATATAATTTTGATAATTATTAATTATTGAGGTCATAATAATGACGTTAATAATTATTAACTGTATTCTTGTTTTAAATAACCGTGCAACTGTTTAATCTTCCCGTAAAAACAAAGTAACAAATAAGTGCCTAAATTAATAAAAAATATTGTTATTTTAGGGTAAATTTAAAAATAAAATAAAAAAAATACTTACTTTTGGATAATAACCGTTAATATATTTTGTTTTAGAGGTACAACTTCCAAAAAATACTTTAATATTCTTATTTTTTAAAAAAATTAAAAAATCTTCGAGTTCATGTGGATATTTTTAAAATTAAAAAAAAAACGAGAGGTTATTTTTGAAATAAAATATCAATACTATATCCTTCCAATTATTTTATTCTAATAATTATTTAGAAGTAAAAGTAATATTGCAACTTAAAAAAAATAATTATTATTTTGAAAGGACTTTTTTGTAATTTAGCTAGAAACAATGATTTAAAGTTCGTTGAATAATTTAGGGTGATGATTCATTTTCATATTTATGTAGTTTGGTGTTTTTGTTTCTTTTTTTTAGTTACTAAAAATAATTGGGAAGACAATAATTCAAAGTTCAACTTATTTGGGTCAAATTTATTTAAAAATAAATAAAAGATATTTATTTCAATATTGAGAAAATTAACCTAAGTTTCATCATTTATATATACTTTTAGAGAAAAGTCCATCGAAAAATGTTTGATTTTACCTATGAGAAGCTCCAAATATACACAATAATTTAAAGTCAAAAGAGTTTGAAGTGATTGGGAAGCTCGAACCCATACAAGTTTAGACATTTTCATTTTCGAAAATGAGTACAAATAGCATGAGAGCTTTTAGCCACATGGGCAAGTCCAACGAGAGAACGACCACAATGTTACACCCAAAATCGAACCATATAGAATCATTTTGAATGACCACTTATAAAGTCGACTACACTAGTCAAGGAGTGTATTAGACCTCATTCACCCACCGAGATAATAATAATAATAATTTTTAAAAAATAAAAAATTTGGCACTTTTTTTTTTTTTTTTTGGCCCTTTGCGATTTATCCAAAAATGCTTTTTTTTATGAGAGAAATTTGAGTAAATTATAATTTTAAAATAAAAACTATTTATTGTCTAGGGTGATTTTGACTTTTTTTTTTTAATTTTATTATTATTATTATATATATTTTTTTTTAATAGATGAGCTGTGGTTGCCTTCAATATACTCATTCATCCTTTCTCATCAAAGGATCAAAAAAATAAAAATAAATAAATAAATAAATAAAAGAGATGGAAGTTGCAAGTTACAGGTAACTTAAAAAATACTTCTTTCGTATTTCTATTCTCAAAATGAAAATAATAAATTATTTAAATATTAATACATAATATCATTCTATCTGCTACCAATATTGACCACAAATAAGATTAAACTGAAATCATAATCAGCTTTAAAATTCTCTTTTTTTTTTACCATAATCACTTTGTCCTTATTCTCGGCCATACCTGATTATGGTTAAATTTTAAAATATCCCGACTTCTAAAGTTTTTAACTTTATCCTAACACCTCGAGAATAGTCTTTAAAAAGACGAGAAATATTTTCCACTCTAAGAATATTATTCTTTAGATTAAATTTCAAAGTTCAAAAGTAAAAATGAAACTTTTAGAAGCCTGTAAGTATATAATTGAAATCTAATACTACCCCGAGCACACGCAATGGAGCCGTAGACAGTCAAGTAAAATCCAATCCACGAAATAAAAAACTTGGGGGTAATGTATATAATTTAACCTAGATTTTAACTGAAAAAACATAGCTTCCTCTAAAATGGTTTAAGCTTTTACATGGTTCAGGACAAAAACACACAGCACAGAACCGTCGCAAGTCATTCTCAACATTAATAAAAACCATAAAGGAGAGGGGGACAGGGCAAGTGAGAAAAATGATTTGGTCGGAGTTTATGCACCTGGATTCATGATGACGTTGGGGTGTGGTTGGGCTGTCAGCCTTTTCTTTTGACTCATCTCCCCTTCATCACCGGATGCTCATCATTGCCGCTTCTGCTCTTTTAATGTTTGGCGTTCAAACTCTGCAAAACTACAGATACGCTCATTATCTTTAAACTTACCCCCTTATTGTACACTAATTAAAATACTTCTTTGAGTTATAATAAGAAATAAACATAAATTTCAAGAACATTGAACAGTAGATTTGAGAAGTTCCTTAATTAGTATTCTAAAAGTTACGCCAAATGCAGTTTTAAAAGACTTCAGTCTCTTATGATATGGGATGAGAGCTGCTCTAAGATATAATCTTGTATCCATATAGTATCATAATTAGTCTAATAGGCTTTCATGTTCACTTGATATGTTTTTGAAAAGGAAAAAATTAGGTCTTAGAAACAGATGCTTATAGATTTATTTCTTAATTTTTTCAAAAAACACGAAAACTATGTTACCTGTGCCTATGAAGATGTATTTGATGAACTCTTTGAGGATGAGTTGAGCTTCGCACGCCGCTCTTCGTAAGAAGCTGGAAACGGAACAGCATAAACCAATACATATAAACTAACATATTGAAATAACAGAGGTAAGGGTATGATTTTAATAATATAGTTAGGGGGATGAGAAGGGGAAAAGGCAACGCTTAAGATAGAGGGATTCAATAAATCAAATAAATTAAATGAAAACCAATCCTGTAGCTAATATTTTAATTTCTTGTAACACACCAAGCACGTTACTAACAAATATTGTCTTCTTTGAGCTTTCTTTCAAAGACTTCCCTTCAAGGTTTTAAAATGCGTCTACTATGGAGAGGTTTACACACTCTTAAAAGAAATGTTTCGTTCCCCTCTCCAACCGATATGGGATCTCCAATCGATATGGGATCTCACATTTTTCGATGAGCATCTTCCTCCATGACAGCTAGATTTACTGGCCCATAAATCATTAGCAAAGAAAGAGAGATGATTCTGCTATGGACAAAACAAAAGCTCCACATTAACTAAAAACATTATGTAAATGGTTATGGACCAAATAGCTCCCACCAAATTATTAACTGACATGTACACAAGGGTCATTGGATTTGCGTTTAGCTGAAGTGCTTTTCTTTTTAACTTTGATACTAAAATAATATATTCAGTTGTTTAGTCATTGGTTATATACAGAATCACAGATAGTGTAGTACTACATGACATTATCAAATAAATAATCCCAATAGTCAGCAGTCTTTTTGTGCAGAACTTACGCTCAGTTGGTCTTGACAATAGGGGAACATGGCAAATTTTCTTCTTTATCTTTCTGTTGTCTGAAAAGCTCTCATCTGGAGAGGAGATAGAAGTTGCCACATCAGTATCATGAATCAACTGAAAAATAATGACAAAATGTATAATGGGGAAAGATTGCAATTCAAACCATTTGTGATTGGCAAACAGCTTAGAAGTGCTTCTTTGAATATTGCAGCTTGGAGCTCATATGTGCGGATTTCATTTGTTAAATGCAACTGTAGAGCTTCTCCAGCATCTAGGAGAAATGCAGGCATGGAAATCCTTTAAATATAGAACGATAATATAATGACAACGGAGGTGAAAAAGAAAATATTCAGGAGGTAGAAGTCACGTTATCTATAATCAATTAATCCCTTAATGAAGCTGAAGAAAAGTACCTGTTGAACACCTAAATTTGACACCTTCAAATTCACAAGAATGAAGAACCAGAGGATTTTCTGAAGCCATAACATATTGAGGCTTCCTTGGTGTTCTTACTGGATCCAATAGAATATCAACAACCTATAAAATTTACCAGTCCTCTTCATTTAATAGATTGAGATGCATTTTATACTTCACATAGCATAACAAAATCACACCACAGGCCAAGTAAAGCTGATAATTGGGAAACCACTGTGTACAGCGACTTTAAATGTTGAAATCTTGACATGAGTGCTAATTGTGTGACCATTAGCAAAACAACACATATTTCAAAAGAGCAACGAAGTCATGCTTAGGGTTTACCAACCAAGAAATAAGATTGATAACATCGGTGAAGGGGGGAAGTGCACATGTATTGAAAAGAAACAGTGGCTAGGAAGGTTCATTGTCAACGGCAGATGCATCTATATAAAAATAAATACGGCTATCAGTTCTGGAAAACACTAGCTCCTAGTTACCAAATTTACCATTAGTTGTTTATCTTTTATGGCCATTCCAGAGATATAATAAGCTGAAATGAGAGTGTTGAGGCCTATGAAGTATAAGATGACTACGTTTTCATGAGCAAAAGCAAGCAGTTTAACATATTAAAAGTGTTTATGCAAATATAATAAAGCAATCAGATGTCAAGACGTCTGGCACGCACATCAGGATCTTCAAGACCTTGCCCAACCATGAATACTACAGCAACCATGCATCGGACCTGATGCCAGAGGAAAGCACTGCCTTCTATGTTGAATGCCCATAATAGATTGCCTTCCATCCTGTCAGAGTACCAAAAAGATTCAGAGTCTAAAATGATTGAGAGAGAGAGAGAGATTAGTTTATTTACAAAAAAAAAAAAAAAAAGAAGAAGAAAGTAGAATGAAGTTACAAAAGATACATCCAATAGAATTCTATCATAAAACACGGGTTCTACGGTACCCCACTTCTTTCTCCCACAAGTATATTTCACATTCTTTTAATTTGCGTAGTCGTCTTAATGCATCCTAGATTTGGAATAAATAGAAATCTAACACAGCAATAACTGCAGGACGCTTAAAAAGTTAACATGATCATTCTTCTGAAGTTCAAAGCATCTTGCATAATATGAATCTACACCCGCCAAATGATAAAAACCACAGAGATGGTCAGTTTCAACATGATTATCAACAACTCAAAATGAGCATGGTCAGAAAAGCACTCTTATTCTAGTTAGTAAACTACTGGCAGCTTGGCAACACCTAGGAGAGAACATAGTTAATGAACTTAAGAGACCAAAAACAGGGAGAATAAAGTAACATAAGCTTGAAGAACAGCTAGAAGAAGGCTCTTTTGGATGGCCTGAGAAGCAAATATGCTAATCAGATTTGACAATAAAATATACAAATGCAAGGCATGTTTCAATTAAGCATCGTACTAAAAGTTGAATTGGAAAACAGATTAGAAATCTGATAACAACGCCAACCTCACATCACAAGGAGAAATGTCAAATGACATGATGCATCGCCTATAATTGTGAACATTTGCTGCATCCATTTTGCAGAAGTTTCTGAAGTCATGTTCCCCTACAAATTTCTTACCGGCACTCTCCATAGCCTGGTGGAAATGCAGATAAAAATTTTCAACCTTTTGTTGAAGCAGCATCCAAATTACTTCTGCAAAAGCATTACAAGATTCATACAAAATAATTTGCATACCGAGATGTTCAAGTTTGCTCCCCAGAATAAATATTTATATCTTCTTCTTAAACAACTAAATCTGTGCTGCATAAAGAGGCAACAAGAAATGCCAGAGTAAGCATTAATATTTTTCCTATAATATAAGCATGTATGTTAGAAACTAGAACTGGAGTCTTTCCAACAGATTAATACCTTAAAGATTCTTGCTGAAATATTATGTTGAATAGATAAGTTTTACACTAAGGGAACAAGTTCACATTATAAGTTCCTCAAAGAAGTATTGGTCATACATTGAGTATTCATGTATGGGGAGCATCATGAAGTACCCATGATTATCAAGTATAACACCTTAAAATGTAGATTTGAATACCCTTGAATTGTTTAGGTATAAATTACTGTGTGGCTTTTCCAAAACTAATTTTTAACATAATTATGAACCATAACCCCCATTGGTCCAGTCCCTTGGAAGAAAAATGTTAATCTTTAGCAAAAATGTAAGATGTGTAAACTAAATTTTAGAAAGTAACCAAAAAATTAACATGGTTCTTGGTTTCAAACCAATGCCCCAACGTAATAAAAAAAATGTCATCCCCAGACCATGATGCCATACACTGGCAAAGTTAAGCATGTCTAGAGAACTTAAGCAGCATGTAGATCCAGCTGTATCTAACAAAGAAATGAAAAAAATAACACATAAGTAAAGCTGCTTGTATGACGTAAGGGGAAACGGAGATGCTACTGGTCACTGCACTTCTTAGAGAGGCGTACAGACATTTAGAATAGCAAGACAACTCTGCAGGATTTCATGTAGGCACATAAACACAGCAGTCAAAGCCAGTTATATTGAATTTTAAATCTGTTGAATGCTAGTCTCATGAAGTTCCTAACTTCACATTAAAAATTAACACATCACATTCCTCTCAAGAAAAGGAAAATACCCAAATCTATAAAAATAAAATCACGAGCAATACAAACCTTGCACTGAAGCCAACAGGAACAGTACACCAGCCTAAAACCCGAATGTCATTGGGAAGAACTCTATTTATTACTCTCACATAATCAATTTCTCCATCTGAGAGTAAATAATAAATGGAAATGAAGTTGAGATAATGAGATGGAAAAAGTATGCAACGTTCCAATTAGAACTTAGAAAGAAAAAACTGCCCCAATTGAAAATGTTAATTAAAAAATAATAATAAGCACATAAAACTATAGATGACATCCTTTGAAAAAATAAAAGACAGGGTCGTGTCTGCAGTTCCCTGTATAAAGTATCGCTACCATCTACTTTCCTAATGCAGTGAAGAATATTGCTATATTTGATGTTTCAAACAAGAGTGCTATCCGTAACAGAAAGCAATAAGTCCGGCGCACTCCATATTATCATTCAGTTGATTAGATTCAATATTCAAGTTATTAACAACAGAGAACGACTTTGGCAACATCAACTTAGCTGACCATGGTGCTCTTTCGAATTATGATTGCCATTTTCACCATTAGGAGGATCCTTAAGGTTGGACCGTAAATAGAGAGCAATTACCTGCAGGAACAATAGTGTGATTGCTAGAAAGGGGAAATTAACTCAATTAATGATTGAAAGGTCAACAAAGTTCCCTAATTAAAAAGATGAGGAAGTCAACGTATTCAGAAAATTAGCATAAAGCTACTGTTATACAATGCTATTCTAGCTGTACAATGTTATTCTCTACAGATTTTAAATGTCTTACTTGCCCAACAGATGAGACCCCCTTGTCTGTTCTACCACATCTTGAATAACAAGACTCCTTCCTACCACCAACAAGAAGCCTGGCTTTATCAAGAGCTCTGAAAATTTCGGACTGCAGGAAGATGAGATAACAAATTAACTTCTTTTTTTGGGTACAAAATTTACAAGTAAATCTCTTCTCACCCAACATTCCTCACAACCACCAAATATACCTTCCCGTAACCTCCTCTCCCTTAAAACAAATTGATGCTCAATGTCTACACCCACCCAGACCATGGTCTTGCGCATGAAGTCATGCTCATCTATTTCCTAAAGCCTTTCAACTTTTACGTAGCATTCAAATGTTGCCAATCAACTTTGTCGAAGTCTTTTCCAGTGACAATTCCTACTCTTTTTAGTCCCCTCCCCTTTATTGGATCCATCTACATCTCAAGCCTTTTGTTTGCTTTTTGGGATCGCAAGAGAATCACAAAAGAGAGGGAAAGGTGAAAAAAGGGTGGCTGTAAGGAGCGCTTGCTAAAGGAGGGAGGTGCTACACATTTCTATAGTGAAACTCTAGTTAAATCCAAGCCTCCTGAAATCTAGGGAGTCTGGTTACCCCATAATTCATACTTAGAAATTCATGACATTTATTTCTCAAACTCATAAGAAAGCTAATGGTCAGATGAATCAGAAAGTTGATTGTGCTTTCGAGCATTCTTTATTATAATCCAAATCCATAATTAAACACAGCATCAAAATAATCTCGATGGCATTCCTTAGCAAGCAGGAAGAGAAGAATATTCATTGACAAAGAAAACCTTATATTTACTCTTGAGAATCGCACGATGCTATGGTGTGATCAAATATCAATTAGAAAAGATGGAAGGTTAAAAAAATTGATATTGGGATCCTCTAAATGCATTATTTAAATGTTAAGGCACTCCCAGTAAACATTAAGAACCAATATTGTGCGTTCTTGACACGTATCCCCCATCAGTACCACTGTAATTGATAAATCATAAATAATTTGTTCAAGTTCAATTTGAAACTGTACCTCAACTGTTGGTTCCATTTGTGCCTCTGAAGCAAAGCCATAGAACCTGAACAGATGAAGTAACCAGAGTTTCAGGCACTATCTGACATCAAGTTAAACTTTCACAGTATAACAAAAAGCCTCGACGATAGATTTCTCCATATTTCGGAGGAAGGTTTTGGAGGACTGAAATGTACGAAAATTAATGCAGGGGAAAGTAAAAGGTGCTGGTCTTGTTCCCATTATCGCTAGATTACATACCTCCGCCCAAAATACATTACTTTTAGAGCAATATATCTCTTTGAACAGTGGTCCAAGATCCTTGTGTTATAACCTTCGCCCATAAAATAACAAGCAAATCATTACAGTAGATAAACAAGGTTGATAATATGCATGAGAACTACCGTAAATTATTTCATCTAAACTTCATAAACATTCCAACGTATGTCTAAGGTTCATTATTTTACACCTTTTTCTCTGGCAGGTTGGAAAAACTATTTGGTTTATCCAGTGGCTATTTGGGGACATGCAAATTTTCAAATCCATATGCAACAGTTATTGTGAAACAGCCACATTTGAGCATTTTATTGTATGTCAATGCATAATTTGACTATAGTTCAGACTCACAAATCATCATTTCTTAATCTTGATTCTTGAATTTCACAAGAATCTCATTAATATATTTATATGAACTCCACTATTACACATTACATTCTCCTCCATTCTGCCCCCTTTGGTCGTATTTACATGTGAGTTACTACTACTACCACTCCCCCATGGCACCATTTTTTGGTGATCCTCTTATCTAAAAGAAAAAAATTGATTTGATTTTCACAACTATGGAGGAATGAGAAAATAGACTCTATTTGATCATAAAGTAACAACTAGCCTGGCGTTTTTTCTACTGCTTTCTTCTCAGTAGTCTTGTCTTTCAGACTTCCATATTTCTTGCTTTTCTCAATCGAACTACTCCCATCGTCAAAGTTCATCCTCCTCTGCACGAATTCATGTTTAGTTAGCCCTGGCGAAAATCCTACCCTAAGGTTAGCTGGGCTAGCATGACAACCAAATAGCTCTGATTTCATTCTAACATAGTCGACCAAACCTCAGAACAGTAGCAACTTGCAAGTCGAGAGGATAGATTCGAATTTTCCTCCTCTAATTCCTGACAGATTAATGGATTGAGATCGAACATCAGTCATGCCTCTACCGATACTTCTCCATTATGTCATTAATCAACCGGAAGTTGAAATGAGAGTAGACATTCAAACCTTAACCCTGCCTTGGAGAAGACGAAGCTGGGATTGAAGATTTTCAATTAGGTTTCTATCGAAGGGTTGAAACTCGTCAGTTCCTGAGGTCGTTTCCATTGCTCCCGTAGCTCCTCTGTGATCGAGGGAATGTTCCGCTCCGTCCATTAGCCCTTGTACGTCGAGAAATACAGCCCCAGAGTTCAAACGACCACTGAAAAACAAATTATAAGGCCCCAAAGTTCAGACAGAATTAGGAATTCATCGCGAGGTAAAAGAGAATTGACGCATAGAAACGACGAGAGAACACATACGAAAGCTTCTTGAAGAACAGAAAAGGCACAATGTTACAGCAATGGAAAAATTCCGCAAATCATATAACACCAGGTTGCATCAAATCATAAAAGAAACCCTAAAACCCTAGCAGAGACGTTTCTCTGAAAACTGAGATTCAGAGGTTGAAGACGAGAAGAAAGAGACGAAATAGACTATTCGGAAAACCAAGTCAGAAGGCGGGAACGTATTTATAGAGCAAGTAAACACGCCGATGTACTACTTTGCGTAGCAGACCATGTACGGTATCTTCCGTGGGCAGTACAAGCCCAAATTTTGGTTAGAATCCCAAGTTATGAACATGTCCAGAGTTGACAGTAGGACTTTCATCCAACACCTAAACTCGAATAAAGTATGTCTCTCTTTAATTGAGATTCGACTGCTTTTCTTTTGGAGTCATTTGTTCGACAGGATTCTATTGACATGACTAAGTTTAAAGCATGACTCTGATATCATGTTAGATGAACACGACTTTCTACAATAGTATGATATTATCGACTTTGAACATGTCTCGTAACTTTACTTTGGACTTCTCAAAAGAGCTCATATCAATAGAGACAGTATTCCTTAACCGACGTGAGACTTTCATCCAACAGTTTCAAAAATCGAATGTGGTATAAGTTGGAATAAATCACATGCTTATACATTTTATACCATTTATTACTAAAATCATATAAATTATTTATGTATAAAATAATTATTCATACTTTATTAATTTATGTTAATTTTAACTTTAATTGACAAAATTAATCATACATCAATATTAAATACATTAAGTGCATATAAAATAGAATCACCTATTTAATAGAAATTCCATACATTTGTAAATTAAAAAAATATATAAAATAAGTAAATAATTAATATCCAAAATAAAAATAATCGGGAGCCACAAACGTTTCCGTCTAAAAAGTGAGTACCGTCACATCTATAAAAGCGATGGTGTTCGCGTCCAAGGGGCTACAATGGCGATCTCGGCGGTAATTGGATGGCGGACTGTGTTCGTTGTCTTGGCCTGTACGATGGCTACATCTATCGCTTACACCATCGCCATCGATGGCTCTCCTTTCCGCACGGAAAATTTCTCGCGGTACTCATCTCTTTTCATCCACTGAATGCTTTTCATTTTCCGTCTTCTTCGCGTTCAATTTACAGATTCTTGCTGCTTTAGTAGTTACTCTGTTCGTGTTTCTATCGATCATTTTAGGTATTTCTATACTGTTTAATGATTCATCCCGAGTTTAAAGTACTGTCGGAATGATTTTTGGGAGAGTTCTACGGTAAATAACAGAGAATTTTATCAAATCTAAATGCCTAAACTAATACAAATACTCTTACATTTCAGAAAATATCCATAAATTTTTATAAATTTTAATAATATTTTTAATTTTTAAAAGTCTTAAAAAAATATCCTCATGAACACAATTTTAAGTAGTCTCATTAATACATTTAAAGATTTTTTACAAAGTCTGAAAGTAACCGTTGATACAATATTTAAAGAATACTCACTAAAGGTTAAAAGCATTGTTAAACGAACACGACTCTCCACAATGGTATGATATTGTCCACTTTGAGTATAAGCTCTCATGGCTTTGCTTTCGGCTTCCCAAAAGGCCACATACCAATGCAGTTAGTATAGTTAGTATTCCTCACTTATAAACTCATGATCATTCCCTAAATTAGCTATGTGGGACTTTCATCATCCAAGATCTCCCCTCGAAAAAAACACGTCTCCCCTTAATCGAGGCTTGACTTCTTTGGAGTTTTAGTCATTTTTTACTGCCTTCGTACCTTCAAGGAGGCTTGACTCCTTTTTTTCTTTTTGGAGTCCTTTGTTCGACATTCGAGGATTTGCCAATATATTGGCACGGCTAAATTTAAGGCATGACTCTGATACCATGTTAGACGAACACGACTCTCCACAATGATATGATATTGTCCACTTTGAACATAAGCTCTCATGGTTTTGCTTTGGGCTTCCCCAAAAGGCCTCATACCAATGAAGTTAGTATTCCTCACTTATAAACCCATGATCATTTTCGATGTGTGACTTTCATCATCCAACAAGCATCATTAACATGATGTGTGACTTTCATCATCCAACAAGCATCACTAACATTGTTAATCTTTATATAAAAAAAAAAAAAAAAAATTCACATTTTTTATTCTCAAAAGAAAATTGTCTACCTACTCTTTATAGATTATCTCTAAATTTTTTTATGTAACTTTTCAAAGTTTGTGTACTTTTTAGATGTGGTATGAACAGCCGCGGTATTTTTGAAATTTGTTAAAAAAAAAGTTTAAAAATGATTTTTAAGTTAAAGTTAAAAGAGTATTTTTAAATCTTAAAAGAGAATTTTTTAAAATTTTCGTGCAAACTCAACTCTATTTTTTAAACAAAACATTAATAATCGAGATGCGAAAGACGAGTATTTTTTTTTTTCAAGTTTAATAATATATTTTTTATTTTTTTAAAATTTAAAAATATTATTCAAACTTCAAAAAACTTAATAGTATTTTTTTTTAGAATTATTTTTATTAAAAAAATTATAAAAATACTTTTATTTTTGCAGACTTATCAGTTTAAAAAATGATTTTTAACTTAAATAATGTTTCTAAAATGTTTTTAAACTTTTTTAAAATAAAAAAAACTTCACTCTTTGTAGATGAACTGTTCCAAAAAAATTCAGTAGTAACATTAATACCTTTGAAGATAATCTCCAGGAGAAGATAGACGGTTTCGGTTTGATGGTAAAAACCTTTTTTTATAAAGGTTTAGTTGTTAATAGAAGTTGTTCAAGATCAATATTAGTAGTAAACTGTTTTAAAAAATTAAAAGTATTGATGAATTTTTTTTATATATAATTTAAAGGATATTTTAAAATTTTTTTTGAAAGTTTGGATCGTTTTAAAATATTATTAAAAATTAGGTGTTCGAAGAAATGTCTGGCCGTATCGTAGAAAATGACTTGTTGTCTTGGTGAGTGTGAGACGTATTTTGAGTGCTGATTACATGGACCTGTGTATATTGTTGGATGATGAAAGTCTCATATCGATTAATTTAGAGAATGATCATGAGTTTATAAGTGAGGAATACCAACTCCATTGGTATAAGGCCTTTTGGGAAGCTTAAAGTAAAGCTCAAAGTGGACAATATCATACCATTGGGGAGAGTCGTGTTCGTCTAACATATATATTATGTCATTGTTTCACCAATTTGCTATAAAATTCTCATGTTAAAATCGTGGATCCAAGTGAGCAGGGAAATTGTGTTATTTGGTATACTTGCCTTTAGTGTCGGTGAGATCCCATATTGGTTGGAGAGGGAACGAAATATTTCTTATAAGAGTGTGGAAACCTTCCCTAGTAGACATTTTAAAACCAAGCTCAAAGGGATCCATATTTGCTAGCGGTAGACTTGGACTATTACAAATGATATTAGAGCCAAACATTCCTTATAACGGTATGAAAACCTCTTCCTGAAGCCCAAAAGGGAAAGCTCAAAGAAAACAATATATGCGTGGACTTGGACGATTACAAATGGTATAAGAGCCCAACATTTTTTATAAGGATATGAAAACCATGCGTGGACTTGGACGGTTACAAATGGTATCAGAGCCAAACATGCCTTAGAAGGGTACGGAAACCTCTCTCTGTAATGGACTGTTACAAATGGTATCATAGCAGACACTGGACAATGTCTCAGCGAGGATGCTGGACCCCAAGGGGGTAAATTATGAGATCTCATATTGATTGGAAAGAGTAACAAAACATTCCTTATAAAAGTGTGGAAACTTCTCCCTAGTAGATGCGTTTTAAAACCTCGAAGGAAAGTTCGAAAGAGAAAATCTAAAGAGAACAATATCTGACTAGCGGTGAGGCTGAACTACTAGACTATCCATTCTTATTCATCATCTTTTTTTGCTTATATTTTCCCTACAAGTCTGGACTTGTTCATTTAGGTTTGTACTTGCATGTTTCAGGTTAATGGTCGCAACCATAATTGACATTATATCAGCACCGTAGCCATTGCGGTAAGGAAATATCCAGTTTGTATAATAATTTATATTTTATGAAATTTTGACTGTGCATACATTTGGTGGGTAAACACAATAATACCTGTTGGATGATGAAAGTAAGTCCCACATCAGCTAATTTAGGGAATGATCATGAGTTTATAAGTGAGGAATACTAACTCCATTGGTTGAGGCCTTTTGGGAAGCCCAAAGCAAAGCCATGAGAGCTTATGCTCAAAGTGGACAATATCATACCATTGTGGAGAGTCGTGTTCGTCTAACATGGTATCAGAGCCATGCCTAAACTTAGCCGTGCCAATAGATTGGCAAATCCTTAAATGTCGAACAAAGGACTCCAAAAGGAAGGAGTCAAGCCTCCTCAAAGGTACGAAGACAGTAAAAAATGACTAAGACTCCAAAGAAGTCGAGCCTCGATTAAGGGGAGGTGTGCTTTGTTCGAGGGGAGGTATTGGATGATGAAAGTAAGTCCTATGAGAGTTTATGCTCAAAGTGGACAATATCATACTATTGTGGAGAGTCGTGTTCGTCTAACAATATCTGGTGGTTTCACTTCATTTTATAATTTATCAGGCATGGATTTCCTATAAGGAAGCAAACTGGATTGCTTCAACAATTTGGATAGTTTTTCTTGTATGTCTTGGCAGGTAATTATTTCGTTGGCTACTTTATTTATCACATATGTTCTTTTATTGTTGGATCTAATTAAATCCTCTTCGCCTATCATTTTCCACAGCATTACTACTTGTGCCTACATTCTTTGCCAGTTGTGGCAACTATCGTCTCAGGAATCCTTTGAAGATATTATGTACCACGTTATGATCAACCATCCAAACAAACCACGTATGTGTCAATGACTTTTATAAGTCACTAATTCTTTTCCAGAGTTATCGTCAGCAGATGTCCTCTTTCGGCTTTTTCTTTAAGGCTTTCTCTCAAGATTTTAAAACGAGTTTGTTAGGGAGAGGTTTTCACACCCTTATAAAAAAATGTTTCATTCCCCTCTCTAACTTATGTGAGATCTCACAATCCACCCCCAAGGGGTCCAACGTTCTCGCTAACCGATGTGGGTTCTAATAATCCATGCTCCAAGGGGCCCAATGCCTCGCTAACCGATGTGGGATCTCACAATCTACCCCCTTTCGAAGTCTAGCGTCAAGATCCACCCCCCTTTGAGGCCAGTGTTCTTGCTAATCGATGTGGGATCTCACAATCCAACCCCCTTCGGAGTCCAACGAACGTTATCGCTAACACTTGTTCCCCTCTTCAATCAATGTGGGATCTCACGATCTGCCCTCTCGAGGCTCAACGTCTTCGTTGGTACACACCACAGTGTCTGGCTCTGATACCATTTGTAAAAATCCAAAGCTCCAAGCCTACCGCTAGCAAATATTATCCTTTGTAAGTTTTTCCTTTCGAGCTTCTACTCAAGGTTAAGTAGAGGTTTTTGCACCCTTATAAAGAAAGTTTCGTTCCCCTCTCTCATCGATACAGGATCTCACAATCCACTCCTTTCAAGACCCAACATCCTTACTAACCGATATGAGATCTCACATAACTTTGACAGTGTGTCTAATTTCCATTAACAAATAAAATAAAAACATTTTTAACAATTGAGTGGAAGGAAGGATAGATGTGATTTTGTTGAGTTTGAGAAACTTTATTATTTTGATCCTTTTCTTAAACACAATTTTGGAAGGAGATTTTTACGCCGTAATTTCTCTTTCAACTCGTTCTTAATTTTACTGTTCATCAAGTGTTCATGCTTTCAAATGATGTTTTCTCTTTTAACCCATTTGCAGTTGGATGGTAACAACACTCATCGATTTCTTCACACATGCCACTGTTTTGTCGGTAAGGTTTAAATTCCTACCATTGCGGAGATCTGTTTTCCTATAAAGTGGTATTAGAGTTATGTCAACTTCAAAGGTGTAATTAAAAGTGACTTAGGTTATTGCCAGTTAGTATCTAATTAAATCTCCGTTAAGAGTTAGATTTAGTTTTTGATTTGATTTTGTTTTGACGGGTCTGTTACCAGATTTTCCTTCAGATTTTTAGATAGATTTTCTAAATATCTTTTTGTATTCTCTTCTATATATATAGCATTCTTTCATTAACAGTATCGAACAAAGAAGTTGTGATACTCGAAAGTGTAGTCACATCTCTCAAGCTTCGAACATGTGAGCCTCAAAGGTGTAGTCACAGTGACTCAGGTATCGAACAAAGAAGTTGTGAGCCTCAAATGTGTAGTCAAAGTAAAAACCCACGATAAAGTTCCATTAGACTAGTAATAGTACTCTAGAGAAGAAGACTCATTTAGATAGTGCTAGACGAATAGAGATGATTGAGACTTGCAATGTGCTCCAAAAAAGAGACGACTGTCGTCTAGATAATGCTAGACAGATAGATACGACTGTTTATGAGGATAGACTTAGCTTCTTGATAGTTTTTCTCGTTCTTTTCTTTTCACGACTCCGTTAATCATCGGAAAGTTGAATAAACGTTCTTTGCTTTTCCATGTAAACTCAGATCTGGATGTTCTATAAAGAAGAATCATGGCTTACTGCAATTTTTTGGATAGTTCTGGTACAGACTCTTGGGAGGTAATCTTTATGTATATCTATATCTATATCTATATATATATATATCTAATAACAATGGATTATCCTCTAAATATTTCAGCACCTCTACATGTCCCTTCATTGTTAAGGAATTGTTCAAGCTCAACTCCGAGGATCCAGCCCACCTCATTTTGTTGAAAGCTTCCCACAGGCAAGTCCACTCTTCTTATATTAGGCCTAATAAGGCTATAAAATATTTATTTATTTTAATATATACGTCTTTTTTTTTAAAAAAAAAGAATTAAAATATTTTAATATGAATTTATGGTTAAAAGTTTGATGGAAAAAATGAGATAAAATTGAAAATGAATGACCAAAATTAGAACAAAAACCCTAACATAAATATGAGAAAACAATGAACGGAAACATATTTAAATTTTCATTTCAATTATCGTAGATGATTGACTTGTTTAAGATTAGTTCGATTGACCCGCATCTTAATTTATGGCAGGTTGGGTTATGAACAAATTATTTGACGAGATCATTGTGATTCGGCTGCCTTGCCTTTTAATATCTGTTTTGTTTAATTAAATCTAAAAGTATGTATATTTTGTGCATTCTATAATATTATATGTCATAGTGAAGTTAGAGTTAGATATCTTATATAATCATACTTTAAATTTTAATTTTATACTATTTAATTTTAACTATTAAAATTTGAAATTTGTTTCTAAACTTATTGGAATTTTTTTTTTTTTTTTTGTATTATTTATATATTATTTATGTAAACAAGATTAAACATATAGAAATTAAATTTAGAGGATTAGAAATAAAAATATTCTACACGTAAATTTAATTAGATTTTTAAAAAATAAACGGTTGAAAGATTAATATAAGTAAATTTAACATTTTTAGTAGTTGCATTCCTGTCCAAATAAATGAAATGGATGAAAAGAAGCCACGTGGACACGCAGTTTCCACTAACTTCCGTCTTCTTCAACTCCCGCGGTTGCTCTCGTTCTTCTACTTCCCGCGCTCTCTGTATCACTGCGTCTCTAATGGCGAGCTCGGCGGTAATCGGATGGAGGATTCTGTTCATTCTACTGGGCTGCACGATGGTTGCAACTCTCGGATACACACTCGCCACTGATGGCTCTCCTTTCCGCAGAGAACTTCTCTCACGGTACTCTCTGTTCTACGATATACGTTTTTCACTTTATTGATTGTCAATCCGTGTCCTTCTTCGTCTTGATACCTGTCCGCCTTCGCCCCTCCCCCCTTCAACATACAGAATTGAACTGCTTCAGCTGCTTGTTTCACGTATTTAGCGATCGCTTGTGTATATTTCAGTTTGAATGTGCATCGACGGCTTCTTTATGCGGTCTAAGTAATACAGTGGTTAAAGGAGTAACTATATTGACTATAAAGCGGGTGAAAATGCCAGAAATCTATAGGTCGAGTGATATTGGGAATGGTCGGTAGTGTTAATAAGATTATAGGTTGCTTGTTTCACTACGAATTGATTTTGAGATAATTTTGAGATGGAACCATGTTTGTAGAATAGGCGGGTATACTGAATTACAAATAATTTATGCTAAAGTAGAACACTTAGATTTGTTCATGAAATTAAGGGCTGTTTGGGTGTATTTTTCTAAAATTATTTTGTTGATCGGTTTTTGGAGTTGTTTGTTCTATTTTAGTCGCTCACAAATGTTCAAATTTAGTCTCCTTAAACATCTAAATTTAGCCTCGTACTTCAATAATTATTACGTTTAGTTTCTTGTTCAATTTTTAGGAAACTCAGTCTTGATGATTTTGAAAATATATATTCACACTGTGTGATCTTATCTTATATGAAAACGTATTAATTTTGATGACAATTAACTTGAAACTAATAATAAGAACGAATCATTAATTTTAGACAGCACAAAGCCTTAGTTTAAAGGTTTGATAGCGCATAGACTATAATGATATTATTCTTAAAATATAGGGTTCAAAATGATATTTCAAATTTTATTTTCCTCCAAGCATCCACAATATGCTTTTTTTGTCACTGAATTTGTGAACTATCCAGATTGGATTTTCATTGAATCTTCATGTATTCAACATAAATTTGGCCACCGGTTTCATATTTGCTAAGTGGTCATGACACCTATATTATTTTTTGGATTAAAGGTTCGAAATTTCACTTCACATTAATTGCATTTTTTTTGTTACTTGGAAGAAAATGATCAAGTTAAAATATTCAGTATGTACTGAGAAGAAGATTTGAATCTTGCCTTTATTCTTGTGCAATCCTCAACATGGGATTAATATTGAAGCTTAATTTTATTTTCCATAATAAATCTTGTTATAATTATATGTTAGATGGTTCTGACTCCTGGAAATGGGTGCTGTTTTCTCACCTTCTTAACTATTAATTTTTCTCTATCTTATTATTCCTACAAATCTGGACCTTTTCAGTTACGTTTGTACTAAATATGTTTCAGGTTAATGGTGGTGGTATTGATTGATTTCTATTTCAACGTCATAGTTATTGCGGTATGGAACAATTAGTTTTCTTACTGTTTTCTATTTTTCAAAATTTTGACTTTGCGTACATTTAGTTGTTTCTATAGCTTAACCTCTTATGTGGTGAATGGAGCTGCTAGACCATTTGGGTAGGGGCAAAAAGTCCTGTTTATTTCACTTAATTGTATATCGATGTGAAGATTATGAGTTTTGATAAGAAACCCGTAACAATTTGAAGCGAACACTCTAGAACCCCAAAGCCAATTTAGTTTCAATCTCAAGGGAAGTGATAGATATGGATTACCTCGACAATCAAGATCCAAGATGGAGTAGATGGGCGAAACCAGCTTGAATGTTCTAGCCATGCAATTTCTAAGGACAAGAAGTTGTGCCAATCTCAAGGAAAAAGAAAGAAGTTGTGTTTGTATCAAGTCTGATGAATGTCAACAATGAGAAACCTTGATTAATCTAACCCGACCGAAACCATGTTATGCTTTTGGACCATACATATGTAACTCTAGATGAAACTCTAAGCTAAATATTGAATAAACTGAATTTTAAGGCCACATGCTAGGTCAAAGTAAGGCTGTCCTTATTCTAACATGATCTAGAGGGGTAAAATTAGATGAATACAAAATATCATGAACGATTCATAAATTGTAGAATTAATCTTACATATGTGGTTAAGCACTCACGGTAATCTCTCTCTCGCTCTCTCTAATATATTAGGCATGGGTTTGCTACAAGGAATCAAACTGGATTGCTGCAGCGGTTTGGATAGTTTTTCTTGTATGTCTAGGCAGGTAATTACTTCGCATCCTTGTCAAGCTCACCTTCCAGCCTAAAGCTTGTTTAACCATAGGATATATTAGTGTTTATAGCACTGATGAGTTCTTTTGAATCAAATTTTCTTGTTGGAGTTTGGTAGATATATTTTGACGCTTGATAATACTATTTTTATTTATTTCCATTCACGAACAGGGGAAATATCCAACGTTTTTAATGCCTTTTTCAATTTTCAGATGATTATAAGTATTTTACTTGCCCTTTTCAACTATACTTTTAGAGTCTGATTCAGTTCATTATTTCTTGCATATTTTTTTCAAAGCATATTTTTTTCAAAGCTGATTCTTGGATAACTTTATTGTTAAAGTTTTTATAGGAACTTTGATTTCCAAACTCTTACTTGTTACTAAGATCGAATTTGTTTCTGCATCATCTANTTTATTTCAATTTGAAGTTGTTGTTTTTTTTTTTTTTTTTTTTTTTTTTTTTTTTTTTGATTGGTAATCCTTGCAGATTGAATCTTCATTTTATTTAGTTTTAGATCTGATTAACTTTTCTACCTCTATCATTTTCCTCAGCATCGCTACCTGTGCCTACATTCTTTGGCAGTTGTGGCAATTATCATCTCAGGAATCATTTGAAGATATTGTGTACAATGTTCTGATCAAGAATCCAAACAAGTGTGTATGCAGTAAGCCTAGTTTAGTATGTACTGTGAGTCTTATGTCTCTTATATGGTTAATTCCATCAGAAGCTTCCTTCATATGTTCTATTTGGAATTCTTTTTACGTTCTTCCTGACTATTCTACTGCATAGTTAAAGTCCATTCTTTTTCTTTTCTCATGTGTTTAAGAAATTAAATGAAATGAAAGAAGCTTTTTCTTTCTTTCAATTCACTCAGTTAATAGATAAATTCAGCATCCGATGCTATGGTTATTCTTTCTTCTAGACTTTGAGAAACTTTATCATTCTGTTTCCTATTCTTTATCATGATTTTCTTGTTGGCTTATATATATAGGAATGACATGCAGCAGCATAAGAAGCACTCCAATATTTTGACTGCAAAAATAGTTTTCGGTGCATTGGGTTGTTCGATGGTGGTAGCGTTGGTCTTTCTTTTCAGCGAGGGTTCACCTTTTCGCAAGGAGCTTTATACACCGTAATTTCTGCTTTTATTTCTTCCTTAATTTGATTGCCCTTTTAAGTGCTAGTGCTTTGAAATGATGTTTTCTCGTTATAGGGAAAAGAAAAAAAAAAAAAAAAAAAAAAAAAAAACAATGGTGTTGATATCTAAACCTTGGAAAGTGAAGTAATTTACTGTTCATGTTCTTACATAATGGTAATTGCACTTTTTTGTTAGTGTGATATACAACAACCAGGAGTTGATTAGTGAAAACAAGGTGTTTATGACTTTTCCTTGACTTGTTGGATACTAGGAAGGTTCATTGATCACCATTGACTATGCAATTTCTGGATTTTGCTTTGAACAGATTTTGCATAAATCATTACACTTTTTCCTGTTATTGATATAATAACCTCTTTGACCGATATTATGGAGTAATTATCTTGTTATAGAGGTTAACAAGCTGTTAGAACATTTGCAGCTGGATGGTGGCCACGCTGATCGATTTCTATATAAATGGCACAGCTTTATCGGTATGTCTTAAATTCCTCATATTTCACACTTGTCGCCTCTAGATGGTTAGATGCACCACCTTTTTGGTAGGAGGCACGCACTCGATAAGTTTCATTCTTCATGCATCTCTTTGTGATGATGAACTTTTAAGGGGCAACATGATGAATTTAGTAGCAATCTAAGATTGTTCTACTACCCACAATTAAAGCTGAAGAAGCTATAGTAGGCGAACTTTTTCTTGAGGAATTTTCTCCCCCGGAGGGTTTATTAGTGAATGTAATAGCAAGATTATATCTCTAAAGGGTCAAAGGGCATAATTTACACCAAGATAGGCCAATAAAAATTATAGTGTCATGATGGATATCTTTGGCTATTCTATATCATTGAAGAATCTATTGTTTCTTTCTAACTAAAGATGCCAAAGAACAGATCTAATGAATTAAAGTCGAACCATATAACCTTTTCCGTTATTGAAAGGAAAAGAAACGATTGTTCCCTGTTAACAAAGCCTCTAGTTTGAACTATTGAAGCTAACCCTAACATTCAGAATTCAGAAGAAGCTTCGCTTCTTGATAGTTGTTTTCATGACTTCATTGGTCATCTAAAAGCCGAATAACGTTTTTCGTCTTTCCATATGAAATTAGGTCTGGATGTTCTATAAAGAAGAATCCTGGCTTACTGCACTCTTGTGGATAGCTCTATTCATAATCTTTGGGAGGTAACGTGTCACTTTTTGTTGGAAAAGTCGCATATCTGTCTTTATTATTGCATTTGGAACCTGCCATTGGTCAAGGAAATAGTGATACATTCTTTCTCCACGGTCGATCATTTTAAGTTCATTTCTCAGCTCTCTCTCTCTCTATATATATATTACACACACACACACACACATATACACATCAGTGCATTCTTACGTTCATTAATATTAAGATGCTCAAGAAGACCTTGACGCTTTGAAGGATGTAGAGAAAATGTGTTTCTAATCAATTGAATTGTTAGGAAGGGATAAAGGTTCTAGCCGGAGGGATACACATTGTGTTAATGCTGTATTTGTCTGTCCACATGGGCCTTGGTGAATAGTCTTGTATTTTCAATGAATCCTAAAATTGTTCGGGGTTTGTTAGTTTATTGTGTTAATGACTGTATTTATCATATCTCCTAATATACTTTATTTGTCAAAAGAAAAAGGTAGAAATTTTTTATGTATGCATTTTAGGGATCTTAGTTTGATAAGTTATAATCAAAGTTATACTCACTTGGGCTTATCTATCTGTTCTGACAGTGTAATCCTTCTAATATTTCAGCGCCTCTTTATGTCCTTTCATTGTTAAGGAGCTATTCAAGCTCAACTCCGAAGATCCAGCATACCTTGTTTTATTCAAAAATTCCAACAGGCAAGTCCACTCTTCTTGTTATATTTATTTGTTTTTTGTTTTTTAAACTAAGCTATAGACACTACTCTCACCAATAAGCTTCCCTTAACCAAGTTTTGAAAACTAAAAATTTGACTAAGAATTTGAATTCGAATTTTCTTTAAGAAAAAATGAAAATTATGATAAACAAGCATAAATTTAAAAAACATAACGGAAAACAAAGTCGTTATCAGAAAGGCAACAAACCTAAGCTGTAGTTTGATTTATCTAATTTTATGAATGTGAACTCTTGCCGGCACACTACAGTTTATAACATTTTGAACAACAAAAAGAAATTTCATCACTACTTTGAATTGGGTTGGGTCGAGTTCACTCGTTTGTGAATATTTTAATATTTTAAAAAGAATGTAAGACTAGAATATTGAAAGGAAAGTATGTTGGGAGTGGTGCTCGGCAGGCTCTTACCATGGTTCATTCCGTTGTTTTAACTACTTCAAACTATTTCTATATAACAATTACCATTTTGATTCTGTTTAGGAAATGATGATAATGGTTGTCCTCTATGTAGCCTTTTGGGTTAGTAAAGGTAAGTAAAAACTTACCGTGGCTTCTTACTTGCATCTTGTAATTTGTTTATGGTAGGTCAGAAAGAAGATATGAGAGAATGTCATGCTCATAAGCAGAAGTTAGATGATTTAAACTCGATTTGGTACGTATCGAAGATGTTACATTAAGAGCAGAATCCATAAGATATCATGATATTTGAAGGGTAATTTAGTCCAAATGCTACTATGTTTATATTTAGTCTCTAGGATTAATACTATTATTGAAATGCTACTATAACAAATTTGGTCTAGTTAAATTGACATAAATAACAAATTGTAGGCTTTATTTTTCGAGTTTAAATAATTTGCTCATAAACTAATTAAAATTTAAAAAATGACAAGCAAATTTGTCTAAAATCTTATTTAATTCGCAGTTTTTTTTACTAAATAAAATTATAAAGGGTTTTTTTTTTTTAAAACTCTCAATTTTTTTTCTTATATTAAATACTTTAAACTAATTTACAATTATATTCTTAATAATAATATTTTAAGCAATTTACAATTATTTAATCTCTCTATTCATTGAATATTCAATTCAAAATGACATTACGGACGAAAGAAACCGAAGACTTCCATTGCAAGTCCTATCTAAATTCACAGTAGTAAGGCGGATTAGATATATCTTTAGTTCCTATATAACTAGTTAATATCTAATATTACATGTACATGTGTTTCTTCCCTAACGTAAACCAATTATTCATATGTTGGATTTCATCGAATTCTAGTTCTAGAATCATTCTTCGAAGCATCCACAATGGTTGTCTTATAGTAATTCGATTCAATACATCTAGTAGACTCCACCCTAGTTCGGTTTTGAATTAGAGACATTCAAAATGATGAATCAACGTCGATTATAACCCCTAGCCTTCCAAACTAATGATGCGGGTTCGATTCCCGCTATCCGCTTATCTTATTCTTATTATATATTATAAATATAATAAATTATTCATTAATTAATTGAAAATTTTCAATTAATTAAAAATTAAAATGGAATTATTTGATAATAAATAATGAAAAGGTGTGAATAGATAGATGAGAACTTATATTCATATATATATTCTTGCTTTAACATTTTGAAAAAAAATTAAATAATTAAAAAATTAAAAACCCATGTATTTTTATTTAAACATTTCATATTTTTATCAATCACATCATTACCACATAAGTTAAAAAAATTGGAGCGACTCTAATTAAATCAATTTTATTATTAGATTAAATTACGCCTCTAAAATTAACCAACTACTTCCAAAAATAAAAATCCATATTTAAAATAAAAGTTAAAAATGAGTGTTTTATTTTTGTAAATACAAATAATTATTGTTATTATTATTGTGTAACATTTTAAAATAATTAGTGAATGAATTGTTATTTAAAAATTTTAATTAAAAAAATGAAAATGAAAATGAACAATTTTAGGGAAAAAAAAAATTACGATCAGCCCTAAAAAAAAAGGCAACAAATTTAAATTTTAAAAAGTATTTTGATAATTAAAATTTAAAATTCATATTTTTATTATTTAAATAATTATATTGGTTGTTGAGTTTTTTTTTATAATTAACTCTGAATTTTTTTTTCTTGTTTTAAATACTTTAAACTAATTTACAATTATCATTCTTAAATGATATTTTAAAAAATTATTTAAATTTAATATATATATTAAAGATATGTTATATATTGGTAAACTATTTTTTAAAATAAATTATATAAATAAAAATAAAGTTAAATAGTTTGATTCAATAATGTTACTTTAACTCATTCAAATAATAAAATTAACTATTTTAAAAAAGAAAATATAAGATCCAAAATTTAAACTAAAAAATATTAAATTATAAATGAATAAAAAGCTTGAAATAAACAAAAAAATTATTTATTTTTTAAAATTCAAAACACAAAATTTAAAATTACTTTACAATTCAATTAATTTTAAAAGATTTCGAATTTTTTTACAAATTTCAATTAGTTTTAAATTTTTTTTGAATTGGTCAGAGACTTCTATTAATTTTAATATAAAATTGTAATTATTATGTATACAAATAAAAATATAAATGTGTTTTTTTAAAAATTAACTCTTAATTTTTTTTTTCTTGTTTTAAATACTTTAAACTAATTTACAATTATTTTTTAATAACAATATTTTAAAAAGTTAAAATATTATTATTTAATAAAACTAATTAATATGTAAGTAAGAAATTATATCCAAATTCTTAAGAAAAAACAATTTAAGTTTTCAAAATATTATAATTTGAATATTTTAATTCAACAATACTATAATCCAATAATCAAATTAAAAAAAATACAAAATCCAAAATTTAAACTAAAAATATTAAATATTTTTAAATAGAAACACAAAATTTAAAATTGTTTTAAAAAGATTCTGAATTTATTAAGGATTTTTATTAATTTTTAAAGATTTAGAATTGGTTAAGATTTGAAATTCAAATTAGAGATTTATTAGATAATTAAATTAGTTAAGATTTGAGAAAATAAAAAATTGAATTTAAAATATTAGATATAATAGATATTTTATTTGACTTAGTTAAAATAGGATGATAGAATATTTAAAAGACCGAAAACCCCTCAACAACGTGATAAAAGATACGGCTACGATGACACGTAGTTGGGCTCTCCTAAACGCACCGTTTCGAAACCTCCCGCTTCTTTCTTCCTATAAATACGTTAGTTACGTTCGAATTCACTACACACTTCTTGCTGTTAGTGTTAGAGGAACTGAAGAAGAAAAGTAGAAAAAGAAAAGTAGAAAAGAGGAAGAGAGGGAGGGAAAACCCAAAAATAAGGCTTCGATTTTCCATCTTAGAGGGTATAAATAGTGTTCTTGTGGTCTTCTTCGCCTGTTCGATCTCAGTCGGTAATCTGCCTTCTACTTTTAGTCTTTTAGGCAACTATCTTATCTTCTTTTCGCTGGTTTTTTTTGGTTCTGAGACGGTATGGCGGCTATGATTCCGGCACCAGTGATTTCTGCTCCGATTCAAACGGCGGTCATTCCTCCTCCGGTGGGCTCTGTGGCCCCTGGAGAAGTGTTTTTAAGTTCTTCATTGTATGTGGGCGATCTGGAGAATAACGTGAACGAGGCACAGCTTTTGGAACTGTTTAGCCGTGTGGCTCAGGTTGTCTCCATTAGGGTTTGCAGGGATCAGACACGCAGGCTATCGCTTGGATATGCTTATGTTAATTTTAGCAATCATCAAGAAGGTTCGTTATTCCGTTCTTTTTCGTTCATAGTGTTTATTTGTGTTTTTTTCTCTGTTTTTTTTTTATAATACGCTTTGATTTTGGTACTTTTGTGTTTTCTTTTCTTTTCTTTTTTTTTTTTCTCTGAGTCTGCTTAGACAATTGCATTTGAGAAATGAAAATTGAAAATTATTTTATTCTCATTCAATTTTAAATACTTTTTAATTTTTTTTTGTTAATTGCTGATAATTTGCACACAACCAAACGTGAACAGAAAGCTATCTTTCAGATGATTCGTTCAAGTTTCATATGATCTTATTAGATAATTAATGGGGAATAGTTTGTTTTCGATTTCAGTTTGGAAGAATTTAACATTAAAAAAGAATTTCATAGAAATAGTTTCAACCGGACCAAAATCAATTAAAGAAACAAGGAACTGTTGTATTTCTTCAACTTTTGGATATACGTTTTTAAACGATCTTTTGATACAAACTTATATATTGAATCTCTTCTTGTTTCATTTCATAAATTCTCAGCTATCGCTGCCATGGAACACTTGAATTTCACCTCTCTTAACGGGAAGCCTATCAGGATTATGATCTCTAATCGAGATCCTAGCATTCGGAAAAGTGGCTATGCAAATGTTTTTATCAAAAATCTGGACGTATCAATTGATAACAAAGCATTGCATGATACATTTGCTTCTTTCGGTACTGTTCTTTCTTGTAAAGTTGCGGTTGATAGCAATGGTCAATCAAAAGGTTATGGATTTGTGCAATTTGTTACCAAGGAAGCAGCCGAAAGTGCCATACTAAAGTTGAATGGCATGCTCCTCAATGACAAGCAAGTATATGTTGGCCAATTCATTCGACGCCAGGAAAGGATGCGAGCAAATGGATTACTATTTACTAATGTTTACGTAAAAAATTTACCAGAAAATATGACGGAAGATGGCCTAAAAAATCTGTTTGGTGTACATGGTACCATTACTAGTGTAATTGTTAGGACCGATTCAAATGGAAAGTCCAAAGGTTTTGGTTTTGTGAACTTTGAGAACGCAGCCTCTGCTGCTGATGCAGTTGAAAAGCTGAATGGTACCCTCATTGGTGAGGACAAGATTTTGTACGTAGGCAAGGCTCAAAGGAAAGCAGAAAGGGAGGCTGAATTGAAAGAAAAATTCGAACGGGATAGAAAGATTAGATTTGATAAATTACAAGGCGCAAATTTGTACATCAAAAATCTTGATGACCATATTGATGATGAGAAGCTTAAAGAATTATTCTCTGAGTATGGAACAATCACATCATGCAAGGTTCGTATCGTTTTTCTTTTGGCGATCTTCGTTGTGTCTTCTTCTAAATTCCATTGTTAATTTTTGCTTAGATATCTGTTTGATGATGAGCCAGGTTATGCTTGACGAAAATGGAGTGAGCAAGGGGACTGGTTTTGTTGCCTTTTCTTCACCAGATGATGCAGCTAGAGCCGTAATTTTTCATTCCTTTTTGATTCACTTATGGGTTCTATTTTCCGAATATGAAGGGAAATTGGAACTTATTTTTATGTCTCTTTTAATGTGTTTTTTAGATAAATGAAATGAATAGAAAGATGAAAGGAAGGAAGCCTCTGTATGTGGCTGTTGCCCAGCGCAAGGAAGAAAGAAAGGCCCAGCTACAGGTGTGATTCGTCTTCTTTTGGAATGCTACATAACAGTTATATAGTTCTTGTAAATGGTTCTCATGTCTTGTTATTGTAAATCCACAGATTCAATGAGAGGTTTTATGTATATTTGAGGTTTCTTAAGAAATCAATTGAATTTTGATTGGTTGCTGGATTCTTCTTTGTGTCTAGACACAGTTTGCTCATATCCGAGTAGCTAGTGAAATATCATCACTGACCTCGGGAATGCCCGGATTTCATCCAGGGGCACCCCGACTTGCTCCTCAGCAGCTGTATTATGGTCAGGAAAACCCCGGCCTGGTGCCCCCACCTCCTGGATACAGCTTCCAGCCTCAACTTATGAGCGGAATGCGACCTAGTATGGGCCCCAACTTCATCATGCCTTACCAGTTTCAGAGACAAGTACAGCATGGGCCACGCTCGGGGATCAGGCGTGGTGGAAATACACAACCTGTACATCAGCAGCAGGTAAACTGAATTACGTTGTTAAGATCATCAATCTACTCGCTATTTCAATGTTTGTGCCACACATAATACATAATCATCGATCATCGATCTACTCGCTATCTGAGGTTAGTAAATTTGTCGTCTCATTTTTTGAATCCAGTTAATGCTCCGTGGCGCTGGACAAGGTTATAGATACATGAACAATGCAAGAAATGGATTAGAGCCGCTGGTCCTCCCCCAAGGTCTTGTTGGTCAAATGATGCCTCTAGGTTTTGATAATTCTGGGATGTCTAGCCCACCAATCGACATCCAGCGATCAAGGGCTGTGCCTACTTCAACACTCGCATCTGCATTAGCTTCTGCTACACCTACACATCAGCGTTTGGTATGGCACCATGTTTGTTTCCTTTGATTAGAGAATAAAAGTGAAACCATATTTGTAAGATTAACTATAGCTTCTGCATTATTGTTACAGATGCTCGGCGAGCAGCTGTATCCACTCGTAGAACGTCTCGAGCTAACTCATGCGGCAAAGGTTACTGGAATGTTGCTCGAGATGGACCAGCCAGAGGTGCTTCATCTCATTGAATCACCTGATGACTTGAAGAGTAAGGTGGCTGAGGCAATGGAAGTCCTCCGCAAAGCTTCGTCGGAACCCGACCTCTCTGATCAGCTTGGTTCGTTGGTGCTGACCAAATGAACGACGACGACAACCAAAAACGAGAGTGTCGGTTCTCAGACATTCAATTTCCCTTAGAACATTCTTTATTCCGCATGGTGAATATATTATTTATGGTTTTGGGTTTTAGCCTTCTCTTTTCCTAAAGCATCCTTCAAATTAGCTCCCTAGGATTTTTTTTTTTTTTTTTTTTTTTT
>NW_019272030.1:2495404-2505011 GCF_002738345.1 Cucurbita maxima | reverse complement strand
TTTTTTTTTTTTTTTTTTTTTTTTTTTGGGTCTTGATTTAGTTCGATTTAGAATTTTGGTAGTTTTCTGGTTGCTGTCTAGTTTTGAAAAATTTTGTTGATAACGCATTTGTTATTTGGACATGGTACATTCAAAGTCTTATTACTTTTCAATATTCAATATGAAAAAAAAAATTCTTCTGTAACTTCACACTTTGAAATGGACCAAAAACTAACCTGCCTTTGCACTCAAGGGTCAATCTCCGTTTGGCTTGAGGAAACCTTTGCACGCCTCCGTTGCCTTTTGGGAGGCCTATGCCTCATAGAAACTGTATACTTGAGATTGTCCCTTGATCCGTAGGTCTTGACACAAGGTTAAAATTCTAGCTTTTCCAGAGTGGTATCTCACCAATGGCTCGGGCCCCTTGAGAGGGGCTTTCTTCGCCTTCCACCCAAGCTGCATAGGAAAAGCCCAAAGCCAATCCGAGGAAACAGTGAAGCTTCATAGAGTCAGGAAACAGTAAAGCTTCATAGGGTCTTTCTGTCCAAATGCAGTTAGTCACTCACACTTTGTAATAGACCGAGAACTAACCTGAAATGACAATAACCCGAAATGACAATTGATTGGGGTGAGGAAACTTTCCTTTTTTAGGATACTTCGAGAACAGATTCGGTGGAAACCGGATGAGCCCTATAGCAATTTTGAATGCATATATGGTGAGTATAATTCAAATTGCAAGCAACTGTCATTTGAAATCAGGGTGGATATCATCTTCAACAATTTCATCATTTATGATCATCTTCAAGGTATCCATGTCCTGTTCTGTTCCCATATTTTCTCCCTTTCTGCCTCCGCAGTTGTCATCTTCAGTTATGTATTCACTCCACTTGGAAGGACCTCCTACCTTGCTGCAAGCATTTTCATCGTCTTTTGTCGACAGCGATTCCCAGTTTCGAATCTCATCTGCAATTTTACGACTGTTTTTGCTCAACTTTCTGGCCTGGAAAGGTGCAAGAAGTGTTATGATCATCTCAGAGTTTTACCTTTGGAGCTTAGATGATGCTTGGCTTTCAACGAAACTTTTTCATCATCTTCTCGGACGCCTTTACTCCATTTTGATGCTTGAATGGCTGAATTCTTGGCAATGTGTGTCCTCTTCGGGAAAACTGGTCTGTAAAATATTTTTCCTTCTCCACTTTCCGGCCTGTTTGAACAGCTCGTTGAACAGTGCTTCCTGGTTTTTTCTTCTGGAAGCTCCGTCACAATCTTTCCGTCAGCAAAATCACTCCCTGCTCTAGTAAAAAAAAATCATCTGACGAAGATTTTACTTAGGAATTTTTCAATAAACTACTCGTAAAAATGCATTTGAAATTCAGTGACCTAATTCTCGTTCGTTTTCTCTTCCAGTTTGGCTGCGATCTTCCTCGAGATCGAGGTACTCACTCCAATCGCTACGTCTTTTTCTCTTCTCGTTGAAATCAAGCTGATCCTCGTCAACAATTTCCTCATCAAATATCTCATCGACTTTCGTCTGTTCATCCGCATATTTCCGAGACATATTGAAGCTCTGTACGAACTTACGGACGTCTTTAGCCATCGGAGCTCGAGCAAACACCTTCTGCACCGATTGCTTCTCGTTGCAGACTGCACAGATCCACTTATTCCCGCTCCTTCGCTGCTGCTTCACCTAAATCGAAACCACAGCCATTACAGAAGTTACAGAGAGAGACATTGAAGGACAAAGAAGAAACAGAGAGGGAGAAGGAACGAGATCCATGCCTGCATCGTGGAGCATTGAAAACACTGGACGGCGATGAAGATCGTCGACATTCCTGCTTCACGGTACGCTTCTTCGATTCTAATCTTTCTTTGTTTCGAGTTTCAATCTGGAGCGATCGTTCTCAGTTCCGATTGGAAATTTTGGCGCCATTTTTTTAGAATTTGGACCATACGTATCTCTCTCGTGACCCATTTTGGGAATTGGGCTTCTTGTTTCTGGCCCATATTTACGATTATGGGCCTCCCATTTATTGGTGCTCCAAACCTTCGCGCTTAACTTCCAAATATCTAATTCTCCGTAAAATCCGGACATTTATTATATACTTGACTTCATCCCTTCCTCTCAAGTTCCTCGTTTGTCTCTTTTAATTTTATTTTCCTTTTGGATTCCAACATATTTTTGGGCTAAATACTAAATAATGTAAAATGGTAGAAATTAATTATTGATTTTTTATTTATTTTTAAATAATGAATGATTTTTATTCAACATTTAACACGTCATTAAATGATATATTATTTTATGGCAAATGACCCAATTTTTCTATTCTCGAACTGTAAACACTCCTTATGAATGAGACAGATGGAACTCGGTCTATTTACTCCTTCTTTCCCGAACTGTAAAGAAAGAAGCAAGAATGATCCTTCACCTTCAAACACTGAAAAAGAAGATGAGACTGAACTCCTCTCCCTATTTATTCTTTCATTTTCCAGGGTAAAGCAGCTAATCTAATTCATAGATTCTACTTGAACCTGATTGACCGAGGTAATGCATTCGGAAGAAAACTGGGGCAATTTTAAGCACTTTTGAGGCAATTTATATCCATTGGCCTAAAGTTTAATTTCAAATGTGGCAATAATTTTGAAAGTGACTTAGGGTTCAGAATTATGAAATCTGTTCCATGAAACTAAAGCTGTACAAAATTGGAAGGTTCAATGATTTGTAGTGGAAAAGAAAGAATTATTTGAACTTACATTGAGGAGTGCTTGATTAGAGGTTGGGAGGTTTTGGTCCATTCTTCTGGAGGACTCTTCACCTCCATCAACAATGCTACCACTTCCTTCATTGTTGGCCTTTCTGCTGGGGAGGAGTTCACACAAAACATTGCTATTCCAAGTGTTTGAAGCATTTCTTGCACCATTTGATCTGGTAAACTTTGGAGCTTTGAGTCGAGTATTGTTATCGCGGGTTCGAAGCTTGCCATCTTCTTCTTTACCCACTCAACAATGTGAAGGCCATCTCCAACTTGTGTCTCGATTGCACTACGGCCGCTTAGTATCTCTAGTAATACAACTCCATAACTATAGACATCGCTCTTTTCAGTTATGTTCATGGTATATCCGTATTCTGCATTGAGTTCAAGGAATTTTAGAAGGAAAAAAAAACTCATCATCCTATAGGAAAATCTGATAGATGCAGACAGATAAATCTTCCAACTTATAATGATGTGAAAAGCTTGACAAAATATGTTCATGTTGAAGACTTGTAATATCTTGAGTTCTTAATATGAGAGGAAACATCCAAGGAAAGATTATTGCAGTTTATATAAGATCACATTTTGTAGATTATAACACAGAGTGTTATTGTCCTTTCTGGACTCTCTTTAGGCTTCCCATGTCAATGGGAGAAGAGAACGAGTGCCAGCGAGGACGCTGGGCCTCCAAGGGGGTGGATTGTGAGATCCCACATCGGTGGGAGAGGAGATTGAAGCATTCTTTATAAGGGTGTGAAAACCTCTTTCTAGCAGACACGTTTTAAAAACTGAGGGGGAGCCCGGAAGGAAAAGCGGGGAGAAGAATGAAGCATTCTTTATAAGGGTGTGAAAACCTCTCCCTAGCATACACGTTTTAAAAACCCTGAAAGGGAAAGTCCAAAGAGAACAATATCTACTGATGGTAGACTTGAGCGGTTATATGAACACAGTGGCTTAACAAGTTTGTAAAATGACAAGTTGAGAAGGAAACATACCTGGGGCGATATAACCGTAAGACCCGGCTACTCTTGAAATCGCATGATGATAATTAGGAGCATTCATCAACTTTGCCAGGCCAAAATCTGCCAAATAAGCTTCAAACTTTGAGTCTAGAAGTATGTTATTGCACTTGACATCTCTGTGAAGAATTGCAGGCACACAATCATGATGAAGATAAGCCAGACCCTGAGCTGTCCCGACCGCAATCTTATACCTCGTCTCCCAGTCAAGATTTCTGTTTCCTTGCAAGAGTTGTTGCAGATTACCATTTGAAATGTAGTTGTAGAGAAGTAGCTTGACACTTCTATTGGAACAATAACCGATGAGCTTTACGATGTTACGATGTCGAATATGCCCGAGAATTTGAATCTCTGCAGCACAAGAGTCAACTGCTTCTTCATCTTGCTTTGTTTTCCATAGTTTCTTTACAGCAACTAATTCACCATTGGGCATATCTGCCCTATAAACAACACCAGAACAACCTTTTCCAATTATATTTTCATCTTTCATGGATTCCAAGATGTTACCTATGGAAAAGTTGAGCTTCTGAAACGGGATGAAGGTCCATGGATAAGAGAAGTCCTCGGCAGCCGATGCCGAGGGCAACATCCCTGAATATTTCTCGTCCATGTACTTTCGATTTCGTGAAACTAGCATCCACAAAGCAAAAAGTACGACGACAACTGCAACAAGAATGATCGAGATTAATGCAGCAGCTTTTGCAGACTTCAAGCCATTTCTACGCAATGAACTCGAGGAACACGTAAATCCATCAAGTGATTCACAAAGATTAAGGTTTTGATAATATGCATCTTCTGATAGTGTTCTAAAAAATGGTGTTACAGGCATTGGACCAGAGAAATTGTTGTAGGAGATATTAAGGGACGTGAGACTAGTCAGCTGACCCAACACTTTAATATTTCCTGAAAGCATGTTATGGGAAAGATCAAGTGACTGTAACTGTGTCAAACTCGATATCGACTCGGGAATTTCTCCACTTATCCCGTTCGAGCTCAAGTCCAGACTGATAGACAAGCTCTTCATGTAACCAATTTCTGGTGGTATCTTGCCAGAGAGATTGTTGCTACTCCAATCAAGTAGAGTTAGTTTCTCCAGGTTCTTAATAGACTTTGGGATTGACCCTGCCAGTAGATTATTACTGAGAATAAGTTTATTCAAATAACTGAAGTTTCCAAAGCTCTGAGGAATTTCACCAGTGAAGCTGTTCCGACTGAGATCTAGCTGCTCCAAGTTCACCAAATCCCCAAGCTGGTGAGGAATTTCCCCAGATATATAATTATTATGCACATCAAGTAGCTCAAGAACTGTAATATTAGCAATCTCAGACGGAAGACCACCCGAAAAACGATTCATATACAAGTCAAGAAAGACAAGATTTTGCAACTGGCCTACCTCCTTTGGAATCTTGCCTGAAAGCTGGTTTTCTCCAAGCCTCAATCTCACCAATGATTGACAATTTGCAACACTTGGAGGCAACCCACCAGATAAAGAATTTCCTAGGAGCAATAGCTTGCTCAACTTCTTCAAGCTGAAAATTTCCTCTGGGATAATCCCAGAGAGTTTGTTTCTTGAAAGATCAAGAGCATATAACTCAGTGCAGTTACCAAAGGAAGATGGTACAGTTCCTGATACAGAATTGCCCCATAAGAAAAAGCTTTGCAGGGATTTTAAATTGCCAAGTTGGGATGGAATTACACCTGATAATTGATTGTTATCAAGCTGAAGAGCAGTTAAGCTTGTGCAGTTCCCCAACTGCCATGGTATCGAACCCGAAATCGAATTGTCAGATAAATGAAGCTGTTCAAGAACGACTAATTTCCCTAAATCACTTGGGATTTCACCAGAAATATCATTCTCTGAAGCATCAAAAACCACAAGAGCCGAACAATTCGAAATTTCAGACGGTATCGACCCTGATAGAGCATTACCCCATAGAAACAAACTAGTAAGTTTCTGCAACTTACCCAACTGAGGAGGAATATTTCCAGTAAGCTTGTTCATGTGTAAATACAAATCCCTTAGCTCAGAACAAAATCCCAACTCAGGAGGTATAGAACCAGACATCTCAGTGTCATAGAGTGACAAAGTTTGGAGGTTAATTAGGTTCCCAAATGTAGACGGTAAGGCGCCGGAGAGGGCAGTAGCCGCCGCCCCAAATGTAGTGAGATTAGTAAGCAGCCCAATTTCTGGTGGAATGTCACCAGAAAGATATGGATTCCCTCCTATTCGAAACTCTTGAAGAGACAACAAAGAACCTAACTGCGATGGTATGGAACCATTAAACAGATTGTCTTGGAGGCAAAGACTTTGCAGAGAAGTCAGATTGGCAAGCTGAGGAGGAATCTTACCAGACAGTTTATTGGAATTAAGGAAAAGGAATTGTAGCGATGAAAGAGAACCAAGCTGAGGAGGAATAGGGCCATAGAGATTGTTGGAGGAGAGGTCCAACAGGCGAAGATGAGTGAGTAGGCCAAAAGAAGGAGGGATTGAGCCAGATACATTGGTGGAGGATAGATTGAGAAGCTGCAGAGAAGATAGAGAGGACAACTCCGGAGGCAAAAACGATAGGTTTAGGAACGTTTTTGGGAGAGATAATGAAATGACTCTGTTCTGAGGAGAGCAAGTGATTCCTTCCCAAGAACAAGGGTTTTGGCTAGATGGATTCCAAGAATCAAGAACAGAAGAAGAAGAAGATGTTGCAGAAGGACCAGCAGCCGCAATGAGAGAAAGAACCGCTTCTCCATCGGGAGAGAGAGCGGCGACTGATAAGCTTAAGCACATAACTATAAGGTACAATAGCCATCGTTCAAGAAATCGATGGATCGCCTCTTCCATCAGAGCTCTGAAAACTATCTCGACCTTGAAATCGAAAAAGACTAAGGAAATGTCGCTTCAATGGCGGATAAAAAATACGTGAAAGAAATGCAATGGCGGAGCGGAAACGGAGACTTAAATCGGACTCAATACAGCATGTGATCGAAATATATATATTATCCGAACGCAACCCCACACCGGAAAAAACTGCCTCAAATCAATCAAAAGCAATTAATGATCACCATCAAATGCTCTGTAACTCACCATGGACACTAAGATATCACCGAAACCAGAAACAGAGATATCGCCGGCGAAGTAACAGAGCCAATGCTACCGGAGCAAAGTTAAGCGGAAAGAAGAAAAGGTTACCTCCGAGGAGCTTGCAGGTCCTCAACAATGGAAGCCATGGCATGTGGTTGACACTTGAAGGTGTTTATGGAGCTTGGTGGTACTGCTTCAATGGCGTCTACAGTCACCTGGTTTAAGGGAAACAAATGTTAGTGAGAAAGACAGAGAAAGCGGGGGGCAGCGTGCATGTTATATTATCGAGACTTGGAATTGGTATTGCTTTCTATTATTTGCTGTTTTTATTATTTATTATTTATTATTTATTTTTTATATTTTTAATAATGTTTTTAAATTGAAAACGAACCTGACTTTGTTTTGATGCAGTGATTAGCTGATTTGGGCTCTACATTTTTTAACTAACTTTTGCCATTTTCTATATAAATTTATATTTTTTTAACCTAATAAATTATTCAATAATATCGTAACCTTATAATTAATAAATTTAATTAAATTAAAAATCATAACGATCGCTAATATATATTATAAATTATTAAATATTTTAAATTTTAGTAATCGTCTTACAATTATGGTTCATTGAGTCGATCCCACCTGACTCAACCCTTGTGACTTGAATTAGATGGTTCGAATTGCTCGGGTTATCGAGTTATATGAATACCCTAGAATTCGACATAATTCAACATATTTATAAAACTTATTTTAATATTTAACATGTCAATAATTCTCCCACTAGGGCTTACCTCTAAACCCTTAAAATGGCTCGGTAGAAAAACATACACCGAGCCATCTTGGTTGCGGTTCGACACTATTAACTCGAGCAAAATTAATTAATTAAGATATGTCAATGGAACAAACTTTATCTAGTTTGATCGGACGTGGAAAAAAAAAAATAAAATAAAATAAATGCCACGTGTACATCAAAACTACGACGGCGTGGGGGTAAATTGGGAATTTCGAGCGCAGGCGGAAACAGAATCAAAGATTTCAGGGCCATGTCCAAGTGTTAGAGACAGGTGTCTGCCAGGCATTGGAAAGGTTATTTAAAAAAAACCGGGCACTTCGGGCAGTGGCTTTTCCGTAATTAAGTCCATTATCCATGTCCTTTTTACTCTCCCAAATCCAAACACTAAACTAAAAGACCCAATCCCCTAGACGCGGCCTTAGGACAATATTATAATGGAGGGTAGCATGAAAAGGGGAGCAAGCTCAATTCCAGCGCCAACTCTGAGGGTATAAGCGACATTTCGTCGACAAGTGAATTAAAATTTCCCCTTTTTTCACTGCGTCATTAATTACCTTGGTCGGTGAAAATATGAAGTTGAGGTGCAGGTCAGTTTGGTTACCGAGGTAAACATGGTGGGCTTGTTTTGGGAACGGAGGGGAAAAAGGAAAAAAAATTATATATTCTTTTTATAAAATTCACATGGTAGAGATAGAGTTTTTAAGGCACTGTGAATTTAACCATTAATTACCTTGGTGGGTGAAAATCTCTAATTACTTTCCTTTTTGTACAAATAAAAATCTCAAACTAACCATTTTTTCAATTTAAATACTAATTTTTTATAATTAAATTAATTTAAATTATTTATTGGAGATTGATAGATATTTAAAAAAATTATTATCACTTATTAAAAATATGGGAGAATAAAGTTTAAAAATAAAATATAGAAAGACGGTTTTGCCCGCATGATAATTAATTTACGGGGATAATTTGGGAATTTTGATTGTGTACGGTGGACATTAATTGGGTGCTGTGCTAGCGGATAAAAATATAGTAGATTAAAAACCCTAATTTAGATGTATATAATTTAAATGTACTTGATTTGATTGGCTTGTCAAGTTCCCAAGTTAAGAACAGTTAATAATTTGGTGTTATTTTTCCAATAAAATTTTAGAACCCCAATCGATCCTTATCATCATTTTTCATTAAAATAGGGATTTATTCTTTTATTTTATTAATATTGTACCTATTTTTAAATTTATTATTCTCGATTTATGGGTTGAGTTGGATTAAATTTGCATTTAGAAAATTTTTTAGAAAAAAAAAAAAAAATTGGGTTAGATATAATTGACACCCTAATTAAAATTAATCAAAAATTATTTCATAATCCAATTCAATTGGAGATTAAGTTGGATTTGGGTTGTCTGATTACATTTGATGGTAACAAGTGTAGGTGAAAACACAGCGGACGGTATGGGCAAGGGTGTCAAGGATGAGGGTGAGGAACGTCGACGTGGGCATAGGCAAGGGCGTCTGCTTGTTCGAAGTGGTGGCAGCCTAGGGTTTATGTTTCATAGATTTTTATTATATATTAATTTTTTTGTCTGGTTCAGTTCGAGTTGACTCGAACCTTTGTCTAGTAAAAAACTCGAACCAAAAAATAACTCTACATAACTTTTATGATTCCTATGAGATTGGTTTAGTTTTTTTTTTTTTAATGATATTATTTTTTGAGATAAAATATAAAATATAAAATTTATAAATATTTTTGTTAATTTATTTGAAATTTTTTAATTTAAATATTCAAAGAGAGGGAGTTGGGGGATATGTAGGGAAGCAGTTATCGGCCATTTAAGTCTTGGAGCCCCCAACCTATAAAAAAACATACAGGAGGTGACAGCTTTTAGACATTATAAAAGCTTTTTCATAATCTCAGTGGAGTTTTTTATTTTTTAATAATAATAATAATTATTATTATATATATATATATATATATATATAAAAAAAAAAAAAAAAA
>NW_019272030.1:2354364-2495035 GCF_002738345.1 Cucurbita maxima | reverse complement strand
TATATAAAAAAAAAAAAAAAAAAACTCTTAATATTCACTAATATCAATTAAAAAATTTACCCAAAAATGGAATTATTTTTTATTAAAAAGCAAATTAGGGCAATAGAATACAAAGCATTAATGGACATAATATTGGGGACAAATTTTACTGAATTTCTGGCCTTTCAGCTTCCACGTTTAAATCCCTTTTCATTTTATTTTTAAACGATAATTTATTTGGTTTATAAAACTATAGGAATTAAAATGAAATAAATGAAAGTAGAGGGACTTAAGTGCTAATATGACAAAATTTATGCGTGGAAAAAGTGCGGCTAAGAACTTCAATGAAAAAGCTGAACTAAGACAGAATGGTGTTCAAAATTTGATCTTTTACACTTCCCATTCCCTCAATTTTTATTGTTCCTAAAATTCGATAACGATAACGATAAGAATGCTTGCCTGGAGTAAGGCGTGGTTGGGAAGCATGAAAGAGAGATCGTTTAATCGACAACTACCTTTCGAATTTGAACCACTTCCAGTTCGCATACATGCTCGATTCGTTATCAAACGGAAGATCTGTAGTTGGAGCAGGTTCGGGCCTTGTAAAGCCTTCGACCGCAGGTAGCCGTTGCCTATACTTCTTTGCCATGATCTTAGCCTCTAAAAATACTTTCTAGTATAGGAAAAGAAAAAAAACGACTCGAGTCAAATTTCAAAGAAAACGAAGTTCGTCGGTGAGGAAGATCGGTATGACTGGAGTTACCTCCTTGTTCGATATAAAGAGGCCGGGCTCACTTTCGAGGTCTGCAATGCTGTAAAACCACATAAGAAAAATCGTTATCATGACTCTATTAAATTGAGTAATATACTCGTCAATTACCTTAGAGATATCTTGTCGGGAAACATCGACTTCACAACAAGAACTTTGACCTTTTCGCCCACTGCGAGTAAGTCGCTCACCGAGGTAACTCGGGCACGGGTTATGTTCGAAACATGGAGTAATCCGCTGAGAAACATTTAGGTGGATGCATCAACAATTTTTCAGAAACTAAAGATTAATAAGAACAACAGAATATGGTAACCCCGTCAAAGCAGAAATTACTTCTTCACAGCTCATCTTAATCAGTTATTTTTAGTTATAAAAGCAATCTAAATTGATACTCACCTTCTGTTTGTATCACCGATTCTTATTTGAGCTCCATAAGGAAATATTTTCTTCACGGTCCCTTCTAGAAGAGTTCCCTCACGGAGATACAGCGTTTCCTACGATAAATACGCAAATCGGTTATTTATTGGTGTACTCGTCCAGTGCTCGAGGAGAAAAATTCGAAAAGAATGTAGTAGTGAAACTGACCCAAGCTTGTCTCTCACTTAGTATCAAATCATTTTTAGCTTCATCTATTCGCATGATCTGCACAAAGATCCGACGTCCCACCTGGACGATAGGAGACCAATACAGTGAGCTAAGATAGTTTCGTTCATACTTTCCATTTGACTTATTATGTCAAGTTAAAATCGACAATGCAAAGGGGCAAGTTCAAGGCAGCAAATTTGAAGAATTCCGAGTAATCGAGAATACGAACTGGATGTATATCCAAGAAACAAGTTAAACAAGACATGTGCCACAATGACGAAAGTCCGCAAGGCAAATTCTTGGTTCCACATGCACATAATGAAATCATAAGTTTCAAGACCCCTCTCTAGAATAATATCATGACAACGATGACCAAGTCGATTACAATAAGATAGTTACAATGCTTATTACGTCAGAAGATTGAAAAGGATGAAGAGCGAGATATCTTAGAGCATTATTTACAAGCATGTTGTAACAGCTCAAGTCTGCCACTAGAAAATATTGTCCTCTTTGGGTTTTCTCTCTCGGGCTTCCCCTCAAGATTTTTAAAACGAGTCTACTAGAGAGAGGTTTCCACACCCTTATAAAGAATGTCTTGTTCCCCTCTCCAACCGATGTGGGATCTCAAAATCTACTTCCCTTCGAAACCCAGCGTCCTCACTGACACTCGTTCTCCTCTCCAATCAATGTGGGATCTCACACATGTCTTTTTCTTACGAAACTATTTCATTGACCATGAAATTTACAAATAAAGATGCATAATCCAAGATGTTAGACAGTTTACACTATGAAATAGCATGATAAATCACAAGACCAAAGACCACTGCAAGATTATATTCTTTATCCATAAAAACCCTTTGAAATCTTGAGGCTCAGTTGACAGATTGAACATGATGAACCAGTAAAGGCTGCATATAGCAGCTCAAAAATAGAAGAAACTGAAACATACTCACATTTTCTTTCAATTCTGTGAAGTTATTTACTCGATTCAATAACTCAGCCTTCGGAAGAAACGCTCGCAAACCCTGTAGAACAACATATCAAAACCGAACCAAACCGAACCGAAACATAAGCCATTCAATAAGAACATACAAACTAAAAACCAAATTAATTAAGATGGCATAAACAACCTCAATTCTTGTAAGAAGGCCTCCAGTATTCCACTCTGATATTTTAACTTCAATCGGCTCATCGAGTCGTTTAATCTGTCGAACAAGGGAACCACAACGAATATATACATTTCTTCTTTGTGCCCCCTAACACAGAAACTTCAATAAACAAAGAAGCTAATCAAGAAAAGAACCTGCCTCACTCGATGCCAAGCTAACCGTCGAAACAACCTTCTAGTCGAGAGCAATGGGCGACCACTTAGTGTCCTTCCCAAAACCTCAGCAAACAGAACTGTGCCAGTCTCCACGACAGGGCGCCCTGGCCCCGGTCCACGGCTAACAGCATCGTCGTATTTCACCAGCCCCATCTTCCCATTCATCATAAAAGACTCGGCATCCTTGTCTAGATCACACATCAAGAATTCCACCTCTTTGTCATACAATGGAAGCACCTCTTTTGTCAACATTGTTCCTAATAGATCCGCCCCGACATTGATGTCGAGCTTGTTTTCATTACCGGAGACAACCACACCGACCACAACATCTCCAGGTTTGGGCTCATAGTACTCAACATTTAACTTATTGGCTTTCACAATCTCCTCATCTCCATCAATTTTCTCTTCAAAAGCTCTTACCGCCTTCTCCTCTTCTTCCTCTTCTTCTACAGAATCTGTATTCTTAAAGAACTTCATAAATGGCGCTAGGGCTTCATTCTCGCCGGGATTTTCAACTTCTTCGTCAAATTCTGATGAAACTCCATTGTTTATAGGAGCAGGGGAGGGTTTATTTAGCAAACCAATCTCATCGATGCCTTGAATTTCATCCTCGCTAGGCTTATTCGGCAACTGAGTGCTCGAGAAATTATCAAAAATTTCATTCCTAGAGCAAAACACAACGCTACTTCTTCTTTGCAATGTCAATTTCTTGGATTTATTACAGTTATTAGACCAATTAGAAGTGGAATACAATTTGAAATTTGAGATTCGTGGAGTGAGAAATGCAGAATTCCTAAGGGAATTAGATGAAACTAAGAAATCTTGAGGCTCAGATGACGAATTGAGAGCGCAAAGACACTTACAGGGTTGAAGTCCCGCAAGGATTAACATCATTTTTTTGCTCCCCACCTCATGAGCTGAGCTCGGCTTCGTCGCTGGAAGATTTTGGCTTCAATGAGTGCCTTTGAAATTGCATTATCCGTTCTGTTCATATTATTCGGCGCGACTGTTTCTGGGCAAGCAGATGATGGGCCGTGGGCCGTGGGCCGTGGGCCGTGGGCTTGAGGCTCAAAGTGAGCCTGAAATTGGGCTTGTGTTGGTTTGAGTTCATGTGGCCTGGTTTGTTGGGATGAAGAAACAGATTTGCCTTTTTTTTTTTTTTTTTCAATATTCTGTTTTATTTAATTATATATATAATTAAGAAACCATGTCAAAATTTAAATATTAAAAAATTATTTTTTAAAAATTTGGTTTCAATTTCAAAAAATTATATAAATTCATAAAATTGAGCGATAACTTAATTAATATAAACCAAAATATCTAAAGTTATAATCTCTTCCAAAAAAAAATTAAATTATTTAAAAAATGGTAGAAAAAAACCAGAGACACCGTATAAATCCTAGTTGGCATATATATATATATATATATATATATATATATTCTGAAGAAAATTTCAGAATCTCTCATTAAAAAAAAAATAATAATAATAATAAAAAAGTTCAGAATCTCTCTCTTGAGGAGCACAATATTGCATAGCATCCAGAAAAAGCTCTCCAAATAGATCAAATTTCTTGAAGAAAGGCGGAGCTTAGAAGACTGTCATCTCTCAGCTGCCGAAGAAATCCTCGAAGATTCTGCTGATAGAACTGAGCCTCTGTTCATAATCACCTTTCAGGTTCTCCTATCTCTTTTCTTCTCTGTAAATTGAATTGATTTCTATTTAGATTAGCTCTGAACATGAAACTTTTCAATTTGTTTTAACAAAAGAAAACGGAAAACACTTAATTAGTTTCCATTTTTCTTATTCCGATTTTATGTTCTTCGTGTTTAGTTAAGCGATCGTAGTTAACTGTATAGATCCTTCATTCTCGGTCTAATTTGCAAGAATTTTTTCTTTCATTTCGTTTGTTTTTCTTACGTATTGTGTTTAAATTTTGTTGAATTCAGTAAAATTATAGGTTTAGTCGATTTTTTTTTCGTAAATTTGTTTTCTATGATTTTTTTTTTAAAAGAATATAGTTAATTGTTCTTGCGGTTCTTAGTTTCAAATGGAAAAGACCAGCAATCAATCCTTTTTTCAAGCCATAGAGACCATAAAAATGATCGCTTATAGTGATATTCAAGAGAGACCATATATTGTTGGGTAATGCATTTAACCAACCAAACTTTGCAATATGAAATCCCAAATGGGTTGGGGAAAAGAACAAGATATAATGAAGTGCTCAAAACTACTTCGGCATTGATTTCTCTGTTGAGAAAATTTTAATTCATTTTGGAATCCTTTTCCCATCATATTTACCGGTTCTACTTTTTGATGTGCTTCCTTTAAATCGATCTTTCTATCTAATGAGAAAATTCTTGATTTGTAACGTTTGAAGTTTGGATCTTCGAATGATGTATGGTTCTGATATATAAAATTTCATTTGCCAAATAGATCTCGTCTCGTGAATGATAACCTTTTCTGAACTCACCTCTTCTCTTGTTGATGTAGAGATTCAGAGAGATGAAGAAGGTGGACGTGCCCATGTGGGGTTTGCTTCTTGTTTTTCTCTTGATGGTAGTGAAAATCGAGCCCATTGCATCTTTGCCATCTACTATTCCTGCATTCCTCTGGTCCCCTCAGCATCGCCATGGGTATGCTGCTTGATTTTTCGTGTTTCTTTTATGCGACATGTGACCTTTTTTGTGTATCAACTCATTCCACTGAATTATAAATAGATTAAGTTTATACAATTGAGATCCTCGACATACCTATGTCGGATCATCCTTTTTCGTTGTGGCATCCATTTGGCCTCTCCTAAAATTACTTATTGGAAAATATTTGGCGCATCTAAGGTGGAGAATTTTCTCCTCGAGTGTTGCGGGGAGTTCGCATAAGCGCTCAATAGCTTGTAAAATTAACGTTCACATAATAATATGGGCTGTTTGGTGGTGCATGCATAGTATAAACAGTACATAGATGAAGCTATCTATTTATAGTTAGTGAATTTTTTTTGCCTTTCTCCCTGCTTAGCTGATTGTATGGTTTATTGTTGTTATTTAAATTTTAGATTCTCCATTATTCGTCTTTTTTTCTGTCTATTTGGTTAGTTTCCCCATTATCATCCTTCATTTGGTTTTATACGAGTGAATTCTCTTTGGAGGGACTTGTAATAGCCCAAGCCCACCGCTAGCATATAGTCCTCTTCGGGCTTTCCTTCAAGGTTTTAAAACGCGTCTGCTAGGGATCTCACAGGACTACTTGTTATATCATATACTACCATTATTCTATGTTTGATTTAAAAATTGTACTGTATGGCCGCAGGTTGTCTAACAACATCCTAGAAAAATATGTTGATTATCAGACCATTTCCCCACAGGAGATGGCAAAGTCTGTTCTCTATGAAGGCGGCTGGTCAAAAATTCTGGTGTGTTTGTTAACATTTCGAATCTTGTTTTAGAGTTCTCTGTCATTTTTAAGAATTTTTATTTTTTAAAAGGCTTCCTGTTTAGCTTTTTGGTATATCCTTTTCTTTAGTTTGGCTTTCTTTCCTTTTGGGCTTGGTTTTCTGGACACCATTTTTATCTCATTCATTTTTTTTTTCTCAATGTAAGTTTAGTTCTTCACAAAAAAAAAAAAAAATTCTCGATTTCTTTTCTCGTATTGATATATTATTAATATTATTAATTTTTTAATTCTTTAGTGCACGAAAAAGGAAGTAGAGCAGCCTGTGGATCTTGCAATAATCTTTGTTGGTTCAGAGGTAGGAATATATGGAGTTTGGGATCTATCACTCACTCTTCATCATGTAACTCTTTCAGTTATTGTGTATTTGTTCTGCTCTCTCACATGGTTTATTTCATTCTTCATTGTATATTTCTCTTATAGCCAATAATCTTAGCTTCGAAATATGGATATAGGAGAACCTGAAAGGTGATCAAAGGTTTATCGGATAACGTGATCAAAGCATGTTTTCAGGGAATTTGGTCCAAAATGAATCTAAGATTATTACAAGATAAGTAAAATCTAGCTAAGGTGGTGGGTAGGATGGAGTTAATTAGATACTAAGACAATTCTTGATATGGCAAAAGCTTGGGATTATTTTATTTGTTTTGTATAATTATCATTATTATTATCGAAAAAAGTATGTAAAACTCGAAAAGAATAACTATGAACTTTTTGAGTCTCGTCCACGTTCGACATGCTTCCCTTTTTAATCTTTATATATTTGCTCGTAGTCAGATTATGATGTTAGCTCAAAGCTTTCTTTTATGTCAATGTGTCACAAATAGTTTTTCTACTTTCAAGGATAAGAATTTGATGCACTGTCATGTTGGTTTCTTGATCAAAACTATGTTGGTCGACAGCTTGACGAGTCTTTTGCATTTTATAGTTGCAGTCAGATTTCATGTTTAGCCGGCGCATGGATCCAAATCTTATGGACTTACTTAAGGTTTGCTAAAACAATTTGTTTTATAAATTCTAAAACTGCATATGAGTCTCAACTCTAAATCTTGGATCAATTTTCACAGGTTTCTTTCTCAAGGTCCAACTTCTCCATGGCATTTCCCTATGTGGCTGCACCAGAAATGGGTACAATTGAAAATATATTGATCTCGGAGTTCAAAAAATCATGTGGGCATGACCTCAAAATCAGCAATAGCGCTTTCGGGGAGTCGAATTCTGTTGAGGATGAATCATTTCAGAGACTAACAATGCTGCAATCGGTTAACGTAAACCCATCTTTATATGACCAAAGTCTGTTTTCTTAGAGAACCTTTATGATATCGTTCTTGATTCTTTCTGCATTAAACGAATAGGATTATTTGGTTTCAAGAATGGAAAAGAAGCCAAAGGGAGAGACGGATTTGGTAGTTTTCGCTCATGGAGGTCTCAATTCTCCCAAAGAAGTCGATCCATCGACTTCTGAAAGTATGTTGGCTCATTGATGATTTATGTTGTGGCTGTAGTGGTATAAAATTCTTATGTGTGAATTTTGAAATTATTATAGGCAAAACTTTGTTGGAGATAATGACCTCTGCGGATCATGTTGGGGCAAAGTATGAAATTCTCTATATTTCAGATCCTTTTAGGTCCATTCGCCATTCTTATGTCGAGCTGGAAAGGTTTATGGCAGAAGGTTCCTCTGGAAACGGATCGGCTAAATCAGCAAATTCTTGCGATGAACTCTGCCAAATTAAATCATCTCTTCTCGAGGGCCTCTTTGTCGTGAGTTGCTAACTGTTTTTATATGATTTCTTAGCTTTAAGATTCGTATATTTTGGCTATTGGTTAATCGACAAGACCTGGTAGTATTTTAGTATATTTTAGCCGGTTCTAGAACTACTTGAAACACTGGAGTTAGTAAAAAAGTTGTGAGATACCACATCGGTTGGAGAGGGGAATGAAGCATCTTTATAGAGGTGTGGAAACCTCTCCTTAACAGACGCGTTTTAAAACCGTGAGAGGAAGCTCGGAAGGAAAAACACAAAAAGAACAATATCTGCTAGTGGTGGGTTTGGTTGTTACAAATGGTATCAAAGCCAGACACCGGGTGGTGTGCCAGCGAGAACGTTAAGCCTCGAAGGAGGTGGATTGTGAGATCCTACATCGATTGGAGAGAGGAACGAAACATTCTTTATAAGAGTGTGAAAACCTCTCCCTAGCAGACGCGTTTTAAAACCTTGAGGGGTAGCCCAGAAGGAAAAACCCAAAAAGGATAATATCTGCTAGCGGTGAACTTGGGCTGTTACAAAATTACTCTAAAAAACGTGGTTAGTTGTTGAGACCACAAGTCTGATTGTTAAAATGTGTCATTTTGGCTTACATTTGCTTCCATTCTCCGACTATGCAGGGGCTAGTTTTGCTTATAATCCTATTATCAGGCCTTTGCTGTATGATGGGTATTGACACCCCAACGAGATTTGAGACGCCACAAGATTCTTAAAAGCACGAATTGTTCTGGAATGTATATCCTTGAAGGGAAGAAGCTAAAGTTAATGGTACCATTAATTTTGTCATACTAGATATTAAGGTATTCTTTCTTAAACTTGTCTCTTGTGGCATGGTTTTTTGCTATGCTCTCTAGCTGCTGCTGCTGCCGGTGTAGTGTTTTGAATATTTCAAGCATTTTGGTTTGTCCTCCACGCTTTTATGCGATATCATTCTAAGCAAGGAGAGAATAATAAAGATGTGTTATTCCATCAAGCTACTCTCTGCATCAAAGTGGATAGTTGTTTTGATCGGAACTCGAGCGATTGTTCGTTATTCAGTACTGTGGTATGAGAAAATATTAGGCGAGATTACCACAACATGATTGATAGTTTTTCATGGTTGGATGTCGAGAGAGTTCTTTGAATTTATATCTAGTAGTTAGTGGGAAACATACATACTATGATTATCGTGTCCTTTGAGTTGTGTTTATGTGGCATATTGTTTCAACGTCTGCATCCATGTGTTGTGCCACCTTCTTTAATCGTGTCCAATGTTCACGTGCGAGATTCCATATCAGTTGGAGAGGGGAATGAAACATTCTTATAAGGGTGTGGAAACCTCTCCCTAACATATGCGTTTTAAAATCGTGAAGTTGACAGTTATATGCAACGGATTAAAGCGGACAATACCTACTAGTAGTGGGTTTGAGCTTATTACAAATGGTATTAGAACCAAACATCAAACGGTTTGGAAGCAAGGATGTTGAGCCACCAAGGGGGCTGGGGATGGATTGTGAGATCTCACATCGTTTTGAGAGTAGAATAAAATATTTCTTGTAAATGCGTGGAAATCTCTCCCGATCAACGTTTAAAAATTGTGAGACTGACAACGATACGTAGCGGGTCAAAGTGGACAATATCTATTAACAGTAGGTTTGGGCTGAACGTTTCATTTTAGTGACTATAGACATAGTACGATAGTTTGGACTCTTGTCTAAGTTTGATTGTGTAGACATTTGCTTAAAAATTATAGATTTAAAATTTCAATTTCATATTTAAAATATAATACTAAAATTATTCAACAATCTTATATTTTATAATAAAATTAACTGCACACTAATTAAAAAATAATAATATTAAATCTTATTAATTTAAAGCACACTAATTAAAAAATAATAATATTAAATCTCATTAATTTAAATACATGATAAGAGCATAATTAAACGAAATCAACGGCTAAGGAAGTCAGATAGATGACTTGACCAAAACCGAGAGTTCTGATCTTACAATCAGAACCGTTGACTTTAATCACGTGAACAATTGCCACCTGCCAATCCAGAATAATCCTATCCATTCATTTCAATTTATTTACCATTAATAAAACGCATTTTATGAATATTGTTTTTTTTTTTAATAATTTATAGAATATCAATTGTTATTAAATCGTGAAAATGTGGCATTGGCATTAGAACAAGTCACATCACTAATAAATAGTAAATAAAATAATGATGTAATCAATATAAAAAAACAACGGTAATAAATATATTAAAAAACTACTATTTTTATACTTAATTGGAAATTTGTCATCTAGTATTAAATTAAAAAAAATTAAAACCTAAATGATTGGAACTAAATAATAAACTAACATATATATCAAGTTAATTAGTAAATATTTTTAAAAAAATATAATTTATCAAACTTAAATATAAATTTTTTTATAATTATGTGAATTTTAAATATAAAATTTAATCTTTATAAAAATACAAAAATTAAAATTAAATATTTGAAAAAGTATATCAACTAAAATTAATCAAGTTTTAGAGTAATTATATTTTAAGCTATAATATCATTCCCCTTATCCCAATGTCTGATTTTCATTAAATTTCCACGTTGTCAATATTAAATAAAAGTTTAAAATAGTCCTTTTTCTTTTAATTTTTAACCAGGGTACTTTCTTTTCTGGCATTTCCATAAATTTGTGGATGACGTGTCTTACACGTGTCAGATTACCAAATCTTTATCGATTTTCGAGTAATTTTTTTAAAAAGTCAATACGCAACGTTTTGTGTGATTCGTAATAACAATTAGATTTATTATTAATAATAATAATAATAATAACTCAATGACATCTGTTCCAATCAATATCTACCACGTGGTATTTTGTGTAGCTCTTAATATGTCACCTCCCAGATTAAACAAGAACTATTAAAATATTAATTTTAATATTAATATAATTGATGTCGTATCTTTTAACATATATCTATATTTTAATTAATTATGAAATTCCAAGATTAAAATATAGTGATCCATATATTTGACTTATTTGTCGTTGATAATAATTAAGTAATTCTATACATGTATATGTTAAGTTTTGCTGTACGTTTCGAACGAGTAAAAGCTTCCTCATTCGATGTGTTAGCTTGGTGCGTGCGAGCTCCCAGGCGTTAGTAACCGTTTTCAGTTATGGTTTCCCTTTCAAGTGCAAGTTATTGGGTATTATTCACCTATCTGCCACGAGAAACACCACTTTTCATCTAACTTGTATGTGCTAAGTACGTTGCCATCATTCATCCCGAGTCAAGATCAAACTCTCGCTTAATGCAATTTTCAATTTTCAACCTCCAAATAACAACAAAGAATCAACAAACGAATACGCTTCTACAAACTATAATGAATATGTAATATTATTTTCTCATCCCCACTTCGAGTAATTGCTTAACTAAAAAAAAAAAAAACATCTACATGAACTTTAAGTCGATTTTAAACTCCGTATATCAATTTTGTATTCAAACCCTAATTTAAAAAGTCCCACATTGGCTAATTTAGGGAATGATCATAAGTTTATAAGTGAGGAATACTAACTCCATTGGTTTGAGGCCTTTTGGGGAAGCCCAAAGCAAACCCATGAGAACTTCCACTCAAAGTGGACAATATCATACCATTGTGGAGAGTCGTGTTCATCTAACAATTAGTACCTTGTCACCCTAATTAACTCAACATAATCAAATTATGCTTAGGATCTCCTAAATTAAATAAAGTATATTAAAGTTAATAAAATATTATTAGAGGAGAGGAGAAATTTTTTGTTCCTAACGTATGTTTATAAATTTCACTTTGATCATTACCTCGTTGAACGAAGACGGTCTTTTATTATTCTAAATTAAAAAAAAAAAAAAAATTGTAGTCAATATAATGCAACTTTCCTTACATAATTTTAAATTATTTCATAATTCATACCTAAAAATCTAAAGAAAATAAATGTCTTAATCATGTTTTTTTTATTTTATTTTATTAATTTATCCATTTAATTCATGTTTTTTAAATTCGAGTAAAAATTAAAAATAACAAATATTTAAAAACTATTTTTATTTTTAGAATTGATAATTGAAATGGTCATATAAAAAAAATGAAAACATTATTTAAAAAAAAAAATCATAATTTTTTAAAATTTGAAACAAAGAATAAAATGGTTAAATAATGTATTAATATAAAATCAAAGCAATAAAGACTAAAATTAAAAAAAAAAACAATATAGAAATATTATAAATTGAAATGTATATTTAATGAAAAAAAGGAAATTAATAAAAACTTGTCACGTTAATTTGACACAATAGAGCGGCAGTCCCCAAGCTTATAAATGGATGGGATGTGAATTTTGAAGTGATTATATTATCCTTATGAAAACAAATAATTAATAATTAATCGAATTACGACGTCGCATTGGATCTTATCTTTGTGCATACTTTTCTGCGGACTAGATTTCGGTGGGTTGTTGTTTCGTGCCTACTTGCAAATTTATATTATTAATATAAACTATATAATATATAATTAAAATATGCTCAAATGGCAATAAATGTTAAATATTCGACGCCTTCCTTTATTCAAACATTATAATATAAGGTTTTTTTTTTTTTTTTTTTTTTTAATTTAATCTAAACGATGATGAAAAAAAGGACCGTTTTGATTAAATTCCAAATTTATGCTTCTATATTTGTGATCTATTATTAGAAAAAACAAACACAAAAATAATTAATGCTATTATCGGGAGTTACTTATTATTATTGAATACATTTAATAAAAATATTAATGGAGCGTTAAAATAGTTTGACTAGATACGATATATGTGTTTGTTTAATTTTTGGGGTAATTAAAAAAACAATTTCATGCGTAAATAATTTAATAATCATTAATTTTAAACTTTTATTAATTTATGATTCATTTGCTCCCATTCCAAATTAAAATTTATATCAGGTCCATGATTTTATAAATAGGTAAAATTTTGTATTTATTATTGTGTTTTAAAATTATTTTAAAAAAGACAAAAAGAAAAAAAGTTATTAAAAAAATTTGATAAAACAACCCTAATTAAAAAAAATATATATATTTTATAACTATTTTATTTTTAAAAATATTTCTTTCACAAATTTTTTCCTATTAAAAATTTAAAATTTTAACTTTATAAAAATATATTTTAAGTTCTTTTTGTTGATTTTTAAAACAAGATTAATATTCTTTAAAATATATTAATTATTAGATGAGAAAATTATTTAAAAAATGAGAAAATTTAATCATAAACTATGATTGGAGAATAGACCAATATTTAAATATTTGTCTATAATAAAATATATGATAAATTATAATTGAGTATTAAATATCGTGTTATAATAATTAATAATATATATATCAAAATAATTGAGGGAATAAAATATTAGGTCACATCGAAATATCAGAACCCTTCTCTCTCTCCTTCATTCTCTATCTTCAATGTTATATAACTACAAGAAAAGCTCTCCAAATTCATCAAAAATTGTTGAAGAAAGATAGAGCTTCCAAGACTTTCTGGGTGTCGAACTCGGCCTCTGTTCCAGAAAACCCCTTCCAGGTTCTTCTCTCTCTCTCTCTCTCTCTGAAAATAAATTCATTTTTCTTTTTATTATTACCTCCGAATCTGAAATTTTTCAGTTTATTTATATAAGAAAAACACTTAATTAATTCCTATTTAGACCCAGCTGATAATGATTTAATTTTAGTTTTCTCTTTTTCCCCCCTTAAATTTATGCTCTTTTAATTTAATTATTGTAAACCTATTTTAAAAAAATTATTTTTTTTAATTTTTAAATTTTGAGTTTATTTTTTGAAAATATAGGTAAGATTAATTAATTTTTAAATGCTTTTTTAGGTCGTTTCTTTAGGAATTATTTTGAATATATATATATATAATGGGCTTTAAATTATATATTAAAATAATGGGTAAATAAAATTTTCCCACTGCGGGAATATAAAAAAGGAAAGTACCACTCATTAAAGTTTTCATCATTCAGTTTAAGAAGCTTTTGCAAACGTAAGAATGGATTTCTGTGGAAAAAATAAAAAGTATGTAGCCCCCACAAAAATGCTATATATATATATATATACACACACAAACAAAAATGCTTTACTTAATATTAAATCGGACTATTTTACGATATATTTCTTTAAAATTAAATGGTGAATTCAAAATTGTTCTAATTAAAAATATATCAAAAACCAAATAATATTATTCTCGATGGAATTAGAGGCAGAGATTGATAAAAACATACCAATTTTGGCATTTAGAAGCCTTTTGGTTTCTATCTCTGCCACCTATTTCATTCTCAATGGGATTAGAGGCAGAGATTGATAATTTTTACCTATTTATTATTCTTTTAATTAGTAAACATATATAAAATATCAACATAATTTTAAAAATTCAAAATTTAATATTACAACATATTATTTAAATATTACTAAAAATTAACTATTTATTTTTATTAATATAGATAAAAGGCGTGTATATATATATATATATATATATTTTTTTTTTTAATATATATTAAAAATATACTTATATTAAATAGGATAAGGCACTGGAAATAAAATCTGTCTCTTATTCTATTTATTTAATGAAAAAAATGATATTTATATTATTAAAACGTTTGTGTAAATATATTTATATTTTGATTGGATTATTATTTAAAAATAGACAAATATATATATAATTTGAGGAATTAGAACATTAATAGAGTCAATATTGTGGAGATTTGATATAACGACTTAACATTAAGCATGTCATGTGCCTGCCTCTATTTTTGCTTTTACAAGTGGAAGATGGGAGAAAAAGTTCGGTGGGCCAAAAGTCTCTCACTTTTAGTAAATATTTATTCTTATAAAATCAAATGTAATTATAAAATTTGGATTATTCAAAAAGCGCTATTTTTCCCGATTTTATTTAAAGGGGTAGATTTAGCTCAAAAAAATCTATATAGAATGGAACGTAAAATGGGGAGGGAGCAATGAAAGATTTCTCGAGATTAACGAGGAAAATAACAATAAGTCAACATAACTACTGATATTAAATCAAAAGACGATCATTTTTATAGTTTCATCTAGAATAACTTGTCTCGAATGAAACGTTAAAAAGGAAACGGAGCGGAAATAATTTTTTCCTAATTAGTAAGAAAAATAACAATAAAGAACCGTATAAATTAGAATTTTAAAGTCAATTTAGTAAATAATAAATGATTTATGGGAGAAAATTTTATAACTTTCTATTTAAATTTAAAAAAAAAAATTAAATCTTTTAGAAAAATAGCTTAATTTCTTAGTTAAATTTATGGTAGTGGAACGATTAACCGTATATAATTGAATTTTATTAAGTAAATACTCGAAATTTCATTGAGAAAATAATTGTGAATTGTGCCTATTAATTATTAGTAATTACAGTTGTTGCACAAATTTGTAAATAATTAATAAAAGCATCTGAAATCGAGGAAGTCATACATCCACTCTCCCAACGCATAACTGCCGAATCAGCTCTGGCTGCTCGTAGACGCCTTCTTCTTCTTCTTCTTCGTCTTCGTCTTTGTGTTCTTCATTCGTCAACTACTCAAGCTCTTGCTTCGTTATTCTTCCTTTTTTTTTTGCTCTCTATTTCTCTGTTCTTAGTTTTTAGCTCATCAGATGAGGCACAATTCCAGGAATCAACCTCAGGTACTTCAACTCTATCCCGTTCTTCCTTATTTCTTTCTATTTTATTGCTGTTTGTTTGATTATTGTTGTTAATTTCGAAAATATGAGGAAATTTGCAGAGAACATGGGCTGAATTATGTTGTTTCGGTTGCTCGTGCCTACAGCTTTTCTGGCCGAGAGTGGTCTTGCGCAAATTGCTCAATATCAACGCCTTAGAGTCGGATTACAGTGCCGATACCGAAGATGATGAGGATGTAAATTCTTCCGATTCTGAAATCGAAGGTGTGAAGTTTCTAACCCTTGAAATTTATTGAGCTATGTATTTTTGGCTTGGTGTGTGAATTTCATTGAATCTTCATGAGCTCAGCACAATACACTGTGCTATTTTGGGAATGCCTCGCGTTCTGATTTGAATATTTGATTGCTTTTAGCAGAATGCCGTTTTAGGGGAAGAGAATCACGCTTTAAGGTAGACAACAGAGATGAACCACTGGTTGATGCTAATGGTAAATTTTGAAGAACATTAGTTTCTCCCTTACATTTCTCTTTACAAATTACAATTAATGTCCTTGAAGCAGTACCAAAAGATCGGCATTTGCAGAATCTGGCAGGATTATATGCTTTAATTTACTTGACGTGTTTGAGAATAAAAATGGATTTGGGGAGAAAATACAGTACACAAAGAAAATTTAATGCAACATACTTTCTCTATCTGGAGTAGTGGATCAAGAACTATATTTATCCAAAAATTTTAAATAATTTCTCATTTGTTTTTCCATTTGATAATCTTCAAAAGAAGGAAATGCATTTTTCTGGATGTTCAATGCGAGTGTTGGACACCCCATCCTTCTATTCAGTTACTGTCCGATCTCAGCAGATTCATACCTTTCTGTATGACTAGTTTGACCTCAACTTCTCATTATCATCCTGTTTTACTTGAGGCTATTTCAACGTAGATAATTGTTGCATTTAATATAAGATCACCTTTTTCTAAAAGAAAATTATGCTCTATTTAACCATCAAATCCAAATTCCTGAGTCCCATGCTCTCGTTCTCTTTATTTTGGGCGCATAACATCATGCTTTTCTCCTAAGATAAGGTAGCTTTCAGCTGTATAAATCGCAGCCGAAGTTCTATTTGTGTGTGTGGGATTTCTACAATACCCGACTATTTTTAACTTCTTTAGCTTCACAAGAAGCTCTAAGATTTTTAATTTCAGTTCATTGACTTATCATTAAATTGCTTCAAATTTAGATGTGCTGCCGAGGCTGAGAAGAAGAAATTCAGAAACATTTAGGACGCAATATATAAACACAAAAGAACTCAGGTATGATTGACCATTTGGAAATTATAGTGTTTATGAAAAGTCTGATTAGTATTTTTTTTTTTTCTTTTGAGTTAAGCTATTTACTTTATCTCGTGTCAGAATATGTGTTGGGACTTGGAATGTTGGAGGAAAACTACCCCCTGAAGATCTAGATATTGATGGCTGGATAGATACCAATGAGCCAGCTGATATCTATGTCCTTGGGTGAGTTATTTTCTCTCTCTTTATATCATTGTTTTCCTCTTTTTAATGATTGAATTTTGGACTTCCAGACCACATGATGCTATCTTGATTTAATTAAATGCGTTAAATTTGTGTTCAATTATTTATTTTATATTTATAATGATTATCTCTTTTTTTGTTATTAATAGTTAGTTCTGCTTTGTCTTTGCAGTTTCCAGGAGATTGTACCATTGAATGCTGGAAATATATTTGGTGCTGAAGACAGTCGCCCAGTTGCAAGGTGGGAAGATATTATCCGGGAAACATTGAATAGGGTTAGACCTACTACAACTAAGATCAAATGCTTTAGTGATCCACCATCCCCATCAAAGTTTAAGCCATTTGACGACATCCCAAATTTAGAGGAGGAGATTCTGCAGGAAAGTGATAGTGACGTTGGTGAGGAGGTGCATCCATGTGATGAAGAATTCTATGGCAAGGAAAATGGTGACGAACTAGTCAGTTACACAAATCTAAGCTTGAAGATCCCAATTTCAGAACTTTCTGAAAATACCAAATCAGGGATACCTGTAGAACAGGATTTACTGAGGCAATATTCTTCTCCAAAGAGATTGGATCGGTTAAATTGCTTACGGACTGAAGATAGCACAGAGAATGACGAGGCTGTCTTGCAACCGGATAGAAGATTAACTAAAATGCTTAGTGGGTCAGAAAGGATTGGTTTGTGTTGGCCTGAGCCTCCACTACACTTACTACCCCATATTGTTTTAGAGAGACCTAACTCATTTAAGTCAATAAAATCGTTTAAAACATCCAAGTCCTTTGGGAAATATAATTCTTTTAAGTCAACCATGAATGAAATGCCATCAGGGGCTGCTTTGCTTGGAGAAATTGATCTCGAGTCTCTCCTAAAACGAAAGAGAAGATCGTCATATGTTAGAATAGTAAGTAAGCAAATGGTTGGTATTTTCCTCACAATATGGGTTCGTAAGAGTTTGCGAAGGCACATTCAGAATGTAAATGTATCTACTGTTGGTGTTGGTGTAATGGGCTACATCGGCAACAAGGTTCGTTCCCTTTTTCATTATTTTTCAATTTTTGTTAACCTATGGATCCTGTTGTAGTTAGCTTGTTCTGCAATCCTGTGAGTTCTCTCTTTACTTCACGTTGTTTTGGCTTTCTACTGGAGTTTTTATGTAATGCAACATTACGTAGTATGGTTGAAATGAAATTGGTGCTGCCTGCCATAGGTCAATAATACCTTTAGTTTCTAGATTCAATATTGGATCCCCGTGTTGCATCCTTTGTGACCAAATCATTCTGGGATATAGCCAAAACCTACTAAAGTCTGTTATTAGTTATGTTTTTCATATTTGCACAGTGGAACCAACCAATATTTGTTAGTATTAATTTATTCAATGAAAAAGATATCTTAAATGGTTAGATTGTTTGAATTTCTTCCGATTGCCATGACTTGTTTCTTATTACATTTAGTCAAAAAAAAATTCTAGCTTAACCATCGTTGTTGCTCATAATGCATAGCGAATTTATTGTTTTAGTTGTCTCTTTATAATTTATCAAAGCATCTATTTCTTCAGGGATCCATATCTGTCAGCATGTCCATATATCAGACCCTATTTTGCTTTATATGCACTCACCTGACTTCAGGTGAAAAGGAGGGGGATGAACTTAAAAGAAATGCTGATGTGAGCGAAATACATAGAAGAACTTCATTCCATCCACTTAATGGTATTGGGTTTCCTAAAGTAATCCACGACCATGAGTGAGTATTCACAAGATGCCTATCTATATATTCATATCTAATTGGGTTTTGTTTAGCTTCTTCTTCTATTCCACACGTTAACCATTCATATTCCGTGTAAGCATGACATGCCCTTTGATATTCGCAAAATGTACTTTAAAAAAAAGATGACTTTTCTAATTGCCAAAGACTCATTTTTGCCATTTATGTGGAACCGTCATGAGGTTTAGAATAGGGTGTAGGTCAATATGTGCCTTTGACACTTCACTTAAGGAATTTTGTATTTCTCTTGTGTTGTTATCCACTAATTAGAGAGCTTTCTGAAATTTATTTAGACTTTAGGTTGAATTTGGATTTCCAGTCCTTCCCTATAGTACCTGTTTCTATTTTGGAAAACAATTATTTCTCATCCCAACCAAAAATAAAAATCACTATATGCCTAGTCCTGCAGGTTTTAAATTTCACAGAACATCTTAGTTGGAAGAAGGTAAAAAACTGCAACATCTCAAATTAAAACAAACAATGGAATAATATTCAATTTAGATCAAATTAGTCATCTGTTCATTGTGATAATCAGGATTCTTACTACTGAATGCTTTCTCTAACATAAATTCTCTTTATTCTTGTTATCTAATGTTTTATAGCTTGCATGTTAATAGATATTCTTTTTCCCTATTTTCCTATTTGCTGCACATCTATATTTCTGTGTTACCTGGATTTTGATGTAGTAGTTGCAGATCTATCAACTTGTTTTCTTCTTGTAAACTTTTGTAGCATTAGGTTGATGAAATAAAAATATATATTACTACTTAACTAAAAGTCGTAGTTGTTGTAGTAGTACTTACAGGAACTGCTGTATCCAACTCTCTGACAACCCATTCTCTTTTATTTGCAGGCGGATAATCTGGCTGGGTGATTTAAATTACCGCATCAACTTGTCTTATGAGAAGACAAGAGAGCTTATCTCGAGAAAAGAATGGTCTAGGTTGGCTGAGAGTGATCAGGTACTTCCGTAAAGTAAATCTTTTGGGATGTATGGGTCGCAACTAAACTTCAAAAATAGACGATGCCTGAACTTTAGGCATTTCTAGATTTTCTTTGTTTTTCTCTTTCTTTCTAGAACCAAGTAAAATAACATCTTCTTTAAGTGAACAAGAAACCAAATACTTTATTGGCTAAAAATGTAGAATGTACTTGCTTAAAAATCATGTACAAGGGAACTTCCGTTCTAATTCCATTTCTATCCGTTCTTCGGAAACTGAAGTTTGTGATCAAAGGCTAGGATTTTGAGAGTGTCTGATATCTTCTGGAAAAAGCATTTACTTAACAAGTTTTTATTGTGTTTTTACAAGGAGATTGGAAGTGGTTAAGCAGGGGCTCTGGAATATGGTTATTTTGTGTCTAACTATGAATTATGTGGCAAAATGTCTACTTGTTCATTGTGTTTTTCTTACATACTGTCAGTTATTGCGGGAGCTTAAGAAGGGTCGTACATTTGATGGATGGACTGAGGGAAACCTAAATTTTCCACCAACCTATAAATACGAGAATAATTCAGAAAAGTATTGTGGCGAAGATCCAAAAGTTGGAAGGCGTACTCCAGCATGGTAAGCTTTTATTATTGCTGTACACGTTGATTTTATTTAGTTGTAGAGGGTCGTTCATGTACAATCTACAAATGCATTGATATCCATGTATTTGGGTAATGTGTATAAATGCTGTCTGTCAAATCCGAACAGGCATGCTTGTTCATCTACGTGCAGTTGAAAACTGCAGTTGCCGTCCCAGTTTCTTCAGTATTGTAACTTTTTTCTCGCTTGTGTTCGATTTGCAAAATGAAAGAGGAACTGTAGGAGGACATGAAATGACAATATCAGAATACTCTGTCTGAACATACTTTAAGACTTACCCTCTGAAATGGTTGAGTTCATTGGCAATATGGTGTTTGTAACGACCCAAGTCCACCACTAGTAGATATTGTCCTCTTTGGGCTTTTTCTTTCGAGCTCTCCTCAAAGTTTTTAAAACGCGTTTGCTAGGGAGAGGTCTCCACACCTAGGGAGAGCTTTCCACACCCTTATAAAGAAATTTCATTCTCCTCCCCAATCGATGTGGGATCTCACAATCCACCCCCTTTGGGATCCAGCGCTCTCACTGGCACTCGTTTGCTTCTCTAATCGATGTGGGACTCCCCATCCATCCCCTTCGGGGCTGAGCGTCCTTGCTGGCACTCCATCTCGTGTCCACCCTTCTTCGGGGCTTAGCCTCCTTGCTGGCACATCGCCCGGTGCCTAACTCTCATACTATTTGTAACATCCAAAGTCTACCGCTAGCAGATATTGTCCTCTTTAGGCTTCTCCTATCGGACTTTCCCTCAAGGTTGTTAAAACGCATATGCTAGGGAGAGATTTTCACACCCTTATAAAGAATGTTTCGTTCTCCTCCCCAACCGATGTGGGATCTCACAATCTTAACTTCAACAATTTGAATAATATATTCTCTGGACATCCTCTTTAACATATCTGTATTTGTAGAAATAATTTTTGCTCCTTTAAAATATAAAATTTAACCTTTGTATTTTCACAAACTGGTAAGCTCCTTTATAACAAGACTTACCTCCTTTATAACAATCTCATGCATGAAATTTATTATTTGTTTGCTGCATTTTCAGGTGTGACCGTATACTTTCATATGGCAAAGGATTGAAATTGTGCAGTTATAGGAGGACTGAAATTAACTTTTCTGATCATAGACCAGTGACAGCCACCTATGTGGCCGAGGTCGAGGTTTTCTGCCCCCGTAAGCTACAGCGAGCTCTGACATTTACAGATGCAGAGATCGAAAAACAAGTAACAATCGATGTATACTGATTTTTGATCAGTTGCTTAGATTGAGATGTGGCGAGAATTTACTTGATCATTCATGTGCCTCAAAAAAGATAATTTGGTGTAGCTTCCGGGTGCAACGAACATTGCAAGGTAAATCCAAGAAGCCCAATCTCTTACAAAACCAAAGATTTGGCTAACAGTGTTGTGTTTGGAGATCATGTAGCTCATGAACTTTGTTGATAACTTGTATTTAACTCCATTCTTTGGATCATATTCTTTCTGTAGCTAGAGATGTGTATTGCAGTGGTTGTGTAAATGAGTTTACTCTAGGGTTTCATTTACATAATATATAGGAATGTACTACTCTTAGTTTACTTCCACGGGTTTTCCAAAGTATATGAGAGCTTAGCATTTGTATATCAATAAAGTTTGAATGTTTTGAGATTGAGATTTGTGTCGTCTATTGTTTTGCACTTTAATCAATTTTCTTGCAGACTGGAAGTATTTTCCAAAGGGTAAGATCTATTTCTTGATTTGAGCAATGAAGATGCGAAGATTGCATTTATATTCATGGATATGTAAGCTTTTGAAGGACTTGGAATCCAACGCCAAGGTAATAATTATTCATATTTTCTTGTGAACCATACTAATATGCATATCAAATCTTTGAACTATTTGTTTTTCTTGAAATTTCTTTTGTGTGCACATTGCTTCTAGGGGTTATCATAATTACGCGACATTTTATATGAAACTTAGTATATCGCTTCTATAAATAGCTCTTATTGTTACATCTTTTTTGAGATTATGATCCTTTATCATGATTTTTGCTCTACTTACGGACGGACGCCGCATGATATCGCATGCCCAAATTCCCTCCGGAGTCCCGACTTTCGAGGTTAAGGCCCAGGACCCTACCCGACCCTTCAACAAGCCTATTTTTACCCCTCTTATCTATTTGATGTCTCTATCTTGCTTATGTCTCAACTTGTCTTCAATACCCACTTCGTGTGGTGTGTTAGATGATGCACCGTTCTCCTTGGTTGCATCATGACACTTGTATAGGCCCTCGCGTGGCCGGATGGGCACCACTTGATGAGGGTCGTCGCTTCTCTTGTCATAACGTGAGGGTCACAACCTACTCTCTTCATAGTTAGGTTGTGACATTCTTCCCCGCTTAAACTAGTCATCGTCCTCGATGACATACTTGGGGCACAACCATTGTTGGGTTGTGACATTCTCCCCCACTTAAACTGTCATCGTCCTCGATAACTTACTTCGGGGCTTGTGACACTTTTTTTCTTTCTTTTTGAAGTTCTTATATCACAAGGAGTAGGAGAGTGGAACTATGATCCTTTATATTATTTGATCACTCCATCTAATTAAGCATATAGAATCCTTTAGAGAGCGAAAAATTGTTATTTAACATTATATCAAGTTCATTTTCCATGCTCCATACACATCATTTATTGAAAAAAAACACATACAAATTACTTATCTTTAAGGTTTAGAATGGTGCAGGTGGAAGAGCATCAAGTCTTCCAACACAATTCTTATAAACCTTCATAGGATTAGGCTTAAAGACTTCAAACTCAGGAAAACGAAACCAACCAGCAAAAGCTCGAGCACACCTCTTCCCCATGACTTTGACGAAGATGCAACAATTTAGGTCCAATTCTTTCTTACTTATATTGAAGTAGTAATTGTAAAGTTCCACTTGACATTTTGCGCTCTTCATCATATCCAAACACGGTCGTAGATTTAATCCTCTATCTTTGTCTACCCATCTATCCCATATAGGTGAATTGTAGTCGTCGTCGGCTGTTGAAGGTTGAGCTAAGAATGCCAAGTTTATTGCCATTTAAGAGAATCACCATTGCTCCCATTGCGTTGCTTCCCTTTGCCATGTCTAAGTATTTGCCTTTTTTGAGGTTTTCTCAATGTGTTTGTGTTTTATTCGATGGAGATCGTTAAGCTATTTATAGATAGCGAGAAAATGGGAGAGATAAAATAAGTAACATTTGTAACTTATGTATTAATTTAAGGAGTTATATATATGTAGTGGTTTCCATTAACATTTAAATCACTTTAATGAGCAAGAGACCCGTGTATAATGACCCTTATAGAAACGATTATAGTCATAGTAAAAGTAGGTTGTTACAGTTAAAGAGTAATTATAAATATATTCATCAATTAAAAATACTTAATTATATAATTCTTAAAAATAAATACAAAATATTTGATAACATAAAAAATAAAATAAATGAGAAAAGTCAACATACGATAGAATGGCCACTTATCACACTTATCACTCATTACACATGGCTGACTCTCCTCTTCGTGCTATAATAAAAATTAAATTAATAAAAATAGTTTTGAATTTTACATTTCTATTTAAAATATATCTATAAAATTTCAAAAGTTTTTAAAATAATTTGTGAGAGGTTGATAAATGGTTTTATCTATATATTAATAATCACAATAATTTTTTTAAATTTTTTTTTTTAATGAAGGTAAAGAATATTAATACTAACCTCAAAATTTTATTAATATTATATATATATATATATATATATATATATATATATATATATATATATATATATATATATATATATATATATTTATATTTATATATATTTATTTATTTATAGAAAGGGAAAATTTTAAAAGTTAAAAGATATATAAAAAAAACTAATGGTTTATATATATATTTAGACTAAATTTTATTTTTATTTTTATTAATTTAGTGAAAGATAAAAAAAAAAAAAAAATGGTATAAAATGCCGATTTTAGCGTTTCAGTCTTCAGATCACTGACCGCGAAATTTGAAGAGCCGTTTGGCTCCAAATTTGTGATCGCCTGAAGCTCACAAAAGGAGAAGAAATGAAGCTTCGCTTATCGTTCTTACTTCTCTCTGTTACTTCTTCAGTGATACTTCACTTAGCGAGCCGTCCTCAACCGCTCCATTTCGTCAGGTTTCTGCTTTGTTTTCGACGTAATGTTTCATTTTCTTTGTTTATGCCTATGAGAACGCGAAGCTTTCTGTTTGGCGGCTGAGACATTGGTGTGATCGAGTAGTTGATGATTTTGAACGTAGGAACTAGTGCTCCGCGAGTTTGATTAGTTCCATACATGTATCTTTTTTACTTTATGTTCCTTCATTACATTTTGATTGTTTTCTGTGAGAATTGAGGCGAGGAAAGAGTAAGTACGATCCAAAACGTTTGTCGTCCTAAATTTTATTTTGTTCTTCGTTTGATCTGTATTTTAGATTGCGCGTCTCGGACTTTGGATTATTGTGCTTGATCGTTTGATTTGAGTTTGTGCGTCTTTAAACCGGTGTTCAGTTCGTATATGCAGTAGTTTTCAATAGTTGAGGCTTTTTCATTCTAAATTTCTTCGTTATTCCTTTGTCATGTACAACCTTAGATTGCGCGGCTCGGATTTCCAGTTATTGTCTATGACTATTTGAGTTGATTTTGAATGTATTTTAAATCGGTGATGCTGTAGATTTCAAGGGTCGTGCACAGGGCGGTTCTGCTAGATTTTTACTTGAGGACAATAAATCTCAAGGAAGGTAGCTAGTCCTTGGAGACTTCCAGTATTTTGTGGTGACTTAAATTTTGTTTTCTGTATTATGTTATTTTGAGGTCTGAAATGTTTGAAAATCTATTTAGTGATAGCATCATGCAAGCTTTCAATAAAGAGCTTGAGGAGGCCGTTAAAGCTTTCGGTCAAAGATGTGGTAGAATTTCTAGGATCTACAGGTAATTCTAAGAGTTGTAATTCCCTTATTACCACGTGAAGTAGGCCTAGTTTGTGTGCTGACGTCTCTCTCGCTTTCCTTTCCTTGCTCTTGGATGCTTGATCAGTATTGGAGACAGCGTGCAAGGGTTTCCACTGGTAATCATTCCAAAATGTTGGTTCTTGTGTTTATTCTAAATCTTCTCTCCATAATATCTCTGCTTTTAAGCCGAAATTATCAATGTCTGATAAATGCTGTCATCTGATATACACTAGTGGGTAATGGAAATCTCTGACAAGCCAGGCCAGGGAGGCAAAACCTGCATTTAAGGTGAATGGTCTACTACTTGCATATAGTAGTCATGAATGACTGCCCATCAACACACCGGACGGCTTTCATTAGTGAATTTTTTTTTGTCCTCCAGTAAACATTAAGTTATAGGGGGGGAAAAGGTATCTCTTGCATGAATGATTGATAATTTGAAACACGAAACTGTAAACTCTAACATTACTGTTGTTATTTACCTGTTCTGTGGGGCTATATGCCATGATGAATTGCTAAAGCATGCGTCCATTGTCAAATTTCCGAATTATTAGTCATCTTTGGTCTACATCGTTGCTCTTTGACTGCATGTACTATATAGAAAGAAAAATCATAGGGTGAAAAGCAAGAAAGCTCTTCGACTGCATGTACTGTTTATCTGTATGTATAGGCCAAGTGTAGAATTGAATGGAGTATTTTTTTTTATAAAAGCACCTGTGGACTTTCTCGAGGAAGTTTGTAATGATTTTATTTGATTTTCAGTACATAGGTAATGCACATGGAGATGAGCCTGTTGGCTGATAGCTTCTTTTGCAATTTGCTAACTGAATATGTGATAGCACCTGAAGGATCCATTTGTAACTTACATATTTTATCTTCCATTTACATACATATCCATTCTCGTTCATATTCACCATGTCACATACATCAGTTTTGGACTGAATCTATTAATTGTTGCAATTACATTTCCAAACTCCATTATAGTTTTTTTTTTTTTTCCCTCCTTTATATTATAATTCCTAGGTTTGAGAAAAGAGATGAATTCACACTTTAAATACAAATGGACTTTTGTTGTTGATTTAAGAATTATTATTATTGTTATTTATATTTTCTAAGTTTGCACCTGTTATGTCGCTCTCTACTCTCAGCATCCCAAACAGTAGCATATTTTCTTAATTTCAGGATTTTCCCATCCTTTTACCTATGCCAATGCACGTGAAATGTCTTGTAGTGAGGAATTGCCCAGCGATCAATAAAAAGTGGTGACCTATTCCTCTATTAGGAATACTTCATATTTCTTGTCATATGAATAATTTCCGATGTATGGAGTAATCATTACATGCATGATCTTTCCCCCGAGATCTACCATCTCTTTAGTTTAATAGAGGGATAGGTCGTCTTAACTTTTATGCCGGAGGGGTTCCTTCTTGTCCAATGGCACCACTAAAGGCTTCGGAAGCTTCTTTCTAGGGGCCTCCCATGTCTAAAGACGAATCTTCTTTCCTACCAGTCTATTGGTTTTCTCCTGAGATCAACTACTTTTCAACATTAAATGGCCAAAACCAATTCTATGAAGTTACACATTCACTTAATATCAGTTCTTTGTCATCAACTATGACGGATATGTACGACAACCTGAAAGTACATTTTAGAATTAATGAATTACTCTCTTTTAATTAAATGGAAATGAATGCTTATATCACATCCATGCATCATGATTCTGAAGTTGATGAATTGCTCTCTTTTAAAGTCATTTTAGAATTTTCACAAGATTGCTGCAGGTACCCCATATATGGTGGCATGCAAGACTGGAACTATATATACGGTTGCTTTTTTGAGCTGATTTTAGAGATTACAGAATAGATGGCCTCCTTCTAATGAGGTTGGAGCTGAGTTCAACCCATCCCTGCTTCAATAGAAAGGAATAAAAGACTTGTTATTCCATTACTCTCAATGAAGTGGAAGCTTATAAAGTATTGGCTGTCAATTTTGCTCCTGTGGATTTTAGTGATCTTTGCCATTCACATGACTGCCGTTTAATCTAACATACGTGCAGCTTGCTACCATTTTTTAGTACAAGTTGAGCTTGTTAAAGCCTGTTGCAAGCCTTATTCAGGTACACCTTAGTTGTCTTTGAGTTGCATTTACGTCTGTCAAACTAATTGCAACTCTATTCAATGAATTTTAAAGATCGTTGAAGACCTCTGCTTTGTAGCTAAGTTACAAATCATTAATATGTTCTATTCAGACAGGCATACATGGAAGAATTTTTTTCATCGGAGTTGAAGGCCGTTACCTGCAACCATTACACTCAGGGGAATAGATTACTCGGTACTTTCAAATCTTTAAATTTTCTTTGTGTTATTCTGCAATTAATTATTTGGGCATCCTTTTTCTTTCATTTTGTATTTTAGCTTCTACACCTGCCACGCCTTTTCAGAAAAAGCTCAAGCCCAGACAAAAAATTTGCTAACGATGAAATTGAACTATTACCATAAATGATAAAAAAAAATTTAACTTATCGTATTCAATTGAATTAGATTTACACCAAATAAGTTCATAGGAAAATGTTGTATATACTGAGAGGTGAACAATCTACCTAATAAATATTCTTAAATTTAATTGACAGTAAGTTTGCCGACTCTATCACCTGTTAGCTGCACCAAGACAGAAATATGAAGGTAAGTGCTTCCGTTTCCCTTTTTTAACTGTTTTATGTGTAGTCTTGATCTTTGTGAAGCATGCTGAAATTCTCCATGTCCTAGTCTCCTAGGTGAATTTTAAACACAAGATTCCAGGTTAAGATGAATTTCGTATGATATTGCTAAACAATGGTCATGATACAGTTTGTGTTTTAGAACTTTTTATTCATCCTTCCTAACCCTTGGCATCACATTTAACGAAATTTAATTTGCCGGTCTCCAACAGACTTATTTTTTTTCTTTCTTTCTTTCTTTTCTAATTTCAAATTGCTTGGGGTTTCACAAGAGTGTTTAAAAAAGTCAGATAACCCAGAGAATTCAATCAACCTAATTCAATTCATTCGGTTTGGATTGAGTTATCAACTTATTTAGGATAGGTTGAATCTGTGGGTTATTTGAGTTATCCACCCAAATTTATTGTTAATTTTTTTAAAAAATATTTTTTTTACTGATGGTACAATTTTTTATACATATATTTATGTAAACTTTATTTAACTATATAATTTTTTTTTATTATTCCATAATTATTTTATTTAAGTATTGAAATTGAGTTTATTACATATTTTAACATTTTACTTTTATTAAAAATAAAATTTTGAATAAATGACACCCCATTTAAAAAAATATTGTTTTTGTTAAAAAAAAAATAACAAATCAAATAATTATGTTTGGTCGAAAAGTTATCTTAACCTCAACCAATCCATCGTTATGGACAAAAAATGTGCTATTTGTATTTAAGTTGTGCCTTGGCTGAATATCTGATAATGAGCATATAAAGCTGCCTCTTGTTTGACATATTGATTTTTTGAATATATATACATATATACATATATATATTGAAGGAAAAGTAGTTTATCATGTGCTTATGACGTAGGACACTGAATATGGTCTACTGTAGACATGAATGTATTACCATATTCTTTTCTGTTTTATTGTTTGTTTGATTACGAGGTCATATTTTGATAATCTTTTAGTTTTTTGTTTCGAAAATCATATTTGTTTTCTCACTTTTTTTACTTCTTTTGGCGAGCTGCTCTCCTTTTAATCACATTTGAATTCTACCACTTTTTTTAGTTTTCAGAATTTGACTTATTTTTTAAAACACTAACTTAATTTTCAAAAAACAGAAAATTTTAAACAAAATTGTTAATCAAACCGCTCCTAAACAAATGATTATCAAACCACTCCTGTCCAATAATAGGGTATTTTCTATCTTGCTAGCTTCAAATAATCTCCTGTCCAAGAATTCACTTTAGTGAAAATTGCTTACCACAAGTGTTTTTGTCACATATTAATGTAGTGAAAGAGTATTCAAGTGTCGTGATCAGGATTGGTCTTTTAGTTTCTTTTAGTTTATTCAAGTACCACAAATACGATCGCACGAGTCAAGAACACTAAGGCTTTAAGCCCATTTCTTGTTTTAGGTATTATTTTCTTGGCTGTTGTTTTAGTATTCATTTGCTTTTTATTTCAGACGAGGATGAAATCTAGACTTTCCAAGTGGGGTCTGAAATCGTTTTATTTTGTTTATTTATTTTAGGTTACTTTTCATTTATTTCCCCCAAACAAAAAAATAAAAAAGAAAAATTGGGTGAGTTCATGTTGTATTTCTTTTTAAAATTTCTGTCTGAATTCTTTGATTTTCTGTACCATTTTGTGGTGATCTAGAATTTTAGGTAATTGAAACTGTTGCAATCAAGTAAAAATCACTCCCTCTTTTTCCACCATTTGCTTTAGGATTAAATCTCAGTTTGATCAATTCTTAGAGCTTCATCATTTTAGTTTTTTTAACTTAAAAAATGATTGTTCGTTTTGGGCTCTAAATAATATGCATTTTGTTACTATTTTGCTACTTAATATTCACTCCCTTAGTACTCACTCAACCAACTTACACAACTGTAATAGATGTCTACATCATCAAAGTTTCATTATCTATTATTTAAGAGTAAATAAAGTTAAGGGATCTTATGTTCATTTTAAAAGTTTTGGAGAATTTAATTTGAAAAATTGTGGGGGCAAACGAGACTTCGACCTTTGTTTTGGAGAATTTCTTGATACCTCTAGAATCAATGTAAGAAGACAAGTCGTTGAACGCCCCAGTTCCAAACCTGGCCGCGCTTCGCTTCTTCTGTATTCCACAAGTGTAACAAAGCAGTCAGAAGCACTAGATTTAAATGAATCAATTCCAATTTTAAAATGAAATTATGCTTGATCAAAAATGTTATAATTTAAAAAAGAAAACGAGGGGAGGAAGAACAAATGAAAATTAATAGAGGAATCAGGCCCATGTTTAAAGACGAAAAAATAATAAGATGTTAGGCCTTAAAATGATGACCTGCATCATCGCGGCTGGATGGGTTTCTCAGGCATTGGGCATCTCTTATTAGCAAGCATCTGCTTTGTTTGTTCAAGAACGCCGAAAAATATAGCGCCTCCTAACCCTATCCACAATACCCTTGGCCCTATGCCCTGCAATAACAAATAGACTCACAATTTATTTGGTTCGTTTTGTAAGAGAGGAAGTTCGTGTCGTATCTCTTCGTCATAGAGCTAGTTGGGTGGTACGTAAGTCCTGGACTCTTTGAGTGGAGCCGTTTGAGTGATTTAAGGTTTTAGATCTATTATTTAATCATCATCATCATTATTATTATTTGTTATATTAAACAAAATGTTTATTAATTTTGAGGTAGGTTTCATTTATAACTCTAAGACTTTATCTTATTTTAATGGAAAAAAAAACGTTCAAGAGTAAAAAAGAAAATTTTCAAAATTTGAGAATATGATTAAAGACTTATCTCAAAGTTCAATAGTACGTATGATTTAATCTAATATAATAATAGTAATCTCAGGTATGAAGAACAAGCAACAAACCTTTAAAAAGGCACGTGCTCCTTCTTCCTTCATTATGGTCCTACAACAATCACGAATACCTTGATATTGACTACTTGATCCCTGCGTAATATTAAAAACCAAGTAAGCACTTAAGATGGCTTTCTGCCCCAAGAAAAAGTTGGAGTAGCACATGAATCAGTACCTGAACCATAAATCTAGTTTTGATCACATCAAGAGGAGTGGTTATAGCCCCAGTAATAGCACCTACAGAGGAAAATGATCCCGCAAAGCGAAATAGAACAAAATTTTCAAGATCAACATAATGCATAAAACATGTACTCTCAATCAAGAGCTAGGAGGTTTGAATCCTCCACCCCACATGAAGTCAAAAAAAAAAAAACCAAATCAAATATTATTTTTCCAATTCCGTGAAAGCAACCTCTTTGGGAGGTTAAACGAAATTCTGCTACATCATGATAGTTTTCTTTTTCACAATGTGTTAAGCATGAAATGCATGATTAGGCTATTTACGTGCACAACCAGATGTCGGTCAAGAATAATTTGGCATCATAAGGTGAGTGCATGTCATTGTGGAGAAAGGGTCTAGATTAGAGAAACTGGAAGATGAATATTGCATATTTGTAGATACTAGAAACAGCTCCTAGCCACCTGCACATAACGAGTCCACTTGAAACATCCATAATTTTACGCGCTAAAAGTTCCATGGGACCAATATATGCAATGGTGAATAAGAACAAGATCTGTAATCAATTTTAGTTGGACTGACATAGTAGAGTCCAACTATTCAGTTTATAATGTTCCAAAGATGAACCAATAAAGAAGAAAACATTAAGTGCTTCGAGTTCTGAACGTTATGAAATTCCAGCCCGAACTCTTATAAAAACAAAAGAAGAAAAGATGTCATTCGATGATTTACCAGAAAAGGCACCAATTATAGCATTCTCAGGGTCATTTGGATCTCTTTGCGCCTGCATCAAGACGTACGATATTCATTCTCCTTAACAAAATTGTAAACTGGCCATGAGTTGTTAACATTTCACCTTAACAAAGAATAGTGGATGGAAAAGTAGAAGCCTATTAGTTGATGGAATAAGTTAAAGATTACAAAATCTGTCTTATGGATTATTTTGTTGCATTTGTTCTGAAAGAGAGATTGTATTGAACTTACCGCTAGCTTGTACCCTATCCTAAGTTGTTCGTAAATGCAGAACTGAATGGCATCAAATGGCAAATCTCGTAGTAAGAAAGATCCATACCCCTGAGACATCAATCAAAGAAACAGGAAGGCGATCAATTACCAATATGCAACCACAAGAAAAATATACACTCTTTTGCAATAGATTGGTAAAATATTTATCGAATAATGACGGTGAAGGACGTTTGGTGTAATATGAAAAGATCAGTAATAAAGTGATTACTATTACCGCATAAAGGCCTTTAAAACCTTCCCTTGAAACAATAACGTGGACAGCATTCGATGTAGATGCAAAGTGGCTGGTCTGCATCCTTTGCTTAACAACCTGGAAACAATGAACGAATAATGAGCTCAGCAAGCATGGACATAATATTGTGATAGGGCAGCTAAATTTAGCTACCTCTGTTGGTACACGGATGATCGATGAAGCCACTCCTCCTATGACACCTGCAGTCTGTAGGTAGCTTGAACACCTATTAAATTAACAAATAAAGAGCTCTATCCAACATTCTGATGCAATAGTTCGCTCTAAAATATCATTGGAAGAAAAGGACGGAATGCAACTTATGGACTTTTTTCTTTTAACAAAATAGCGTAGCCGAAGGGAAAACATGGTTGGTGGTAAATCTTACCAGATGAGCTAAAGCATTGAGGTTTTCAGGGAGAGAATTGAGCAATTTCTGCTTGGTCGGTTCATATACACCAACGAAAATGGCAGTGGCACTGATAATAGTGAAATTATAGAACATTAAGCACAGACGTCATATGATGAGAAATAAAATCAATTGCTGCATTAGAGAACCAACACACATAATTTTAACTATGACTATTTCAATATATTAATGGTTGAACAGGAATTGTAAGCGACTCAATAACAGCCAAAAATCAAGGCACAAAAAGGTCCACGGTGCAATAAATTCTGAAAGCAAGAATTGATGTTTAAACAAAAATTGGTTTTCACTCAAATAAAGACATGCCGTTGCTACAGGCCAAAACATCAACATGAACAAAAAAAATTAAAGATTACTTAAAGGTGTTAGGAAAAAAATTACTAGAAACCAGATTAAAAAGAAAAGGCATTTAGAGCGCGAGACATTCTCATCTTCCATACAAACTAAGGGACTTTTTCAGTTTCTCATATGATATACTTTCATATTCAAACACGCATTAGAGAAAGATTTCTGTTCAAGTTAAAATAGAGCTCCGACATTGCAAACGTGATACATTTATCCAACATAGCAGAGGAGATGATGAAAAATATCGTACACTTACGGTAACATCCCAACAAGATTTGCAGCCAATCCAGAATAAAGACCCTTTAGTACAACTTTTCCTCCTCCATGAACAGCCTAGCAAAAACCATGATTGTATAATTCTGAAATCACCAGGTGCTACACATTCAAAAGCCAACATATGACAGAATAAAAGCACGAAGGCCCCTATAGTTTGTTCAATGAGCATAAGAAAATCAAATGGGTAGACGGGTAAGGATATGACTTAAGCAAGGGAATGAAGTGCTTCAGCAATAGCTAGTAGAGATTGTATAACTAATCAATCCAGGACAAATAATTTCAATGAAAAAAATAAAAATATCAGTCTCCAAGAAGCAGAACGTTTGAATAGACGAAATAAGAGCACAGCACCTTAAAAGTATTAAGTGAACAGAATAATTGCAAAAAACAGTTGAAACCAAAATTTTAAGGATCGAACGTTCCAGGAGCCTAAAAGATATTCACTATCCAATTGGAAGTAAACTCCGCATATAAGGCTACCTGTAGACGAGTTTTTACTGTATCAATTGGATATAGAGCAGCTTCTACAACGAGGCCAGCAGCACCTCCGGCTATAGCCCCTTCTGCAAAAGTTCATAACAAAGGAAAATTAGAGATGATACGAAATTGGGACAATCTTTACAAATTTCAGGTGTGAGAAAGAAAATATTTGGATACATGAGCAACTTCAAACGTAGAAATCACTAGCGAGTCATGGTCAATATAATGCTGTTTAAACTGTTCATAGCTTTATGAGATAGCGTGATAGTTAGAACAAACTATTAGAAGCCTTGAAGACTAAAGGGCTTATAATCCTTTGGATACAGGTGCGAAGGAAGAGGAATGATTTAATTGGGCATTTCCATCATATAGATATTGTGTTTCAGGGGAGTTTGAAATGATGACTTCATACACATAATATATTGTACTCAATAATACCATGTTTTAAAACTTGCAACATAAACTAGGCACACAAGCATCGTGATGATTCTCAGAGAGTTTGGCTCCTTAGGGACTTTGGCCGTCTCTATGAGAATCTGAAACTACATAAGTACTGGTTTTCCAAGCACCTGGGAAGTTCCTCTTTCTCTCAGAATTAGTAATATCCTTTTTTCTTAATGATAAGAATAGTTTCCTGACAAATGAGTGAATGAACAAAAGCATACAAGGAACCCAAGGAATTGAAAGTTCCTCTAACATATGCTTATCAAATAAAGCTCATAGTTACAGAAAGAAAGATCTATGTCCATGTGAAAAGTTAGTCACCCTTAAGGAAAATTACTCTCCCATAAGACACGTCAATCCCGAAAACACACTTTGATTCTTGATAAGGAATATACTTAATGAATAAAATTAAGATTTGGAACTTTGTCTCGTCAGTATTTACCCAAGAAGTCCACTTACACGTTAAAATTGTTCCTTTGCGAAACAAAAACCCAGTTTGTTTCACAAAGAAATAATACTAAAAGAATAAATTAGAAAATATTAACTAAATATATAAAGGATTTTTAAAACCTTGTATAGGAAATCTAAATGGAGTTTTGCTTTATTTTTTCAGCAAGAGTGCAGAAGGAATTATTGATCAGAGACACTTGTTCAGAAAGTAAAAGAAAAAGGGAAACACAGTGGAAGCAATAATCAAAACCTCGACGTTTTTTGAACGGAGAGAAAATATTGAGAAACAATGCGAGATTGGGATCCAAAAGATGAAGGAAACAACTTCTAATTGAAGTGAAGCAAAAATTGGTGATACAAACTTCTCATGAAAGGCCACACTTCATTAAGTACAAGAATGAACCCTATTTAGCCAACCTAAGGCATATATCCTCGACCAAGAGAGTTTGATCTCCCAATGTTGTTCAACTAAAAAAAAATCTTTAGGACAACCACCAACTTAAGACTTAAAAGGCAACATTAAAAGTGGAAACATAAAAGTCAAACAACTGAAAATGAAACTTAGAAAGACAAAAAAAACTGAAATTTTAATCTAATTTTAAAGAAGGAAAGTTAAGAAACTAAAACTTAAAATTAAGTATAATTAAAAGAAAAAACTCATGACTCTACAATGCAGCGTCTGGATAATAGAGAGAAACGCTCAGTTAGTAAAATATTATTACTACATTTTTGCATGGAACCATAAATTTTACTTTCCTCCTTGGGTGTGCTCAATTCTAGTAATCAGATAATTAGTGCAAGCTGAGCCATGCTCCAGTATAGGCATGCTCTGAGAGTGTTTCCTTCCATTATATATGTTCTTACTATCATTCAAGCATGTCTCTGCATATTGTGCACTGAGACTTGAACTGTGTACATCAGATCAATCATATGGAATGCTTAAAAGTTAACCACGACTTCGTTCAAGTTTAATAAATTAAATAATACCTACCATATAAGGTACGTACAAAATCAAACTCCTTATTTTCTCCGACATTAAGTATTGCAGAAAACTTGACGGCCTTATTTTTAGCGTCTTTCACCTCGTGCACTAAAATATCTGTATGATAAATCAATTTTTCATTACAAACTGAACCAGAAGTACGAAGAAATTAAGTGAAAATAATAATGGTTATTAAAATGATAACAAGATTAGATAAACTGTTGGAGCTTGAAGAGATGAATATCGTAAACAAGCAAAAATTCCACAAAGACCCAAGCCTCGAAGCTTAAAATTTATTTCGATTACTGACAAGTGATAAGTTCATTCGAAACAAAAAGTCAGCAACAAGCAATGACATGATCGTGCCAGGTAAAGCACAGAATTCATGGACTTCGGAATCTCGTAAAAGAAACGGAAGCAACGGAACGGCAGCTAAAAGTCTCGAAGTTATTATAAGCATTCTTAATGATTTCGCTAAGGACGAGAATCAAGCCAAATTTGACAATAAGCAGCAGGATGGAGTCCGATTCTCGATTCTCGGTTGACTACTGAAAATAACTGAGAAACTAATGAACTCCAAACTGAAATATTCGGATCAGTAAAAGAGAACCTCCAACAAGGATTTCGTGTTCGTGGAAGAAATCTTAGTTTCATTACCGCCGTAAAGTAAAAGCTCCTTCACGACATTTTATTCCTATCAGGAAATAACAAATTACTCGTACAGCGCGCTCGTAAACAACGCTAAATAATAACTATGCTAATCGACGACTACTTTCGTCGTCTACATTCATCAAGCAACGACGAAATTCAAGTTCATCAAAATTGTTCCAGAACAAACTTATGATGGCAGTTCCAGTCCAAGCCAAGAAATAAAAAACAAAAAACAATAACGAGTTAAATTTTCAGATTATTGACGGCGCGATACAGATTGAAGTGAACAAAAATCTCCACATCGATACTATCTCGTTTCGATAATGAAAACACGAAATGGAGAAATCAATACAAGAACGAGCGTGAAAAGTGAGAAAATATGAATTTCTCTAGTGAAATTCCTGTTAGCAGACCGAGAGCGACGAGAATCAATGGCAGCTCGTTCGCTTTCGCCATTAACGAATAGATAAACTTCAAAATTTCAACATTTTTTATAGCAAGAAAGAAGAGACGGAGATCAAACAACAAAAGGAGATCGGATAAGATAATTTTCGTAAAAAATTACCAGGTGAATCTCTCATTCTGGCTGAATTCTTCAGAAGAGTGAAGAGTGGAGACCCGACGCGCCAAATCCATTCAAAGAAAGAGAAAGAGGGTTACATCTCAGTTTATATACCTCTGGACACTGGCTTTACGGCCCATTTTTTCGTCGTCAAAACAAAAAAATTCCTACTAATTTTGTTATTTATAATTGTTTTCAATTTAATCTTTATGCAAACACGACTCCGACGGTATGAACATTTAATGCATAAGTTTTCATTTTGCTTTGTTTTGGAATTTTCCAATAGGCTTCCTACTAAGAATATTTATTTTAATAATTTGAAATTAAGGATCATCCCGACTGTTCAAAATTAAACGCTTAATTTTGTGAAATTTTATGATTGGGTAGTAAAAAATAAATATGCAATTTGTTGGTTCCATAGTAACTATCAATTATTTTAAGTACTTTTTAACCATAATTTCATGTTCTATTTATCGCTCTCATTCAAATACAATTTCAACTCATTAATATACCATTCCTTCTTAGCCTCTCAAATCTTTTTGTTTGCTTGTTTTAATTAGGCAAACATTAACTAATTTGATCGGTATTTTGCACCTGTTGCTCTACAAAATTTGACTTTTTATCAATAGGTTGGGTAGCGTATCAAAATTAGAAGAGTAACTAAGTTATATTAATATCACTTTATATTTTAAAAAAAAAACGAGGGAAATAAGTACGTTGTTTATTTCCTCGTGGGCCAAAGAAATAAGCCCATTTCATATAAACTAAACTTTGGGACTATTGTCACTTATGATCTAAAAAAGTGTCGTACGTGTTTGTCTGATCATAGTTCAACTAATATCGACATATATTTTCGACTGAGATTTCAAATGTTCAAATCTCCACGGTTTAATATGGTATAAATTTTACGACACAATGAAATCGTTAAAAAATTATTTTTATTAGACCCAATAAAACAAATCCCTAAATTTTCAAATATTATGTAACATATTCGACATTAGTTACAAATAAACCAACATAAAATTCTAAAAAAAAAATTCATCAAAATATTCACGAATTTTAAAATATAATAAAAAATCAATAATTTATTGGACAAATGTTTAAAAAATATTTTTGAGGTATAATTTTTTTTATTAATAAAACTTTTTTAATAAGTTAAAAAAACACATTTAATTTTTTATTCAAATAACATTAATATTAAAAAATAATTAAATAAAAAGTCGAGAGATAATTTATGAGATGTTTTGATGGTAACATATTTAAAAAAATATATATATTATAAAGTTACGTACTTTATCATGGATATTTTTTAAATATTTTAAATTCTTTTAAAAAATTAATGTATTTTCTAAATACCATTAAAAATTTAAGAATATTTTTTTGAAATAAAAGGTAAATGTATTTTTTTATGTTTTTTAAAATATTAAAGAGTATTATTAAAATATTTTAAAATTTATAGTTATATTTTAGATAAATTACTAAGTGTATTAGTTATTTTTATTAATTTAACTTAATATTTTTATTAAAAGAGTGTCGAGCCCACCTAATTATGCTAACATAAATTGTCGTCTCCACGTGATTAAATAGGAGAGCTCCACGTAATGCACATTGAACCAAACGTCTAAATTATAATAATTAGAAAAAAAGGGAAATTATACTTTATTTTCTCACCGAACAAGAAGGATGCCTATTGGCTACTGGCACCTGGCAGTCTATTGGAAGGCAAACGAGGCCCTCCGTTATTTGTGCGCTTTAGTTATCTTGGACCGTCCAACCTTTTTCAGTTTTCTCGACAGCGACAGTTCATAGGTCACGGTCACAGCCATTAAACGGCTCAACGTGTTCGCTTCTGGTCGTGACACGTTTCTTACTTTCTTCATTCGCCTGTCTTTTCTTTGGACCAAACGACGGTGAGTCACCGACTTGTCGTCTGATCAAACGGGAATATAATGATTTGGTTTGCGCTTTTCTTTCCCGTTAACCCGTCTCCAACAAGCTTGAAGCTATTAACATCGATCGCTTTCTTTTTTAATATTTGGAGAAAATTCACATTGCTTTATAAATTTGGTATTTTAAATTTGTTAAAATTCGTTAATATTAAATTTGAATTTACATAATGTCTATCAATTCATTTTTTAAAAATATATTTCTAAATGGTATTATAAAAATAATATTGAATTTAACCTCGAGTATAAATTAAATAAAAACTAAATATTCTCGTAATCTTATTTTGGTCAAAGTTAAATTGAAAAGGATATATCGTACGATTTGTTTGAACATGTGTTTTATAGTGTTTGGTTGAATATTTAATACCCTACCAAAATCTCTTTTAACTTCACTCTCATTGGGCCACCGTCGACTGTCAACCACCAATTCTAGTCGCCTATGCCCACCAACGGTTATCACCCACGTCAAGCAACCACCACTATAATTAGTGTCTAAGGATTTGAGTTGATAATCAAAGCAGTGATTAGTGACTAGCGCCCACTTTGGTGATGGATTATTATTGGTCAAAGTATCTGATTTGGATTGTTTGTCATGACACTTATAGTACCATGAGAAACAACTAATGGTTGACGACTATGACTTCAATTGAGACTATGATCATTGACCAACAACCATTTTTGTGATTTATGGTTGGTTATCGTGGATCAAAACTAACAATTAACAACTATCGTTTGACAACGATTATCAACCGCCACTTGTCGCCAATAGCTAGTGACAAACGACCGATTTGGAAATGATTGGTGGTCAACAATCCTGGTCACTAATCATCGATACTAATCAATGGTCACCAACCAATGTTGTCAAAGTAGTTGTTAGTTACCGATCTTCACTCTCGATGGATGTCCACTAACGATTTGGCGACCAAATTGACGACCATCGACTATTGTGAATGACCAACTTCAACAACCACTTAAAAGTAAATTATTAGTTCATAGTAATTAATACTGATTCTTTCATGTAAATTCACGTTAATATACCAGTTTTGAGTACAAAAGTAAACTAAATAAATTGAAGATAAAAACGCTTTTAAAAAAACACAATCAAACGTATGGATATTTTGGTCGTAATAACATTTTTTTTAACATCCCATGTGTATCGACAAATTATCGATATTTTCTTTAATATTTTTTTAAAAATTTTCTTAAAAGAATATTAATTAAAAAAAAAAAAACTCGATTAAGAGATATAAAAGCTATATAAAAAATAAGCTGAGGAAATAATTACCGCGAATGTGTCATGTCCATTTATATATATATTTTAATAAAATAAAAAATAATTGACAAGTTCCTTCGGTGCCGACTAGCCGACCAACGACCGTTTGTATTATAAAATTCACACAAATATATCTTACTTTTGAGTCAATCCATTTATCCCCATTTTTTTTTTCTAAATTTAAATTTAATTTATATTTTAATTAAATTTTGCTGAAGTATTTATTTTGAAACCCGAGATGTTTTTTCCGCGCATTTTTAAAATAAAAAACAAATAATCTTAAATTAATAATGAGTATTAATTAGTTTTATTTTTTTAATAAAATATAAAGGAAAAATTTTGAGTTCCAGTATAGGAACTAAAATAAAACGAACTACAAATATTAAATTAAATTAAAATTAGAAAGACCGTATTAACTTCAATAATAAAAGAAAATTATAAATTAATGGAGAACGCACACACAGATGAGAAAAAGATTAAAAAATTAAAAAAACACCAACGAATCAGAAAAGAAAACGTAAGAACGGTGGCTTCATAGCTTAGCCACGACATGACATACATGTTCGAGATATATCATACATAGGAAGTGGGGACCACTTCTAACAAACGTGGGGGCCACGTGGATACAGCGGCCAGTAACGAAAATCGAGATCGATATAAGTTTCTCGCATCGTAATGGGCCACGTCAGAGGGGAAAGGAGAAAGCTAGAGTTTAAAGATCTGTACATATCTGGAGCTATGTTCTAATTGGCTGTTGCTGTGTGGGACCCACTAAGTACAAAAATATCTAGAGAGGCAAGATATTTTTAGGCTCTGACCGTGAATCCTGCCCGTAATTTTGCTGCCCACCAATCTAACACGTGTCACACGTACGGTGAAGCAGCTCGATGCCTGCCATTTCCGCCGTGGCTTTGTAGAGTATTTTATCAATTTCGAAAAATAGCCCAATTATGAATTTATTTTTTATAAGAAAATTGTATAATTGTCCAGGAAAACAAGTCAACCTTTTTATAGGTCACTTGGATAGATGGTCTGATTCCTTATATCGCTAATATTTGACGATATAAGTCGATTCTTACTTAAAGAGGACAAAATCGATCTTGGTTGACCCATACATGAGTTGGCCTAAAAAAGGATTGGCCAACTTATAGAAGTTGTTCCCGAGTATCCTGAAGAGAGAAAAAAAAAAGAGATGATTTTCAGGTCCTAGTTATGTCATATGAGTGAGAACATAACATGCTAAATGACTCGTGGGGATTGTTTTCACTCTTAAGAGAAGCGGTGAGTAGGTATTGTGACCCTGTTACAGGGGATGTAAGAGAATGTCGGAGTCATCCGTTGCTGAATTCGAATTTTGAACCCTGATCCAAATCTTAGGCACGGGGCGTTACACAAATCATATGAGTGGAATTATATTTTAAATAAAATCAAACACAATTCTAAGATGGAAGTGTGATACAAGTGGACATCAAAATCGCGTCTTTATTAACTCAAAAGCATTACGATCCAAAGCATAATATTTAGATATACTATTTTAAATGCCTTTTCAAATTAAATTAAAAAAATGAGAATATTGTATAACGTTTAATAACTCTATTAAAATTTATTCGTATGTTAGATCATATTTTAACGATTTAACGAGATACCATTAACATTATTCCTTTTAGGATAGCCGTTCTTTAGAAGACACTCTATCTTGTACACTTTCTAATGATTTGTTGACCATTTTTTAGTTTTTTCGAGCCCTTAACAAATTAGTTTGGTTCTTTTTACATGACAGTTAAGGCTCCTTCCAATGACGTGTTGACACCAAACACTTTCAAATCTCGAGGAGGCTAGCTTCAACTCTCAAATTGTTACTAAGACTGACAACACAAATATCATATCCTCGGGTTAATTTCCCAACTTTCTTGCTTGACTACACGCACAAAGCGTGACCCTGATGCCAACTATCATTCACGACCCACGGTTTAAATACCTAATTGGAGTAGAGGGTTTTACCCATTTAAGGAATGTGAACGGTCTCGTTGCAAGAAATTTGCAATTTTCTTTTTGTTTGTGAGTCGATCCACCACAATCAAAACCCATATTCCTCCATGGTCTTTGAGGTACAAGCTACGATTAGAAGTCTGTCTCATTGGACATTGTCTATTTAAACCAAAATCTTAATTTTTGAAATAATTATTTTTTTAATAATAAAATAAGCTTTTAAGGAAATATAAATTATTAGTAAATTAGAAGCACAAATTCATAAATTATAATATTTGTTAATAAGGTCAAATGAAGTGGAGAAGCACAAACAATAAAAATTAATTTACCATCTTTTGACTCGAATTGATTCTCGAGTGCCTCCACTTTGAAAAGTGGCCGTCCCTCTATTTCCCATATGCATCTCTTCTCCCACTAAGCTCCAATATTTAAATATTTTATAACAAAATCAAGTCAACTCTTTTTCAAGCACTTATTAATTTTAAATATTTAAATATTTAAATTGTATAGTATAGTATCAATCTTATTAATTTTACACTACGATTAAATAATTATGTCAAAACTATATATATATATATATATCTATAAAATACTTTAATTTTTTTTAATGTTTTTTTACGGACCATAATTTATTTTTTTAATTAATTGTTATACTGTCACTTATTTAAGTTTGAAATCTCGAATTACTTGAAGTAAAAAATTAGAAAAGAAAAAAAAAAACGTACTACCATAGTCAACATCTCACGGAGATTGTACATTAAAGTCAACGACTCACAGGAAGGTGGATAAATACTTTGTAGTCACACGTGATTAAAACTCTCAAAATATCTAAAGTTAGTTATAAATACCGTTTATTCCTTATCATTCTTCCAACAATTTATTATTTTCTCCTAGATTTTTACCTTATAAAATAAAATAATTCAATTTTTTGTTTTAAATACATGAAGGTTCCATTATCTTTTCTTAGAATAAAATCTTACCGTGAGAATTTGAATATTTATTTTAAACAATTTAATTAGTTGGATTATTATAATATTAACTAAAGTGTAACAATTAAATATTTATCGCAAAATATTCTTTAATTTTAGAAAAAACTTTATGAATGACCTAATAAATATTTTAATTTCTAATCTTTGAGTTTAAACGAGATTTAGAAGAATAAAATCGTGATTGCGAGAGAATAATATTTTGATTTGGTCGAGTAATTTTATATTTCATATAATATACATATTTATAATTTTTTAAAGTAAAGTTTAATATTAGCTAATGGAACTATAATCAATTTAATATATTTAATTAATTTTTGTGACAGCAAATATTTGTAACTTAATTTTAGTATGTCTGTATGGTGCCATATTTTCGTCATATTTAACATCTTTGTGACAACAACCTCTGATGAAGAAATTACGTGGAGACACAAAAGCGAGTGAAGAACAAACGTGAAATTATTGTATTTTTATTTAATTAAAAAAATGGTAAAGTGAATAAATTAATATTTAATGAATAATATTTTTGTGATATATAAAAAAAGAAAAAAAAGGAGAAGAATAATATTTTTATGATTTTTGCGGAATTTTCGCTTTTAGTTCCATAAACCATAAAAAAGAAAAGAAAAGGAAAAGGAAAAAGAAGCCACGTGGGTATCGATGTGATGTATACATGGGATGGGGGCATGCATGGACCTCTCCCGATGGGCATGACGCGGCACTGCGCTTAGTCCCCAAGGCGAGAGGAAAATATCAGTGCCACGTATGCAGCCAACTTAAGCCTAGAGCCCTGCTAAAGATCTGTCATATCTTCCTTCTCGCTTTCTCTCTCCTCTCTCCTCTCTCTTCATCATTCTCTCCCTACGCTTGAACCAAAACTCAGCCGCGGAAAAAAATTCTGTAAAAATCCCTATATTTTTTTTTGTTTGTAGAATATCGCAATCTCAGTTGTTACAGTAATTTTTTTGCTTCCTCGGCCATCGGAGTTGCTTGTTCAGCCGCTCGTTCGACTGAAATTTTCCAGGTTTCTGTTCTATTTTGTTTTTGTCTTTTCGTTTTTAATTTTTGGCCTTTTCCTCTTTCTTTCGGGTTCTGGATGTTAATCTGGTTGAATTTCATACGATTTATCTCTCTGTCTGTGGTTCTGAATTTCCGATCCATTTTTGAGATCTCTGTACCCTGTTTTTCCTTCGAAATAGAGCTCATATGCTTCCTTAATGAAGGTCTTATGATAATATTAGGTTATAATCATAAATTTATGTGTATCGGTTTATTTTCTTTTGTAATTCTTGTCCTATTTCGGTTCATTTAGATAGAATTTCGGGTTATTTGTTTCATTTCACGACGTTTCCTCTGATTTTATGGCTCTCTCTTTGAACAGAAATCAGATTTCTGCGTATTCTTTCGTAACTTTGAAGGCGTTGGTAGCTCTGGAGCAGATTTGAAAGGCTGGATTACTGGAAGCTTTGAGCTGCTCATACTTGTAAATTTCTTTGAAGGAGCTGCTCCAGTTGCCTTGATTTTCAGTTTATTTTTATTTCAATTTTGCTAATCTTAATCGGGTGCCTATCTGGGATGTTGAGTTACGATATTTTGATTCTTGACTGGTAGCGGTGGTGTTGGACGTTAAAGCTTGAGGTTTATCTTTTGGATGGTAAATGAGAGGCTGGCGAAATTGTGGACTATTCCCAGTGGTTATTTAAGTAGACTCTTTCTTGTTCTGTATGATGGCTAGTTCATCTGAAAGGTGGATAGATCGTCTCCAGTTTTCATCCTTGTTTTGGACTCCACCTCGAGACGAGCAACAAAGAAAAGTGAGCCAAGTTTCCATCTCTCCAATTCACTTGAGAATCCATTCATTTTTCAAAAACATTTTGCCTTGTTGTTGGTTTTTCTTTTGTTTAGATAGTGCAACCTGGGAAAATGGTTGGTTATTGAAAGTTTGTCAAATGCTTTTAGATATGATGACTCAACTTTCCTGTGAATCAAATTATATTTATTTTCATTTGAGCTGTAACTAACACGTGCTATCTTAAACCTTCGCGTTTAGGCTGAAATCACTACTTATGTTGAGTGCTTGGGTCAGTTCACATCAGAACAATTTCCGGAGGATATTGCAGAGGTTTTTCCCATACCCGTATTCTACTCGAATATTATACTCTCGAGAAATCCTAAGTTTTGTGGAGACTTAGGACTTTTAGTGGTTATGAGTGTAGCTTATGGATGTGTACTCTTGCTGCAGTTAATACGTAGCCATTATCCATGGAAGGAAAAGCGCCTCATTGATGATGTCTTGGGTAAGGGCCAATCTATCTTGTCATCAGTAGTTTAAATTTCATTTCATTGTCATTAAATGTTCTACTATTGAGCACTAAGTAATTGCCCTTTACCATTGAAAATATCGTCCAGCAACTTTTTTTCTTCATCATCCGGAGCACGGGCATGCGGTTATTCTTCCAATTATTTCTTGTATTATTGATGGTTCTATGGTGTATTGCAAGAGTGGTTCTCCCTTTTCATCTTTCATATCCTTATTCTGCCCGGATGCAGAGGTAATTTAAATGGTGATTTCCTACTTTATCTTCTCTTTTTAGCTTCGATTAGATTCAGAGTTGTATGTTGCCTCACATGTATTGTTTTCCTCAGCACGATTACTCTGAACAGTGGGCTCTGGCATGTGGTGAGATCTTGAGAATTTTGACTCATTATAATCGTCCCATATATAAGACGGAACAACAGAATATGGAAGGAGAAAGAAGTGGTTGTGACACCGATACAACAACCAGTGACTCGAGCAATGTGGCACCCAGCCAGACTCCTTCGAATCAGGAAAGGAAGCCCTTAAGGCCCCTTTCTCCGTGGATCACGGACATATTGCTTGCGGCACCTCTAGGCATCAGAAGCGATTACTTCCGCTGGTGAGCAGTTATGTTCAAATTTTAGTATTTACATCAACGAAAGTAGTAGGACTCGGGAGGTTATCTGTCGTGCATATGCAATCATGGAAACCAATTTTGAATCTGTATGTGTACTTGGACGCTCTAAAAGAGAGGGTCACCTTTTATTTCTTCAGATTCATATTTAACTAGAAGTGTTAGCAATGATATGGTAGTGGTTAAGCCTCGGACTCGACTCCGAACTTATTTGGAGTTGTAAAGAGTTCGAATCCATTCGTAAGGAAAGAAATGTGTTTCAACTGTTGAAGTCCATTGATGCTCTAAGCGTGATTGTTTTGATTTTTCTGTCAGATTATTTTACCTGATCTTACAATGATTTGCATCCGACAGGTGTAGTGGTGTTATGGGTAAATATGCAGCTGGAGAACTAAAGCCGCCTACAACTGGTTTGCCCATTATCCTTTTGACGAACTGAATGAAATTTCTTCTTTGATTTTACTTTTTTCTTCTTCCATTAATGTATGATATAAATTTATTATCCAAAAGATTGGTTAGTATTTCCATATCGAGACAAGGGCTTTCAATGCTATCTTTTTTTTTTTCTTTCTTTCTTTCTCATAGCTACATCTCGTGGGTCTGGCAAGCATCCACAACTTGTACCGTCAACTCCAAGATGGGCGGTTGCTAATGGTGCTGGTGTTATATTAAGTGTATGTGATGAAGAAGTCGCTCGTTATGAGACTGCCACTTTAACAGCAGCAGCTGTTCCTGCACTTTTACTTCCTCCACCCACTACAGCCTTGGATGAGCATCTAGTTGCTGGCCTACCTGCTTTAGAGCCTTATGCACGTTTATTTCACAGGTCAAATTCTAATTTGGAAGAAAGAAATGAATGAAATTTTTAAATATTTTCAACTTAGCCTCCTTTGCATACTCATATATTTTTTACTTAGGTATTATGCTATCGCTACTCCAAGTGCTACTCAAAGACTTCTTCTTGGGCTTCTAGAAGCACCTCCTTCATGGGCTCCCGATGCTCTTGATGCGGCTGTTCAGCTTGTAGAACTCCTTCGGGCTGCTGAAGACTATGCGTCTGGAATAAGAGTAAGCCAGTTTTAGTGTTGATACTATTATTTTCCTTCGCATACTTTCTTTTTCCTTTTCACTCCCTTGAAATTATTCACTTCTGTTGGAGATTTTGGAAAAAGAGAGAAAGGTAGAAGAATCGGTAAAAAGGGCAAAAAAGTTTATGACAAAAAAGAACAATTGCTCAATTATTGAACAAAACCTGCAAGCCAAGAGTATTATGCCCCAGTTGGTTAAACATAATTGCTATCACCAGTTTTCTTAGTTAAATAAAATCTGTCCTATGATAAAATTAAATTTTGAGCAGACATAACAACGAAAATATTCATTAACTCCTGCATCGTGATGTCCTTGGGATGCTTAGGGGTGACTAGCCTTTTATTATTTCATAAAAAAAAGTTATCCATTTATTAATTAAAGCAACCAGTTCTTATTTCCACATAAAAGCAAGCTACCCAACCAACGGATGAAAACAAACAATGAGAATAAATTCAAGGTTTGATGGTTGATTCCCAAATATTAATGTAGTTTTAGTATCAACCGATTTTGATTATCTTTTCTGAAGATGCAAGCTAGCTGAGAAAAATAAAATTATGTCAGTCTCTTTTTTGAATTTCCACTTCATTTAATATTCTCTCTAAAATTTAGGAGGGAAGTGATGTTGGATGGGAGTAAACAGATTTTTTTTATAAAAAATTGTGAACTATATATAACAACATTCTTGTTTTGTTCCTTAAATTTGCAGGCTTCCTAGAGTCTAAGACTAGACCAATATAATAAGGCACATAATAAACTAATTTTATTCAAAATATGGTACCCATCCATAACTTCATTGAACCCAACTGCAGGGTTTGTTCCACACACGAAAAGATTTAAATGTTGAAGTGGTATAGATATGGTTCGTCTCGCTTGCTTGCATAGTTGGTAAACAGGTATACGTAGTTATTGAATTCCAGGAATTATCTCCAGTTGATGGAAAAATTATCTGCTGATTGCTATTGATTGGTTAATGGATCTTCTATGTCTGTATCTTCTCCTCTTTTTTCATTTGTATGGATAAGATGGAACAGTTGCTAATTGACTTGTCATGTTTCTATTCCATCTATATCTTAATCGAATTTTATTTACTGCAGCTTCCTAGGAACTGGATGCACTTGCATTTCTTACGTGCCATAGGAACTGCAATGTCAATGCGAGTCGGTATTGCCGCTGATGCTGCAGCAGCGTTACTTTTCCGGATACTCTCCCAACCTGCGTTGCTTTTTCCTCCTTTGAGGCAAGTTGAGGGAGCTGAAATTCAACACGAACCATTGGGTGATTATATATCGTCCTACCGGAGACAGGTACCTATTGGACTGCACTTGACACAAAATTATAACTTAGGATATTATGAATGCTCGTCTGTTACAATTATAATAGTTTCTAACATTCAAGCTTTATTGGCTTATTCCAGATAGAAGTTCCAGCAGCAGAAGCGACAATTGAAGCAACTGCCCAAGGGATTGCATCCATGCTTTGTGCCCATGGTCTGGAAGTTGAATGGAGAATCTGTACCATTTGGGAAGCTGCTTATGGCTTGATTCCGTTAAGTTCTTCTGCAGTTGATCTTCCAGAAATTGTTGTTGCAACGCCACTACAACCTCCCCTATTGTCTTGGAATCTGTACATACCACTTCTTAAGGTCCTTGAATATCTTCCTCGTGGCAGTCCATCCGAAGCATGTCTGATGAAGATATTTGTTGCTACGGTAGAAGCGATTCTTCAAAGAGCATTTCCATCCGAGACTTCATCAGAGCGTACAAGGAAACTCAAATATCTTTCTGGAATTGGCTGTGCCTCTAAAAACCTTTCACTATCGGAGCTCCGGATGATGGTTCACTCTCTTTTCTTAGAATCGTGTGCCTCTGAAGAGCTTGCTTCACGTTTACTTTTTATTGTGTTAACTGTTTGTGTAAGTCATGAAGCTCAATCGAACGGAAGAAAGAAAAGAAGAAGCGATAGTGGGAATTTTCAGGAAGAAGAAAGGGTTGAGCCCGATCAAGACATGTCCAGAAAAAGAAAAGAAACAAAAAGTAGGATGAATAAACAAGGACCTGTATCAGCTTTTGATTCTTATGTTCTTGCTGCTGTTTGTGCTCTTGCTTGTGAACTGCAGCTATTTCCATTGATGTCACGGGGAAGGAAGCATTCGAGTTTTAAAAGTTTGCAAGATGTGACCAAGTTAGTCAAAATATTTGGATCTTCTTTTGAACTTCAAAGTAGTATTGACTCGGCAATTCGCCATACTCACAGAATCTTATCAATTTTGGAGGCTCTCTTTTCCCTGAAGCCTTCATCTCTCGGAACATCCTGGAGTTACAGTTCAAATGAAATAGTTGCTGCTGCTATGGTTGCTGCTCATGTTTCAGAACTATTTCGACGGTCAAGAGCTTGCATGCATGCTCTCTCCGTTTTGATGCGGTGCAAGTGGGATGAAGAAATTTACACCCGGGCTTCATCGCTTTACAACCTCATTGATATTCACAGCAAAGCTGTTGCATCTATTGTCAATAGGGCTGAGCCATTAGAAGTGCACTTAGTGCATGCACCAATTTCTGAATACTCTTGTGTGTCTTCAGCAGGCCGAAAGCCAACTCAACACGATGATCATGTCTACTTCGAGACTGGACAGCAATCTGTCCCTAAATCCGAAGAGTCATGCCATGTTAGATCGAAACTTTCATTTGAAAGAGCATCAGATTCAAATGTTGACTTGGAAAACACATTAGGAAAGCGTATAGCGAGTTTCCAGTTAGATGCTTCTGAACTTGCAAATTTTCTCACAATTGATAGGCATATAGGATTCAATGGATGTGCACAAATTCTCTTGAAATCAGTTCTGGCAGAGAAGCAAGAGTTATGTTTCTCCGTGGTTTCACTTTTATGGCACAAGTTAATTGCGACCCCCGAAATTCAACCCAGTGCGGAAGGCACGTCTGCTCTGCAGGGATGGAGACAGGTAAACTAACTGCTGCCTTCTTTCTGTCCATTGTAAGCAAGGATTATGACTGACAAATATGCTTCAATTTTATAGGTAGTCGATGCATTATGCAATGTTGTATCTGCATCCCCAGCAAAAGCAGCTGCAGCTGTTGTGCTTCAGGTCTATTTTCTAGTCAACTTGTTTATTGCTTCAATTTATTCTTATATCATTTTCATTAAAACTATCACGATTCCTATTCATGGTAAATAAATATGTTAGTGCCGTCAATTTTTTTATAATAGCGGAGAACGCCTTTTCCCATGTAGCAAAGATTTATGGCTAGACGAACGATTTCTGGCTTTTTCTCTATTGAATGCTTCATGTATTATAGTTGAGTCTATTGCTTTCTGGGATTGTCAGGCTGATAAAGAATTCCAGCCTTGGATTGCTAAAGATGATAACCAAGGGCAGAAGATGTGGAGAATCAACCAGCGGATCATCAAATTGATTGTTGAACTCATGAGAAATCATGATACGCTGGAATCATTAATAACTTTAGCAAGTGCATCCGACCTTCTTTTACGTGCTACAGATGGAATGCTGGTAGACGGAGAAGCTTGCACTTTGCCCCAACTCGAGGTGAATATAAAATTCTGACCTAAAAAATTTCACGACTTCACGTGGGCATAAAGGGGGAAAGGTTCGGGATAAAAACAAAGCACAACCTATACTCTTAAGAGGTGAAAAATCAAAGAGTGGGAGGGAGGAACATTGAACACTGAAGATAAGATACATTTTAGTTGTAACACTATGAACTTAGTTGCTTGTTGGTCTTTAAATTTCTCATTTATATGGACAGCTCCTGGAAGCAACAGCTCGAGCAGTTCGACCTGTGCTGGAGTTGGGAGAATCCGGGTTGTCCATTGCAGACGGTCTTGCCAACCTTTTGAAGGTAATTTTTTTCATTTTTCAAGTGGTTGCTCAAATAAATTTTGATTCAAGGAAACTTGACATCATGGTTAGACTTGTTAAATTGATTATACCCCTAAAATCAGAAATTACAACCCAATTGTCAATAAACTGCACTTTGATAGAAATGAACTTGTTCATACAGTGTCGTCTACCAGCTACGGTTCGGTGCCTTTCTCATCCAAGTGCACATGTCCGTACTTTGAGTACATCAGTTCTTCGCGATATTCTGCAAACTGGTTCATATGTCGGTAGATCTGCACATAAGAACATAAACAGTGTTCACAGTTCATCTTTTCAGTACTTCGACATGGAAGCCATTAACTGGAAAGATGACCTTGAAAAATGCTTAACTTGGGAAGCTCATAGTCGACTCGTAACTGGAATGCCCATCGAGGGTCTTCACGTTGCTGCCAAGGAATTAGGGTGCTCTATTTCTTTGTGAAATTAACTCCGGCATTGGCTGCAAATTTACTCGGGGACGATAGGCGAGAGGCTTACATAGAGAAATAGTAAGTATTGATTGATTCGAAAGAAGCGGGTTTCGTATTATTAGCTACTACTACTAAGCTTTCTCATTCTGTTTGAGAAATAAAACCTCATAATGTCATCATAGTTCCTTATTCTGGTCAGAGGTTGGTACTTCTTCATATGATGAGATGATCATGTACAGACAGTAACACTATGAGAAAGTAACCAAGACCCTCACCTATCTTGTTATCTAGTCGTATCTGTTTTGTATGTGTTATAAAACCGTGTTATTTCAGTGATTGGTCTGGTCGGTCTAGCACATGTAATTTGGATCTTCTTACCATCAAATGAATTAAGAGTAGCATGAACTTGTTGGCAGTGCTTTATCTACTGTTATTTTCTGTTTCTCCAGGTAAATTCTTCATATGTTATCTCCATTTCATTCCTAATGGATCTCACACCCGGTCGGTTTTGCAGCTATGCCAAATACGGATTCTTATAACATTCGTATAATATGTTCATGCCACGTTGTCGTCGGTTTTGGTGTCATTTGATAGTTTAGTCATGGCAGCAAATGGTTTTGAACAAGACCTGGCTATGCTCGGGCCGTTTCTAGTATGGTCGATCTCGGTTCCCATGTGATCCTGATGTTCAGTTCCCCGTTCTTTCCCAAGTTGAGACGAACACTTTCGAGCTAATCATCAGTCCGGAGTAGGCAAGTTTGATGGGAGTGACCAATTGGGAAGGCTTTTGGAACACAAAGATGTGACCAGTATGTTGCACACAGGTCTTTCCTGCGTGCTGAAGGCTATGAGATATGGAGCCGTGTCATTTTGTACTATTTGTTTTATATCTGACTCTAATTGTGGTGCTAAAAAGTTGAAAGTTCTTAACCGGTCTAGAACATATTTAGTAAATTTTATTATAATAATAATATTTTGGAATGTGTGAATATGGTATTCTGGCTTTAAAGAAAAATTCACATATTTTGTTTAAACGTTGGTATTAAGGTTGGTGGTTCGATTTTAATTTTAAATATTAAATTTAAAAAATCAATTTAGAAAATGTGCCAATATCGAGTTACTATAAAGGATAACTATTAACTAAAACTAAGACTATAAAGTTTAAATTTATATCTAAAATGCTATGACCAATTGCCATGGTACGGTGGTAGTTGGCTGTAGGTGGTGGTGACTGGTGGTGGGCATTACTGGTCGGCAACTGCCATGGTATGATGGTCGTCGGCAGTAGGTGGTGATTGGTGGCGGGCAATGTTGGTCGGTAATTGCCATACCGCCGTAGGTGGCAACTGGTGTGTGGGCAATGCTGCTCGGCAACTGCCATGGTATGGTGGTCGTCGGTAGTAAGTGGTGACTGGTGGTGGACAATGCTAGTCGGCGACATGCCATGGTGGGATGGTCGTCGGCAGTAGGGTGGTGACTAGTGGTGGGCAATGCTGGTCGGCAACTGCCATGGTATCGTGGTCGTCAGCAGTAGGTGGTGACTAGTGGTGGGCAATGCTAGTCGGCGACATGCCATGATATGGTGATCATCGGCAGTGGGTGGTGACTGGTGGTGGGCAATGCTAGTCGGCGACATGCCATGGTATTGTGATCATCGGTAGTGATGTCAATTTTTTTAATCTAAAAATTAATTTTAAATGTTTCTAATTTTTTAAAAAGTTATCTTGAATCATTGTCCAATGCTACAATTAAACACTTAATAAGTCAATAAAAAAAAAAACAGTGGTAAATATCTCATTAAAGTATAATTTGTGTAAATTAGAATATCCAAAAGGGTAGAAACTATATTATAACTATGCAAAAGTAAGAAAAATTATCAATTAAATTAAATTAAAAATAAATGGGCCAGATCTTAAACGAAAACCAGGCCTGTAAATGGGCCGAATTCAAAATGTCCTCAACAGGCATTTATGAAATTCATTTAAAAGGGTAAAGTAGGCTTTTCACAGAAACAATCAACCCTAGAAGAAAAATAGGCCTAATATAAAACCCTAATTTTCTGATTCTTCACCAGGTAAGTCGTTAGTTTTGTTGCAGCCTCTGGGAGAAGAAGTATCGGGACGAAGCTGCTCGCCGCCTGCCGTCAAAATGGTGAACCCCGATGCCTTATTTTCTTCACCATTGTTGTACTATTTCTTCTCCTTAATCCGATCAACCACTATCTCTTTACGAACTTTTTAATGTTTTCTTTTTATCGTCGATACAGTCGTTGGTTGCGAACGAAGATTTCCAGCACATTTTGCGTGTGCTCAACACTAATGTTGATGGGAAGCAGAAGATTATGTTCGCTCTTACTTCCATCAAAGGTATTGGAAGGCGTCTCGCCAACATGGTCTGCAAAAAAGCCGATGTTGACATGAACAAAAGGTATTCTTTTGCTTGTTCATGTTAGTGATCCATGAGATCGTAAGGAGATCTCTTTTTTGTAGTCCAAGTTAATCAGATATGTTTTCATTAGGTTTATGTTTGTAAACAGATTGATTTTAGAACAGTTCCACAAACTCAAACTTGTTTAAAATGCTGTATTTGCTCGATATTCTGTGTTTGTGATGTCAAGATTCAAATTAAAGATTAATGTAGTTGGTATTTTGCTAGGATTTAAGGTACCTAATGTAGTTTAGGAGTATCATGAGAGGAAAACAAAGCGGTTGAGTTCATGTTCTTCTGCCTATGCAGAATCAATAATGTTTTTCAATGGATTCGTATTCAATCTAAACGTTGATTGTTTAGGATATAATCTTGGTAGTTTATCGTTGAGGATTTGTTGTTAATATTTGTGTAATCTCCCTTAATATATTTTTTAAAAATGTGTTCTTCTGACTTTAGGGCTGGTGAATTAACTGCGGCCGAGCTGGACAATCTCATGGTGGTTGTTGCGAACCCCCGACAGTTCAAAATTCCTGACTGGTTTTTGAATAGACAGAAGGACTACAAGGATGGTAAGTACTCACAGGTGGTATCGAATGCTCTCGACATGAAGCTGAGAGACGACTTGGAGCGATTGAAGAAGATCAGGTGATTCTTATTAGCAACATATGTTTTTGCTTTCATTGAGCACACAATATTAGATTACAAGGCACAAGGCTCTGTGAACTGTAACTTTATTGCCATTTGACATTGTTAGTTCTCTATCCGTCCTGTCATGATATAATGTATTAGTAATATGCTGTTGAGAAACCGAAAGGATAAAATCTTTGCCGAAGTAGAAAGTTTCCTAATGGATCAACCAAGTTTTGAAGTTGTCGATTTTTTGGTTGTTGGAAGAAGGCTTAGATAGATTGTCCCTGATACATTCGGGCAAACAATTTGAGTATGACGCCGGGGCAGAGCTTTGTAGCACTTCCCGTTGTAAAACATCTGCTTACGACTGTTGATCATCTTCTCTATTTTTGATACGAGTAAGATGTCGGGGCAGAGCATTGTTTATCTATCTCTTACTCTTTCTGGCCTGATTCTGATGATGCAAACTCGACCTAAGCTCTTTATTTTGATGTCTAATGGCCTTAATACTAAGTTCTGTGATAAAATCGTGTGCAGGAACCACCGTGGGCTGAGGCACTACTGGGGTCTTCGTGTCCGTGGTCAGCACACCAAGACTACTGGTCGCCGAGGGAAGACTGTTGGTGTGTCGAAGAAGCGTTAATAATCTTAATCCCTTTCTTATTTTGCAAGCGATTTGTCTTGATTAATATGATTAGTGTTTGAGATTTTTGGGTTTGGATCTCTTTGGATTTTGGCTGGGGTTTTTGAAACCTTTGGCCAGCTTATATTTCATTTCGCTCATTCATTTTTGCTCGTTATGATAGAGATTGAAATCCCAGTTGAGTTTATTATTTATCTTCTCCATCATCCATCTGTGTTCTCTTTGAATTGAATTTTAATGTTTTGGCCACTTTGAATTTTAATTTATTATTGTTATCGAATATTATGTTTTTTTAAAAATTTATATTTGGCAACTGATTTTATTCCTAAGCATAGATAACTACAACCTTCTTTACTTCTCAAAAAGATTTTAGAAAAATATATTCATTTTCCTTCATAATTTTAATGTGTTTTAATTATAAATATGTATATATATATACTTTTTTTTACATATATTATTTAATCAACTTATTACTTTGTTAATTAATATTAAACCAAAAATAAATTTCAAATTTTGATTATGCAGTTCATAGCTTCACGTAAGCCATTAAATTGGAAATTTTTGCTGCCTTATTTCTAAATTCAAGAATTTAATTTCTAATGTTTTACGGTACCCTGCAATAATTTATCTATGAGGACATGTGTTCGTTTTAATTTTTGTAATTTAAAATTTATATTTCTATCCAGAAGTTTAAAATTATAATCTTTAAAGATCCATCTAATTCTATTTTTAAACTGATGAGTGAATTATTTTAAAATTTTGTTGGTAATATATAACTACTTCCATTAATTCTATTTTAAAAATTTATGCAAAAAAAGACTCAGCTTTCAAGCAAAATAAATGTCAGTTAATTAATTTTATTATTTTTTGAAAATCAGTCTTTGGTAAAATAAATGTCAAGGTTGATTTTATAAGAGCTTGTTTCTCGTAATAAACCATGTCAAGCCAACAGACCGCTTGTTGGGTTTGAATCAAAATGCTTATGGCCAAAATTAGTAGTAGCTGTGATTGTGATAACAATTAAAGAAAAAATGAAAATTCCAAGAACACTTCCCTATCCTGAATTACACAATGCCGCTCTCTGAGAAATCGAATACTCTGGAGAAAAAAAAGAAGAAATTTAGAGAAATAGAGGGATGAATAAATATTAGAAATATGGATCGTCATTCTAAACTCAGCAAATTAAATTAAAAATTTTCTTTATGGAATGAGCCAACTCTCCTTTAGACCTTCCCCTCATGTTCAGTAGAATCTGTTAAACCACCACCATGTTTTGGTTGTCTAGACGTCGGGAGCGTGTGGGTTCGACGTTCTTTTCCACCAGGTTTCGATGAGGCGTTACCGTACCAGATCATCCCAATGACAGCTATGATCATTCCCAAAACTACTTGCATGTTAAGCCCCTCCTTCCCAAAGAAGAAGAATCCCATAACCAAGACAAGGATTGTCTTCATGTGGCCAAGAACTTGAAATGACACAGCTGTGAATCTGCCTATGCAGATGAACTGGCTGAGATTGGTCCCAACGGCAATGGTGCAGGACAGAATTATGAATATCTGTGAAATGTGCCAAATGGGTGAGTACTGAGCAATCAAGTTCATGAGGGGAATAAAAGTGGGCTTCAAGTAATACGTTTACTTACGGTAGAGGCTAAGTTGTAGTTATATTGGTCTATCCTTTTGGTCGTCAACCAGTAGTCGAGAAACGGTCCGATCAGTAGAAGAGACCCGGCCTGCGCTGGTGCTGTATGTCCTAACAGGTTGAAGGAACTGAGCGAATACTTCCGTTGGAGGAAATGCACATACTGCATGTCAAAGTTTAATAAAATTCAATATTGCTACAAGGAATTTGGAAAAAGGTTGCAATTCTTTTGTGTGTGTTTAGGAATTGGATGCGCATGCTAGGTGATTCTTAGTTAGAAACGAGTGGTGGGTATATTTATGCTTTCTGTTCCAAAAAGAAATCTACAAGCATGAACCGGAAACAAAGAAGATTTAGGGATAAATGTTAAGAGGAATGTGATTATAACTCACGTATTGCTGCAGAGAAGTGCTCCATACGGCGATAATGGCAGCAATAAAGCCTCTGGTATTAACACTGACATCAGTTACAGTGCATACTCCAACACCCAAGAGAACAACTCCAATGCTCAGCTTCGTGTCTCTGGAGTACCGAATCTTGTCCAGGACCACTTCCAACAAGCAAGAGACGGGTATCATACTTAGCTTTGCAATCTGACAACAGAACAAGATCGGAATGAAATTTAAGAATAGTTATGATACTCCAAGAAAACAGAAAGGCTTACTGAGAGTTGAATTTACCTGATAAAATCCCACTGAATTCCACATCAGGCTAACATTCATTCCAACAATAGAAAAGTTGGCAAATAGTACAAACTTTAGAAGCTCTGGTAGAGGGAGGTGGGAGGGTTGAATATACCCAAGCCACCTTAGAATAACAGTCATCAGTGTGGTTGTCGCAAAATGCAAACCTGTTAAAGTTGTGGCTGCAAGATATTGTTGTATGCATAATTAGAAAAAAACATGAATCAAATTAAACGATCACTACTACGACCTACAGTTTAAAACCACCAATTACCAAACTTCACAATCCCACTTCAAACTTAAGAGGCTCATACCCCATACCTACCTTTTCTAGGTTCATTGCCAAACTAGAGCAATTGGATTGAAATGTTTTACCGGTTTCTTTCTTATATACAATACATTATTAGTTTAACCTTTTTCAACAATTTTCCATTGAACTTAAATCCAAAAAGTGCTCAAAGCAATAATGCACATACAACATTCCCCCCCAACACATGTTTAATATACCAACATGAATAACACGATTAGTAATGAGATCACTTGTGTGTTTCCTAACACTATCACTAAGCTGTTTTACACAGGGTAAATAAAATTCTCACTTGTTCAATGCATCAGTTAGTCTATCTTCAAGATTAATGCTCAACCGTATTCCACCTGATGTTTGATTCACGTCACACGACATCATTCTCTACCAATGTCCATTCACATACTTTTTTTGTTAAAAAAAGTAAACGAGCTGAAGCTCACTTAGAACGGATAACATTATGGAATGACTTTATTTAGGTGAAATGCATAGTTATAGAAATCTCCAAAAACATATATCCAGTTATTGGTAAGCAATAAAAATCAGCTGCAACGTTTAATTATAAGCACCTATCCCTCGTATTCTACAACCAACCTATTTTTTAGCTAAGCCGCTTGGTGAGCTTTACTTTAATCTCCTTGGCTTTTGTTTGGGAAGAAATTTTCTAGTCATCGCATTTTCTAGCTAATCTAATAATTTTATAATAGGGAGAGCACTTAACACATGCATATCAGTTTTTCATTTCTACCCCTTTTTAAACTTATTTATATGTATAATTTATGACTATAGCCATGTACGCAGATTACTGCTATGTTTCCTACTAGGATAAACTGAAGATATGGATTTTAATTTTGCTTTAAGAAGGAAAAGCAAGTATGCAAATTTAGACAGTGGATGAAACTTGAGAGTGTTATCATTTCTTAAGCAATCGCATAGACAGCACCAGAAAACAAACAGAAGTACTGAAGATAGCAGGAACCTTCTTAAACAGGAAATGATAAGACTAATAATGGAAACAGAGGAGAATGCCGATCATAGACCAAACTCGGAAATAAGAGAACGTCATTATAACTCTCAAGCAACCATGTATAATTTCAGAAAATAACCCCTAATAACTACATGCTAAAGAAATAGACATGATGAACACAAGGAAGATACAGATAATTGAAACGGAAGCGATGAAGAAAATAATTACCGAAGCTGAAGCCATACGTAGCCATAAGAGCCTTATTCACGATTATAATTCCAACAGAAGTTACAACGTTAAACGTCCAAGCGGCTGCATCTACAGCCGCTTTCTTGTCAGCTTTGCTAGATGGAGCCATTTTCACAAAATTTTCTTGTACGTCTTCTGCGAAAACCTTTATCCCTCAGCTTCCATGAAATTCGATCACATCTACACAAATTCCATAGTTTACAGCAGAAGTAACAAGATATACTGTAAATCCAAACATCATCAAGTCAGAAACTAAAAAAACGTAGGACTCGCACCGATTACACATTATCAGCAGTACCAAATTCATTCTAATCAAACAAGTCGACAATAATACAACAGATCCAGCAGGAAAAAAAAAACGCGATCAATGCAGAACGAAACAGCGCCATCGAAACGCGATATTAAAGCCGAAGCAGATCTAAATAGAAAATGAAAATTAAAGGCAGACACAGAAGGTAAAAAATTAAAGAATTGAGCAAAAGCAAACACAGATCCATCGCCGATTCAACCAAGCACAAACCAAATCACACTCCACCACTCCACAATCACATGGAAACAGAATTTAGAATCAGAAGAAACGGCACATACCGTCAAATCGATGGAAGCATGAGCGCACGGTGTGGCTGAAGAAACGGAGAGAAAGAGTGACAGAGAGGAGAGGTCAGTTAGGGCAGATTGAAATGGAGAAGCTCAGAGTTAGGATTTCGAACGAGTATGGATTTTATTGACTGAGAGTTGGCGTTTGTGAGATTCAGAGTTTTTTTTCTTTTCCTTTTTCTTCCCCTTCTTTTTTGGATGTGTTTTGATTTGTAAGAAATAGAAATGGAAATGGAAATGGAAGCGGCAGGGGGTGGGCGGGCAGAAGGTCAGTTGGCCAATGAAGGGCTGGTGGCAAGATTTTGATGCCCACGATTTCCTAGTTTGGGCTCCCGTGGGGCCCACTCCCTCCCTCTGCCTTATATTGTGTTAACACGTGTTACCACTTTTTTTCATTTGAGTTCTCATCCATTATTATTTTTATTTAATTAGTAAATATCTCGTTTGTCTATTTAACCTATTATATGTTTATTTATTACTTTAGAAAATAAATAAATATATTTAAATATTTAGAAATTATGTTAGTAGAATATTATATTATATTTTGTTTACGAGATAGTATTAATTTTATCATATAAATATATAAAAATATGTTGTAATATATATAATAGAAAAAAAAATTATGGGAGGAATTCAATTCCCGTGATTTTCAAATTTTAAGATATTTTATTCTCGATCGGAAAATTTTGATCATAGGTCTTAATTATTCTGACTCGAACAAAAGTTTGGTGGTGAAAAAAGTGATTGAGGAACTAAAAAAACCGACTATTAATTTTTATGGATCATTTTTAGTATAATTGGTAAAAATATATTTAAGCCTAATTTTAGCAAAGTGATTTTATCACTAAAATTTAATTTTATTTAGACAAATAATAAATCAATTTCGAAGTATTTTCAATTTTAGGAACGAGAAAAATATTATTTTAATGGTAACAATTTGGTAAATTTCTCTATCATGTAATAATTTAATGACAATTATATATAATAAATTTTAAAATTTTCTTTATTTTTTTAATAAATATGAAAACGATCATGGCTTGTGATTCTGTTGTCCCATGTCCCCCCGCAAGGTAGTCAGCTGGCAACTCTCCACGCGTCATAGGAATGAAGAGCTCATGTGAAATAATATTCGACCATTAATAACCATATATTATATTATGTTATATGCTTATACAATTATATGAAACATATTAAATATTACATTAATCGTTGATGTCACGTTCATAATTCAATCTTATAAAATCCATATTTTTCCAACCCGACATCACTGATCGATGATGTCTATTATTCATATTAACTTATATACGAGTTAAAATATCATATCATCGTAAATGTTTGTTGCTCCTATCAATAAAATTACGATAGTGCCATTATTTTAACTTAGTCATGCAATAATCACTAGAGTGTCAAATAAAAAATCTACAAAATGTATTATAGAGAAGATGAATTATTTAAATAGTACTATATAGATAGATACAACTATTTAAGGTAAGACTCAATGATGTATTTTGTTCCGAACATGTACTCAAAGTGAACAATATTATAAATTTAAATAAGTCTTTAGCGTATTCAAAATTTATTACGAATAAATTCTTATGACAAAATTAAATTTTATCTTTAATAGAATCATAAAATTTCGTATTAAAAAAAAAAATTGTATTTTATAGATTCCTTAGTTTTTAATTTTAATTAGTTTGGAACAAATAAAAAATAATATTTAGTTTTTAAATAAATATAAATATTTTTTCTGTCTTAATTTTAAAATATAAGTTAAATAACTAAAATTAAATTTTAAAAGTTTAAAAAAATGGAATCTAATTGAATGTATTAATTAGTTACTTATTTTAGTTGAAATTTTAATCCGATAAAATTAAATGAATTGTAAATCTTAATTAAAATTAAATAAACTAATAGTGGTAATATTTTTAATTCAAATATATATATATATATATAGTAATAAAGCATAACAAAATTTGGACTCGAGCCATATGATAGGCTCACAGCCGGCCAACTCAAATTTGGACTCGAGCCATATGATGGGACTAGACCTTCATACCTAAGAATTATTAAAATAAAATAATTAGGAAGCTAAATTAATAAAAATATTATTTGATTAAAAAAATATAACTTTAAAAAACTCAATAATATTTTTAAACTAAAAAAAATAAGAGGAAAAAATACCTTAGAACTGAAAGGTTATAATTATTTTTTTAAACAAAATATAAACTTTATAGCTTAAATAAAAATTAGCGCGATATAATATTTTAGTTTATTAAAAATTAAAATAATTAGTATTATTGTTTTCTTACGACATTATTAAAAAAATACACTCTGTTCCTTCCCTTAAATTGTTATTCCAGTTGTCCCTCGCGTGTTTTGAGGAACTTTGTCTAATTCTTTTTATTTTCTCTTATTAAATATTCGAACTATTTAAAATTTATATTTAATATTAATTTATCTCAACTTCTAAAATAAAAAATTAATTATATTCCTTAAATTCTACTTATAAATATGAAACTAAATTTAGTTTAAATTCATTTTGTATCTTACTCTCATAAATTTACTTTATTCCCATCTTTAAATATTTAAAATGTTTATACGAATTTTAGTTTTTGAATTTAAAATATGTAATTCCCTATTTTTATGAATGATTAAAAAAAAAAACTTATTAGATTAGATATAAAATTAAGAATTTATAATTTTAGATATTTTTGAAAATTCAAACCATAAATAAACAAATTTGAAAATTAGAAATTTAATTCTATTTTTTAAATTAATTTCTCTCTCTTGAATGGAGGAGAGAGAGGGGGTATGTTGGGCCTTGTTTGGGCCCACGAAGACATCAAGTTATGTATAAGTGGCCTAGAGGAACTGGTTAGGGACAGAATGATGAATTTCATCCATTGAATCCTTTTTCTCAGACTGTCAACCACTGTCGTTTCCACGTCAGAAATGTCAAATCTTACAGAACCCATTCAAAACCTCCACAAACCTTTCTTTTGTTTTTACATCAAACTTTGGAGTTTGTTAATTATATATATATACCGACATAAATTAATTTAATTTATTAAGATATTAATCATTTATTAGAGCTCTGATATCATATTAACCCGTAGTAAGGGTGTAAACTAGTTGAGTTGAGTTACGTTCGAAAAATATTTTGAACCAACTTAAAATATTGGGTTAATTTAGTTGGTGACTCAAGTAACTCGACTTGAGTTCATAACCCAATCCAATTTGACACTCTATTTTATTGTGCAGACGCAAGAACTGAGTTAAGTCAATTCATTCTTGCGTTGTCTACGGCCAAGCGATGTACGCTCGAGCCTCTGGTCTCAGTTCAAGAGTAAAGTTTTAGAAAACGGAGGTAGAGAGATTTTGAAAAAGAATTTTGAAATAAAGATTTGAAAAATTGAAATTGACGTTATTTGTGATACAAGCAAAAATGCCATAACAACGGCTTACAACATATAATTATTGGGTATGGAGAAGTTGACAACTAGTCACATTCCCCTTAAGACTGGTCGTGAGCGTGTCAAGATCACGACACCGCACCGTAAAAAGAAGTAGGATCAAGACAGTTAGTATCAGAGCCACACTTTGTGTGTCTAGTCAGACAATAACGTCAAGAGAAATGAATTCGAAAGTTGATCGAAGAACTTGCACGTGTGTCAAGAGTGTCGGAGTGGGCAAGACAGTTGCCGATCAAAATTATAATTAGTTGGGGGTTGAAGCAAAGACTACCGAAAGTTTATTGGTGTCTGTGTGAGTTGGGTTGAGTTGTTTGGTTATTTTTTATTATTATTTAAAAAAATATAATTCATCCGCAACATATATTATATTAATAACTAAAATTTTAAAATTAAAATATCAAAGCTAATTCTAACATAAGTTAAATATTTTTAATTTTGTATGTTTAAATTATAAAATTTAGAAATATCTAATAAAAACAGTTGGAAATTGGTATTAAAAGTGAATGGTAAGCATTAATTATTATTGATTAAAACAAAGAGTAAAGGGAGGACAAATATGTAATTAATGAAAAGCAAAATTACAATGATTTTTAGCTCAAAATCATACGAGTGTTCCCTAAATAGAAGCAATTTTGAAGCCTAAAAACCAATTCTCAGCATAAATTTAATCTTTCATTCATTCCTCTAATTGCCAAACAAGGAATAAATTTTGTATTTATTGCTGTTTTTTTTATAAAAAAAACATAAAAATATTCCTCTTTTCTTCTTGCAAAATAAATTCATTAACCGTTTTTTTTTTAATTTTAAATTTATTTTTATATATAGTTGGTCTTTATAAATTTCAAAGCGTAATAAATTTTGTATTAAAAATTAGTTTATATATATATATATATATATATATATATATTAATTGAGATAATTACTCTAGGAATATAACTTTTGTCGTGACATGGTTATTAAATATTATATTTCTTTTAAATCTCAACTAAATATCATTTTACCTTTTTGTCCTCTCACTAAATGAACCCATCGAATTTACTTTCCAAAATTAATTGGTTTAAGGTTTGTTTATAGTAAGAAAAAAAATATTTTGGTTTAAAAAAATAATAAAAATATTTACAATATAAGGCGACCGTATTAAATAGTTGGACTATTTGTTGTCGAGAAATTATTAAAATTTGTCTCCATTTATTGGAAAGAGAATTTAAAATTAAAATCGCCATCGAAATGACGATTGGGCCCACACTCACTTTTATCTGTCCATCTAAAAACAATTTATTGCTTGATTATAAGATAAAAACATAATAATTATAAATGGAAGATAATTAAAATATAAAAATAATAGATGGGGCCCATCACTATTATGCGCCTGAGAGCGAACCATCTTTGTCTTCCCGAAAATAATGTAAGCCAGAGACGGCTCTGACACTTTTTTTTTTCTTTTTTTTTTTCTATTCTTTAAAATATTCTCGTCTCTCACCCAATTACTCGGCGATTTTTATCTCTACTGCCATTTTCAGGAGAAAAACCGTCAGAGCCGCCGATTCACTTCCGAAACGCTGCCGATTTTTATCTCTACTGCTATTCTCTGTCGCACGTAGTCCGAATCTGCAGTCAGGTACAGCCACAATTCTCTTCCTCTCCGTTCGATCTCATTTTTGTGTACACGAGGAATCGAATCGAATAGATCGTTCTTCGAATTTGTGTTCGTTTCGGAGAACGTGAATCCTCATTTTGCTAGAATTTGTTTGATAATTGATAATTGTTTTCTCAAGTGGAAGTTATTTTCAGATTTCTGAAATGGTTGTATTGTTCTTGTCCAAGTTTTTTTTCGATACGAGTTGTCTGCATTTCAGAGTTCGTGAACCGAGCGCTATGGCCAGTGAGATGTTCGATTTGACTATTGATTTTTGTTCAATTTTTGCGCAGGAGATTGTAGATTTGAATTCGTTATCGGAGTTCTTGAACGCGTTTGAGCGTTTCAGAACAAAAGCAGAAAGTTATATCTTATCGAGTTTCGTGAAGATTAGAATAACGGCGGAAGATTCTTTCCATGTGGTCCGGTAGCTCTTTATTTCCCCTTTCACCAATTAATTTTATCTACTCCAATTATTTGTTAGTTCGTCTGTTATTTTCTTGTTTTCCCCCTTCGTATCTGCAATGAATATGTTCCGTTTTTTGTTTCAATAATGTTGATAATTTGTAAATTCTCTCTACCGCGTGAAATCGCCGCTGGATCCAAGAGCTTAGCTGAGCCAAGTAATCTAGCAGTTCTTAGATTTCAATTGTATAGAATGTTGAAATTTCCATGCCGTAGCCTCCAGTTTTCAATTTCGGATAACTTGTAGGAGAGGAAGAAAATTTTCTGCATTAAAAACGCGTAAGAATGTTATTATCATATCATGATCTTATCTGTTGCTGTTTTCATTCCTCGATTCTGACATAGAATTTCTATGCATTGAATGCACATCCTGGCTTTTATCTCTTCATTCTTTTTGGCACATTATTCAGCGATAACTTTTAAGTAATTTGTGACTGATAAGGGCATGTCGATGGTGAATCATTTTCATTTTAAGTTCAAACTCCGTAGGATTTTGTTGTTTGTGTTGCTTAACGACCACCGATTTAAGCTTTTAGCATGTATTTGAATGCCTTATGAAACTAGAACCATTTTAACTTTGTTCTAAACAACAGCCAACCGGTACAGATTATTAGAAAGAAATTTTAACATCAGAGGTGGATCATACGAGCTGGGGAACACTTTCGATGGTGATAGGTACGATGGCCATTCTGATTCTGAGTTATAGATGGATGAATGAGAGGGTGTGTTCATAATATTCTTAGAGCTTTTTGTCAAAATTCTGTTTGGGTTCCCAGATGAGCTCAACCGATGTTCTTGGCAGTAGAAGGGGGAGGGTTCTTTTCTTCTTCAGCTTCTGGTTATAGCAGTAGCCTGACCCTTCTTCTTTTGGGTCAGAAGAGCGAAGATAATCCCATGAGAGTTTTGCCGTTCTTGGTGGACCGAGAGCCTGACCTCAACAACCAGCTGGCTTCAAGAAAGACGTGGATTTCCTGGAGGTGCGCCTCCCCCTCCCTTCGCTGCTTCCGGTGGAACCCTGCAGGGCCAATTCCATCTCCTTTGAAGAAAGCGGCCTCTACACAGCGCCAAGACAGTTCAAGAACATCTCCTCTTTCCGATAATGGCAAGGATCATGTTCCTAGTTCAAATGACGATTATCTTGCAAGAAAAATGGTGCTTAAAAGTAGCTTGAAAAAGGCATCAGACGTTCCTGCAGTTTCCGTACAGAATGCTGATGGAAATGAAGCATTGGGAGAAAAGGGTAGTTATGATTCTAGTCATGTAGAAAGAAGGAAAGTACAGTGGACTGATACTTGTGGAAGCGAGCTTGCTGAAGTCAAAGAATTTGAACCAAGGTATGAAAACTTCAAAAATTTTAACTCGAATTCATTGAAAAAGCATATCTTTTGTTTTGAAGCTTGCATATAGGTTCATGTTTCATGTGTTCGCATATAGGTTCATGTTTCATGTGTTCTTCAATGTTCATCACATCATCCCTTTTGAACAATGGAAAATTTCAAATCTTCATTGACATTAATGTGCATTTAGTTATTAAGTACAAGTCTTGATGGTACACTTAGCCTAATAAATGACTAAAACATAACCCTGTTGCTTAGATTTTACTGATGAGAATTGGCATTACATCCTATCTTAAGTTTGTTCATCTCCAAATGCAGTGAAATAAATGCATCTGATGATGAAAATGATATTGGGAAAACAAGGTGTTTGTGCACTATCATGTAATTCACTCAAAACCCAGTTTTACCATCGATGACGTTTGCACAAGATTCTCAAAGATCTGCTGACTTGAATCGAATCAAACTTGTTTGCTCGAGAATTTTCCGAGACAGAGGAAGCTGTCTAGACAAGCAGGAACCATCCATGAAGTTTTCATGGTGATATCTTATCCGTGGTAGTGCTGATTTCAGTAAGTTTTTCTTTTCTAATTTTCTTTTCACATGGATGGCTTCCACTTTTAAGCACTTTTTGTTGCTTTTTCACTGTATTGTTCCTTAGTTCTTTGTCTCTATTACTCCGTTCATTTCGTGGTTTTTTCTCCCTGTATGAACAATTTTTTGGGGTATTTCATTACTATTGAGTGTATTTAGAAGGAAGCTTTTGATTAGATTAAGGGCTTTGATTGATATTAAGATAAAATTAATGATGTGCAGTGACTATTTGCCATATTGAACTCTGTTTCTTGATTCAATGCTATCTTGTGGTTTATCTTAGATTCAAGTCTGTTCCATTCCTCGTTACTCGTTTTTTAGCTCTATAATTATAGGATTGAAAAATGAATTAGAGACTTTTGTCGTTCTAATTAATACTAAATTAAGATCGGATGAGCTAATGCTCTATCTATTAGAAAGGTTTACGGAATTAACTGAAGTCGGTTCATTACGGAATTGTTATGTTGAAAGAGATAACATTATTTTTTTTAAAATAAGTCAAAACAAATTTAAAGCAACATAGGAGTAGGGGTTCTACCTAGATTTGGATGGGTGTATATTTAATTCCTATCCTGTCTAATAAATATTTAAAAATTTAATTTTTTTGCCAAATAAATATTTGATAATAAGTGTTTTATACAATTTTAAATTTAAAATTTTATCTCTAAATAAAATTTAGTTTTTTTTTAATTTAATACATAATTTAATTTTTAAAATTTTGAATATAGGATATAAAATTTAAAATTAAAATAATGTACCACACATTTTAAAAGGCATATTTAAATTATTACACATAAAATTATTCCAGACATGTTAACGGACTAAAAATTTATTATAATCAGACAAAAATTAGCTCGGTTATATATATATATATATATATATATATTAAAGATTTATTATAATATAATGAAAAAAATTTGGATAAACCAAAAAGTACACTGAAAAAACATGAAATGGAACTTTAGATGAGAGGTACCAAAATATTATTTAAAAAAAAAAAAAAGAAGAAAGCAATCGCATGGTTGAAAATCGATGGATCAGCCATCAACTTTGTTTCTTCATTCTCTAAGATCCTCAATGGCTTGTATTTTACTGAAACTTGGCGACATCTTATCCACACCAAACATATCCCTAATCCATTTCTTCCAAAAATCCACAAGCAATCAATCTTTGGCTTCAATTCCCCAATTCTGATTCCATTTCAGTTCCTCAACAATCTGAAACAGAAATTTCTGAGAGAACAGAAATGTCGGGGGCCTGTTCAATCCCCTTCGCCAAGATCAAAATCCCGGCCGCTTCCTCGTCGCCGGCCACCGCTTCTCCGTCGGCGTCAGCCACCTCTTCCGCTTCTTCATCGTCGGCTCACAGTTCCATCAGATTCTCTTCCTCCAAGCCTTTCGTCTTTACCATTAGGAGTTCCCAGACCGAAGGCCCTCTTCGGAGACCGGCGGCTCCTTCTCTGAGAGAGCCATCGCCGCCGTCGCCACCTTCGCCGACGCCTCCTCTCAAGCCGACTCCTCCTTCATCGCAAACGCCTCCGTCGCCGGCGTATGCTGCGAAACTGGATAATGTGATCACATTGGAGTTCCAGAGACAGAAGGCTAAGGAGCTTCAGGAGTACTTTAAGCAGAAGAAGCTTGATGAGGATGATCAGGGACCGTTCTTTGGCTTCATCGGGAAAAATGAAATTTCCAATGGAAGGTCGATTTAGTTTCCACTTTTTCTCCTCCGTTTCTATCGTGATTACTAAATTTTGAAGTGATATAATCTCATTTGTTCTTGCTGGCTGTTATGATATTCTTTTGCAATTAAATTAACAATAGATCCTGCCAACAATTGCCTGCGATTTCACTCATTCTCTTGTTGATATTTGGATTGGCTCTTCTCTTTCAATTTTCTTTGAGGGATACAATCCCTAAGGATCTCTTCGTAACCTTATGGTTTGCTGCAAGTTTTGATTATGTTCAAGTGCCTAAACTCCATTTCTTTACTTGATCTTTATGGATAACCAATCCACTTCCAATACAGATTCGTTTGCAACACTTCCTCTGTTTGAAAAACCATATCACTGTGTTTTGTGCTGATTTTATTCAGACTTCAAGCGTTTTCCAATTCAGTGTATCGATTTTGTTCTTAATGGGAATGGCGTTTATTTGATTTTGATGTTTCTCCTGAAGATTTGCATCGGATTGAGATAAACTGGTCCTTTTTGGTACCTTCGTTCCATAATTTACTGAAACTCATAGCTTCTAGTAGAAATCAGCTGTTCAATTTACTGGTTATGGGTGGATCATCACTACTCTTACTGGGTTGATTTGCACTAAACAGGTGGGCGATGTTTGGGTTTGCCGTTGGATTGCTGACAGAGTATGCAACTGGCTCAAACTTTGTTGATCAAGTAAAGATCCTTCTCTCAAATTTTGGGATAGTAGACCTCGAATGACACCATATACAAGGTCCATGTTTCTATATTTTTCCAATTGCTATAGTTTATATATCTACTTCTTGTAATTCATCTGATAGTCTTCATGAATTGATACTCTTAATGGCCATATAAGTGTGTGCTCCTTGCCAATACTCACTGTTCTTCTCTGTTATATATATAAAGTCTTCCTCTTATGAGTCTGTGCAATTCACTGGGGATCTGTACCTTCATTCATTGAAGGTTATATAATAGAACTCGAAAATATGATAGATTTCTTCTTACTTTTGTTACGTACATTGCTTCCTTTTGCATCATTGTTCAACTAGGGATAGACCTGCCCTCCTCTTCCCATCTTTCGGTTTTTGTCGATAATTGGTATCGATTGATATTATTCTATAGTCGGAGTTTCCTTTTTTGTTTAGCATTTGACTTCCTTTCCTTCTCAATTCATTCTTAGTCATATGGAATGAACCTGCATCTCTAGTAGCCCAGCTTGAAATTTAGATGAATCTTAGAGCTTTCCCAAAAGCCAGATGAATCTTGAGGAGCAGAATGGTTCCATTTGAACTTCAGATTTCCACACCTAAAAGTAGTCAAACTTGAATCATAAGAGTTGGGTAGAGTTCATTTTTTTAAGAACTAATCAGTTTGGTTGGAATTGGTTTACTGAGTTTAGAATGAATGTACGATTCAACTCAAACTGAACCGTGTTAGGATTTTACTTTTTGCAACTAAACAATTCCTCTACATGTCTCTCATTTACCGTTGTATTTGTTTGTCCTTCTCCAACTTCTCATCTTGTCTCTTGTTTATCGTCGCCCTCTACCATGGTCTCATCGTCGCCTTTAACCATCTTTCCTCTCAACCAGCATCCCTCTGTTTCGTTCTCTCTCAAGCCTCAGCTGCAATCGTCAATTATCCATCACTCTTTTTTGTTCTCTCGTCAGTTTTTCATTTCTAAGCTAGATGACTTGAGCTCGGAAATTTTGTTGGTTAGGGGAGTACCATTTCTGTTTTGTTTTTCTTCATGTTTTGCACCGTCCATAGCTAAATGGATTCAACTCGACGATATATGGTTGTATTGAGTTGAGTTGCCTGCCCGAATGAACTCATTTGAGTCCTTGCTTCCCCACCACCTCATGGATGGGCGTGGGATTTTTTGGGGTCAAAATTGTCGACCCAATCCCACCGCTAGCAGATATTGTCTTCTTTGGACTTTTTCTTTCGGGCTTCCCGTAATGTTTTAAAATGTGTTTGCTAAGAAGAAGTTTTCGTGAGATCTCACAATTCACACGTTTAGGAGAAGTACGAGAAAAGGTCCAAAGAAGAAAATATCAGTTAACAGTGCAAAGAATTGACTCTAATGTAAAGGGTCTGAATAATGTTGCACTTGCTTGAAAGAAAAGAAAATAATAATAGTAAGCTTACAACTTCCATGGTAGCAATTATACATAACAATATAAACGACTAGTAAAACACATCAATTCCAAGTTTATGTTAGTTCAAGAATATAATTGAAAGATTCAAATTTCTCTCAACTAGGTCTATAAAAAGAGAATAAAATAACTAAGAACTCCGCAACCTCACTCTACATTTGGACCCACTTGAAAAAAATTGGCTCAACTCACTATTTACATTCCTTATAATTGAAATGTTGTCCCATCTCACCCACATGAATGACGATGTTGCGGTTATTGCCAAAATTACTCGTTGACCTTAGTTTGATACTCATCATCGTCGTCACACAACTTCACGTCGCAAATTCGATCCAAAAACTCGACAACATTAGACATAGGAGGCCTTTCCTTGGACCTCTCACTCGTGCACAAACAAGCAATCCTAAAATACTCCTTCACATTGGCCTCCATAAGCTCCTCCCTCGAAATGCTAGCATCGACCATTTCCATGTGTCTGTTTTGGGCCACTAAAATCCGAGCCCATTCTATTAAGCCCACTTCTTTGTCGTCCAATACCATAGGTAAATTGGGCCTCCGGCCCATAGCAACCTCGAACATTAAAATCCCAAAACTGTACACGTCAGCCTTCAACGTGGCTCCCGTCAATCCGTTCCTGTACTCCGGCGGCATGTAGCCCATGGTTCCGGCGAACTGAGTGGACACGTGGGAATTAGAACTCTCAATCATACGGGCCAGCCCAAAATCCGCGATATGGGCCTCGAATTCGGAGTCCAATAAGACATTGCCGGCCTTAATATCTCTATGGATAATGGGCTGAGAAAGCCCATGTAAGTACGAAAGCCCATTAGCAACGCCCCTCATGATCTTCAGCCTGGTCTCCCATGGCAATGGTAGCCGCGAGGGCAAATATCCATCGGACTCCTCATCGGCCTCCGCCGAAGTCGACGTCTCGTACAAGCAATTATCCAGACTTCCTCTCTCAATGAATTCGTAGATCAAAAGCCTATCGGAGCCGGAAATACAGTATCCTAACATTTTGACGATGTTTCGATGGCGGAGTTTTCCGAGAGTCTCCATCTCGGCTCGAAATTCTCGGAATCCTTGGAAGGCGTCGGGATTGAGCTTCTTGATGGCAACTGTAGCGCCGGAGGAGAGGCGAGCCTTGTAGACGAGGCCGAAAGAGCCATCGCCGACGATTAAATCGCTGCTGAAATTCTTGGTAGCGGCTCGGAGTTCGGCCATGGAGATTCTGAGTGAAGGATCGAAGGAGGCGCTCTCATCGACGGAGATGGAAGAGAGATCCAAATTGCGGTTGCGATGTTGCTGTTGGCGGGGGGTTCGATGCTTCGATTTGAGCTTTCGGAAGAGTAAGAAGACGCAGAAGAGGAATAGGGTTGCGACGGAGAAACTGGCGATGGATGCGAAAATCAGGATTGGGGTGGGTTGCATGGCCTGCTCTGATCTGGTCCGATCTGCTCCGATCTGAGAGAGATAGTTGAAGGAATTTCAATGGCTGAATCAGAGATTGAGAGGAGAAGAAAAGGAAAAGGGAAGGCGGCCTGTGAAGATCAAGGAGGTTTCCAGGAATCTGCCATTGCCGTCTGGGGTCGCTACTCAATACTATGTGTTTCGAACAGTCAAAACTCCTTAATTATCTGACTTTCAAAACTTTACAAATAAATATTATATAAAATTAATATATTTTATTGGTCTTTATTTAATGCGATCTCTTGGTATTCTTCAATCATCAAAGTTTGGCCAAGTCAAAATTGTTGCATTAAGTCACTGCCCGCATGTGTTCATCTAATACATTTATAGAACGCAAGCTGACAATTTATTGTGGTGGGCCCCATCTATTCCCTTTTTTAATTAAGAATATTATATGTATATATATGTATATATATGTATATATTTAGTATATATTAAAATCTAGGTAGAATAATAAATCTTACGATAGTTTGAAGGCGTGCCTAAGAACGCCGGTTCTTTTGAACAAATTCTCGAGCTATCAATTTTATCCTTAAAAAAAGGATTTTATTAAAATTCTATCTTTCTTCGAAGTTTATTTTATTTTACTTGCTAGCCTCACATTATATAAATATTATTGTACGATTTTCAATTTTCTCCCACATAATATAAATATTGTTGAGTGGAGTAATTGTCCGTGGAGAAAAAAGAAAAAAAAATTGGCCCAAATAATTGAAGTTATAATAAGCACATAAATACAATAATTATTAATTTCATAATTTGCCCAAAACACTCATCCAATAGAGTAGTTTGTTTGACAACGCAATCCTATAATTTATTAATCCAAACGGAATAATGAAAGATCTATATTGAATTATTATAATAATAATACAGCTTTCAATAGAACATTTGAACAGTTCAAAAATGGGTTCAATTAACTCAAGCATTACTCTTAACTTAGGAAAAGCCACATTGACTAAAACTTTTAATGGAAAAAAAAAATAGTAACAATTCAAATTTAATTCAAATTTGATTCAAGTGTGACGTATAAGTTCATAACTAAAATGCAATCAAAATTATATTTTCTTAAGAATAAATAAATTAAAAAGCTAACCTTCTTATAAGAGAGACATAATGTGAACTTAAAAGAAAGACAAAAGAACAATCCAATCCATATTAGGTAAGGATATGGCTTTAGTTTTACTATATAAAAAAAAATATAGTAAAGGAAAATTTTGTAATGTGATTTTATAAGGGAATGTCTGTGGACTAATAGTATTAATAACAAATATTAAAATTAAGATCCTATGAATATTCTGAAATATGCTGTTCTTCCTCATATGTCAGTCAAATATCAGACTTTAACAATAGTTTTTTCCCTCTGAAGTAAATATATTTGTTAAAACTCATAAACAATAACATTTCGAACAAATAATTACTATTTGATGTTAATAGTTACTGCTCCTACATTCAAGCCCCACCCCGACCCTACACGTTATGTAATTTTCATAAAGAAAATAGAAAAGCATTGAAACTTATGCATAATGCGTCAAAAATTCCAATACTACTTATTATCAATTACGTTAATATCATTTAAGAACGATAGAAGGTTAATATCAATTAAGAGTGATATAGGGTTCAGCAGCACAGCACCAAATAATTATAAGAAAAAACTCTTGAAGGTCTCAGAGAATCTTTCCAACTTAAGTACCTTAAATGGATGGGTTGAACAGAAGCATTTCCCTGTAGTCCAGAGCCGATACCTGTGATGAATTAGCATCAAAAGCATAATAATAAATTTGGAGAATTATCCATGAAGGTTTTCTTTAGTGGAAAAAGCTTAAAGCAGAAGGATATTTGCATCAAAAGATAAAATCATGAACGGAAGGACCCACACGGCATTTCCTTTTTCAAATCAAATCCGTGAATACGGAGAAACAAAGACTCGAAGTAAATTTAGTCAGCCAGACTCCACATACTTCCACCGTGTAGAAACAGCAACATTGCCTGCTTTACGGGTCTCATTTCTTACATAAAATAATTTTGTAGTTCACATTTCAATAATAAATGAGTAGAAAGCTCTGTGATTTTCCAGAGTATTCCATATCACTCCGGGTACAGAAATATCACAAATTCTCAAAATAATGGTAAACTTATACTACTAAAGAGCATAGAATATACCAAATGCAAAATATGAATGTCTTAAAAGTCGATGCACTTTCAATTTTGTGCATTGTAGAACATAAGTGAATTTAAAAAAATTTAAAAACTCGTGAACTAAATTTGTAATTTTGAAAGTTGATGGATGAAAGACACATAAATCTCAAGCAGTAAAGAAAATATATAACAGAAGCACAGAAGCACAGAAGCACAGGAATGAATGAATAAAAGACCGTGTGCAGCCTATGAAAGGAGGTCATAGAGTGCAGAAATCATACATCAATGTTCCAAACAAATTACACACAAAAGAATCAATTAGAATAATAATCCCACTCCAGGAGAATCGACATAGAAAAAATGAAATCCCAGAACAAATTGTCAAGACAACTTCTGTTTTGTTTTGTTCTTTTTTTTTTTTTTTTTCATTGTATTTAGTTTTAGTTTATTAACTTAAATCTCAAACCTCCAAATTGCTGTTTTGGGCAATCATAGCGAGACAATTTTGGGTGGGTGCTAGTTTTGGTTGTTTGACTTCGAAGTTGAATTGAAGTCTTTATGGAGATTCATCAATAGATAAAGACTTCCCTATAGCAAGATGAGACTTCGTGGGGAGGCTAATCATAGCTAGTGGTTGAGTTAGAAGTATTTTTGTGGCAAGATTATGCAGAAATTCAAGTGTTGTATTTGGTTACTTTAACCATTTTTTAAACTTAATTCTTATTAGAATGAATAGTGATTTCACCCGAAGAGAAGGTTTATTTTTAAATAACTACAGTCTCTATGCTAGTTTATGCACTAACTCAACTATTTTGACAAAATAATTGTCTGTTCTTATTATATATGGTTGTCAAGAAAACATATAGGATTCGAAATTCTAGGTAGACTGTCATCATGGCTTGAATTTATTCAATTGAGGTCTTTTACTACTTTCACAGTCCTTGTTGACCATTATTGACCATCAGACCAATCAATATGATTAATATGATTTTGATTTTCAAGGGGAGAATTCAAGGAACTAAAATCTTTATCAGCTTTTATATTAAATTGAGGCTCAATACATATTTTTAGTCTTTAAATTTTGGATATTTTTTTTAATTCGTCCCTTATGTTACAATGGATAAAGACTTTTTTTAGTTCATGTAGGAATAAGGATTTGTACCTCTAATTCTTTTTAATCAATGGTACAACACCTTGACCAACTGTGTTATTCTCAAGTAGCCAATAATGTTAAATGTACAATACTTAGGAAGAATACTAAGTATTATGTCATGCAAGTTCTAAGTTTATCGTCAATCAATTCTAACATTTATCAATAGCAGGGGACTAAAAAATGAGAACTATATATATACGGGACTAAATTGAAAACAGTAAAAATACAAGAGACTAATTTAAAACTTTTTAATCAATAATGACTAAATTGAAGAAAAAAAACACCAAAACATTAAACTACGAAAAATGCCTTTAAATTTAATAAAGAAAAAACTAAATTAACTCAAAGTTTAAATGATCAAGGGCAACTCAAATTAACATGAAACACAGCAGATGAACCCACAGGGTTGATGTTTTCTAACTTCAATGCAAGTAATATGCCTTTTAATTCAATCAAACGCTTCTCACTATCATTTCTATCTAAACCCATTTCTTTTTTCCTAATCCACTTTTACAATTATCAGATCAAATGATTCCGATTTAAAACAAGTGCAGCACTAGGTTGCAGATAGGAGACAATAATCCTTGAAAGAATAGCATGAAAAATACGATCATAATTGAAGGCTTCGATTACCTCAAACCTGAGTACACTTTGCTCCACAGACCCTGCAGGCTGGCTCCCATAAGAACTAGCGTGCCCCGACCATCAACCAATGAACGACAGAAATGGTTTACCAAAGTAATTAAATATGAGACAAGCAAACTAATTAGTTAATAATTTCAGGTCGTTGTCGCCATCCACTTCAAGAGGTTGAGGTTCAGTAGAGACACCTGACCTTAAAGGAGTGCAAGCAACATTTCTGACTATAGAAGAATACAGATCAAATTCCGCCTTCAGTTTCAAACAGCTTGCTTCTATCCACTTTTCCGCAACACTGGTAGCTACACTGTCTTGGCTGTCCCTCTCATATTCTTCAATGGCAGGTCGTATTTCATTGTACAACAAATCAAGTTCGGAGGTAGCTTTATTCTTCGTTTCCTTCATGAAAAAATTAACAACATATCAGCGGAGCAATGGTTTTGAAGCCTACCAAAGTATTTTCTCGTAAAGACACCAAATGAAAGGATAGTTTATCAGCAATCCACAGCTACACAACCAAGACTATAGTAAAACGCATTTATTACCTCATACTGTAAGACTTCTTCTTGTGCTTCCTTCAACTCTAACAATCGAGCAACATATTTTGCATCTACTTGCTTCAGGGTAAAATTTTTCGTCCTTCCATTCGTTAAGTTTCTTGCTCGTTTTTTGGCCGCAGGTCCAGGTCCAATGCGATAATTACGGCATGCGGTGTTACTTCGGATTCGAGATATCATTGCATTCTGCTGGGAAAAGGTCTGCTGCGTATTCTGTGGATGGTCTTCTGGCTCCTCTTTTGCTTCATTTTTAATTTCTCCCACAACTATATTTTGTAATTGGACTGAATTCTTCGAGGTATCAATTAATGCAGTGGATACCAGCTGCTGTTCAGCTCCCAAATTATCGTCCAAGATCATTGGGTTCTCATTTTTCAGATAACCCTCAAACTCAGAATATGGGTTGTTTAATACAGTGTGGAGCTTAACGAATGGCTCATCCTCTGCAGAATCGTACAGTGGAATTTTCTCAACAGAATACCTAAAACCAAGCAGGATGATAAATGGCTGTCTTGTTAGAAAATAAGCAAGAAGAGCATGAAAAAACAAAAATGCCTCCATATAAATATCTGAATAATAAATTTCAAATAGCTGTGATAGAAAACTAAAGAATACTAACAATGCAACAAATTTAATACTACTGCTGTTCATGAAAGCATTGTCATTAACCGCGCTAATAATACGATCACTTTATGTTGACTAATTGGGACTAAACATTATCAATAATTTGGCATAGCAATCAAATGTTATTGTAATCTGGTTAGGAGTTCTTTCAGCCATGAGCCACCTACACGAGTTATTAAGCATCTCGGGTTTCCCGACTCTTAAAACGTAATATAATTCGGTTAACACCCAAATTTTAATTCCATGCATACATGAAGCCCAGAGAATTTTGGGGCATTGCTTCCCAAATCATAACATTTTCAGAGACATCCTTGAACCATCCATGCAATTAATCAACAGGTATAACTGAATCATTTTCTAAATATTTTCATTTGTACTAAATCTAACTACATCCTGGCTTTAGACTGAGAAGTTTTCTCACTCCACCAAGGCCCTCAGTTTGTTGGTACCCAAACCTTAAATATTGGATATTTTCCATAAACAAGACTTTACCTATCATCGTCATCTTCCCACAAATAGGTATCCTCCTGACAAGGAAAACAGATTGATGTACGTAAGAAAATACCCACAAAAAAAAAAGTTTGCAGTTATCCAATTTGTGATGAATTTACACCCTCTCATCAGGAACCATGATCATATCCAACTTGTGTTCTCTATTTTTAAAAGTAAAACTACTCCACAAATAAAGAATTACCAGGAACCCACGAGACTTGGCTCCAAGGAATCCTGAACAGCTGCTTGCACCACAGAGGCAGCGAACCTTGGCACCTCCATACCATTCGAAATTATAATCATATGACAATTCAGTCCCAATGGAAATGTCTTGCTTTGCAAATATTCCAACCCTTATTTCACCCAACACATTCCACTTCCTTGTCTCACAGTTTGGACAGCTGCAAGGGTGTAATAACTAATTAACGACAACAACAAAGTAATAAAGGTTAATTATGTTTACTGGCATACTTTCACTCTTCCCCTGGTGTGTATATATATATATATATATATATATATATATATATATTGTATATATAATATATGGTATATTCAGGATAAACAGCTCACCACGAATGATTTATAAATCTAGCAAGACTTCCCTTCCTAGTTGCATCAATTGATTCAGAGGCATTGAGTGAGATGATGTAAGCATCTTTTAGTCCTACCATCAAGGTATAGAAAATTATCTAAATTTTCTATATTGCGCATAAGAGATGAAATTTGATAAAATTGATCTGTTACCCTGATTTTCATAAGTGTGGGATCTCCGTTTTGCTTCCTTCCAAGATATAACTTCCCCACAATATTCAATAATAAATTGTCCACTCTACGTTGTCCCCATGAAACAAAAAGAAACGGAAAACAATCTTTAGAGAAGAAAGTTCAATTTAGTTAGTCAAGTAAAGATGAATTTAAAATTAAACTTCCCTCATTTAAGTCTTTTGTTGTTGGCACAAGAATACCTCTGTAGCAAGCAATCTTAACAAATATGATTTTTTATTATGCTACATGAGATTTGGGTGAGTAAATATAATAACAGGACTCAAAGATGCCATAGTTGATACTAAAATCAAGTTGGTGCGTAAGCTACATCTCAAGTCTGTTACTATTCAAAATCATCAACTGCATCTTGCTTCGGAACCAAATTAATTGATCACTATTATAAGAAAAGTATACAAACATTTGGTTGTATACCCAAAAACCAATGGAGATATTCCAACATCATATTAAAAATAAAATTTTCAAATCAATTACACCTTAGAACACTGATGAAATCATCAATCTGATCACATTAGCAAGGTGGCTGTAAGGATCAACGAAGTATAAGCACCAGCAGATAAAAAGGACAAATAAAAGAGATTTGATCCCATATTGAAGAACAGTAATCGTCAAATGAGACATATGACAAATACAACAATATAAATGAGATACTTAACAAATACATCTACCTTGTCAAGTAAATACCTTTATATTCTCATCCGCCAAAAGGCCCCACCCACGACCTTCAGTGTTGAACAATTTTGTTCTTGCATACTCACATTTCTGAAACCTCTGTTACATATTGGGAATTGAAGGACAGTTTAGTTTAGCTAAACAAGTAACGACTCCAAACCATCGTTCTAATCCTCATTCCAGGCGCATACAAACAGATGCTTCCAATAACAGACCAATTGTAAAACTAGATTATATAAAGGCGTATGGTTAGTGATCTGAAAACATAACTCTAAAAACAAAAGATTCAATAAGAAACAGATTGGCATTTCATGTTTTTTCATGTTTTCAATATGCATTTGGAAGCAGATTAGAATCTAGATCCTAATTTACAATTGTTCAAAATGTATTGGATAATATATTTATAAACCATAAAATAGTTCTAGTTAACAACTAAATATTAGGTTGATTCTAAACTGTTGGTAACTAATTTAAAACCATGTTTATGTTATATAATTCGCATCATTATTACTTTACAATATCGTATAATTTATAATATATTTAATATACATACTCTAATTTTTTAAGATAAAATAAATGAGTTTATAACATGATGTATAGAAACCAAATTTGTTTGATAAGTACTTTTAGTTTTCTTTTTAATGTTAAAAAAATTATTAATTTTTTTATAATTGTGTTTTGGTTTTTGGTTTTATAAAAATATAACAACTGAGGAGTGTCTGTTATTTATGTTATGTTTATATATTGTTTGTACAATAACAAAACCAAATCATATCTTACCATTTTTTTTATAATATACAACAATTGGAAAGATTAAAAATGTTTTTTAGTGACATCAAGCAAAAGACAAATAACCAAACAATGTCCTAAAGTATGACCATCAAATCCCACAATAAAATTTACAAAAAAAAAGTCAAATATATTACAAACAATGTATTAGTTAAATTTGTTTATAATGTAAACAATACCCTTTACTTTTATCTTGGAAAAATAACATTTCATTTAAATAAAGCACTCAAAAAATAATTATTATTTTTAAAGGTTGCCTAACTAATAAGATAGTACCTGCGTTTTAACATAATCTATGAAGATATAATGTTAAAATAAATTAAAAAATTACTTTTGATTTCTATATTTCATTGAATTAAAGATTTCATCCCTAAAATCTAATTTTTAACAAATTAGTCATTGAATTTTACAAGTTGATTTAAATTACCTATATTTAGCAATATTATTGAGAAAAAAGAAATCAAAATAACATATTGTTATTTTTTTAGTTTAAAATAATATGTAATTCTGAACCCGAAATAATATATTATACATGGAAAGAATTAAATTAACATATTAAAAGATTAAAAGAACTCAAAAGAAAAAACAAACAAATAAACAAAACAAAAGCTGAAGATAGAGACGGCCACACAGACATTCACTTACAAAGTCACAAGCCACAACTCACCATGCATATCTCCCATACCCCCACCACACACGGTCAGCCTGATTTGAAAACCAAAACTAGTTTTTAAATACCTTTTTTTTTTTTTTCTGTTTTCTCATTTCTTTATATATTTCAAAAAACGACTTTCAATTTTATGTTTAAAAAAATAGGTTGTCAAACATACCTATACTCTAAAAACAAAAATAAAATAAAATAAATAAATTGGTTGCCAAACGGGCCCAAGTAACTGTTATATTGCATATTTTGTAAACAACATACAGATTGACAGAGAGTTCACTATAGAGCATAGCAGAAGGCCTCGTGAATTTATACTTCACATACGAATAGTAGAACAAATTTTTAAAGAAATCAAAAGAAGAGAGAAACACCACAAGAATGTTAATTGCAAATCAGTAGATAAGTCAAACACAAATTCATTCACACACATCGAGTAAAGTGTACCTCATAGTATAATGATTGGACAATAAATTAAAAATAATATTAATAAATAACTACTGTATATGAAATCTGTTATACAGACCTGTTATCAAGTAGCCTCGTGATTACCTGATTTCTGCAATGAACACCAGCGGGACAATATCCAGGAGTACACTCTGTGCTGGTCAGTACATTCAAGCACCCTTCCCCACAACCACTATCGTTATCGTTAGCGTCAAATTTGCAGACACAGACGGCAATATCCTCCTCCTTCTGCTTCTTGTGTCTATGGAGAAAAAAACATTCATAAAATTTCCAATAGAACTTTTTTTGTAATACAAGAAACTATTTCTTTAAAATGACAACATAACCAAAGAGGGGTGAGGAGAGCCTCAAACCAAGCTGAGGGAGTTACAAAAAAATATTTCTAAACTTCAATTCGAAAAAGATAATGATAAACTATAAGAATTAAAGGTTAAATTACAAATTTAGCCTCAAAACTTTGAGGTTTGTGTTTATTTGGTCTCCGACTTTCATAAGTATCTAGTTGTTCCATAAACTTTCAATTTTGAATCTAATAGGTCTTTGAGAATTTAAGTTTTTAAAAAATTAATTATTCTACTTGATATAAATTTGAATTTTGTATCTAATAGAACTAATTTCAAATTTGTATCTAGTAGCCTTGAACTTTAAAAAAATTGAAAATTCAAGAACTAAATTTGTAATTTTGAAAGTTCAGGACTAAATTAAATTAAAGGCTTGTGAAAACTAAACTACCATTGATTGGCCTAATAGCCACAAGGGCAAGTGAAAAAAGTAACGTGATTCTAGAGTATGAATTCAAGCGCCATGGTGGCTGATATATTTAAACCCTGAATTTATTAACTAGATGTTTCTAGGGTCAAACGACTGTCCTCTTGAAATTAGTTGAGGTACACATAAAAGGGCTTGGTTACCATCACAAAAATACTTATCATATTTGGTCACAAGCTTCAAGCTTCAAAATGAAAAGGAAGACTGCCAAGGCAAAGATGAGAAGGCTTTTAACGTTGCAAGGTGAGGCAATCAACCCGCAAAAGGAATTAGGCCTAAATTGAAAGGCCAAAGGATAGTTGATGAAGCAATGGCCTTCAGCTTTGTCTTTTTTCTTTTTTTTTCTTTTTTTGGGTGTGCTCGAGAGTGTGTATGATAACCGGGAGCTGGTATTGTGCTCTTATACCCCGGGCCACCGACGTCTACCCCAAGGCCTGAACCCCCAAGACATCAAGGGTTTTTGGTACTAGCATGGCACATGTAGTACACCAATTTAGTGGTGGATAGAAACTAGGTTTTTTTTTAGAAACCCTCAGAGATATTCATTCTTAATTCTCCAAGACAATTAAGTTGCTTCTATTGGATAATCCAAAGGGGAGGCTGCCAACCAAATTTGACTAATAAGGAAGTTTTGCTAGTTGGAAATTGCAGAGATTCTTGAAACTTGAAAGAGAGACTTATTTCCTTTTAAAAACGTCTACCCAGCATCTCATGTAATCACCATTAACCACCCAAAACTCCAATTTCGAACCCAAAAAATAAATGTCCTTCTAAGAACCTATGGAGCATTTGATAGCAGCTAGGTTACTCACCAGACTCCCTTTGAAACTCCGTATTTAGCATCTTTTCCACAGGAAAACCCTTTTTGTATTAACAAGAAACGAGTGCATTCCATTGAAAAGATGAAAAGAAAAACAGAAAACCCAAACCAGAGAAGCTTGCAAACATGTGATCTAATTGGCATTAAGTAAAAAAAAAAAAATGCAATAACAAAAGGGGAAATAGTACCCTATAAAGAAGCAAAATCTATGGTATCCCAAAGTTCTGCAAAAGCTCCATTCTAAGATTCATTTCCCCCCAATCTTCCCAAATTGAAGTTTGGATCACATCATAAAATGAAAACCTTGGGGTTAAGGCAAACCTCCCAAGCCACTTCAATAAAAGAGAGTATAAATAGAGGTTTCCAAAGTCAAACAACCAGAAAAAATTGACGCTTTACCTTGTTCCAACTGACTGGATGAGAGACTTACCTAACCTATTAGAAATTACTCAAATCTACCTGTATCGGAAGCCACTAAGGAGTAACGACATAAAAAGATGGCATAAAAGAAGTAGGAAAGTTTGAGAGAAAGGCTTGGATGAGGGTCAATCTACCACATTCCGATAAAATCAATGTTTTCTGACTTTGAAGCTTGTTTGACAACAGGATTCCAGAAAATGATGCCCTTTGCATTAACATTTGGAGGAGATCCATAATCTTTGTTTTACACAAGTTGACATTCAGCCACAAGAATAACTCAAAGAAATTTTTAGAAGACTGAAGAAATTCATTCTTTGAGGTGGATGAGAAAGGAGTTGTCTTATCGTCAAATTAAAAGTGGTTGATGGTTAAAGCTGCTTTATCCCACTTAGAAAAAAAACACACATTCTGTTATGCAATAAAACTTATGAAAACATTCATTGAAATATATAACATACTGAAAAGAAGGAGATGGTGAAAATGATTAAAATATCTTACTTTCGATAACAGAATTCATTTTGTTTGATATCTTTGTAATGTGGCAGCCCTTCAATATGTTGATCCTTCAAACACAATAACACTGTTACTAACTTTCTTGTAAAGTTCCAAATCAGAAGATAGATAAATCAATACATCAATTAATGCCTCATTTCCATGAAATATTCACAGGAAAAGGTGACCAAAAAATCTCAATGAAAGGTTCATCTAGAAGGCAAATTTTACTGAGATCAAGGACAGTGTGGTATATATACATTCCAGAGTGTCTAACAGCAATCCATCTTCCAGAAGTTTACACCTTTATACAAGAGAAGCTATAAACTAAAGAACAGACTGTTGACGAAACTACTTATTTATTTTCACGACCTCGGAGTACAGTAAACAAATAAGATGTATGTCAAAAAGGCCTACATAATCAATTGTATCGGGGCTAATATGCAACTTTTAGAATTCAATGAGTTCTTACATCATGCTAATCTCCCCAATATCGTCTCTTCAACTGGTTCAGTAACTCCTCCCTTATAGGATTAGTGCCAAAAAGCATTTCAACCTACCTCATAAGATATTCACCACCTATGCAACTTAACCTACCATAAATGCCATATAATTTACCCTCTCGCCACCAATTAGCCTGTTTCTACAAAAAGGAATGTACCATCAATAGATTATAGAGTATGGACTCCATTTCTCCCTAATAGAAAGAAGAAAAAGAAAAACTACCATTGAATCTACCCGTGTTCTTTCATTTATCAATCTACATAACACATTGATTACCCTGCCTAAGCCTTTGAGTAACTACAATTTGTCCCAGCCTACTATATCAGAAAATATAGAAATTATTTCCTCTTATGCACCCCATGATCCATCTAATACATAGAGGATTAAATTCATTTTGCTTCAATACATCCTCCAAAAACTTCTAGTCAACGAAGTCATGATTTCTTATAATTGTGAGGTTTATCCAACTGTTCATTTTCCAAATTCCACAGCTTCAATAGCTACTAAGATTGAATTAATAATTTTCTTCCTATCAGAAATCTCATTAGCTACTAAGATTGAGTCAACTAAGAAAATTCATATGTAAGGTTGAGTAGGACTAAGAAGGTGGCTTACTTTGGATTATGATGGTCAATTGTTGAGATTTTCAGAAAAGCCAGAGGGTGACAGTCTAGTTTGAATAACTTAATCGTTTAAAGATGAAAGCAGAGAAAAAAATTTAATAAATAAATAAAAAGCTCTTCTATTCAGTCGAATTAGAAAAGATCCAACCCAATCATCATCAGATAGATTTCATGTCTTAAAGCTAATAAAAAAACTAAATTTTATGATCAACAATGAAGAAAAATGGATAGCATCTAATGATGGTCTAGTACTTCTTGAGACAATATCAGTTTGGCAAATTTCCATTCAAATCAGGTAATGTGGGTGAAGCACCTAGAGTTAATCAATTACTGGAGTCTTGACAGGCAAAAGTTGAATTAGTTGCATCCTAGATTTAACTCCATCAGGAACCAAGAAGATCGGACGAGACAGCAAAAAGTATGGGAGAAGGAAGTATTGGTAACCACAGAGGGGGCTGTATGGGGCAAGGTGATGGAAAGAAAAGAAAACTAATGAAGTGGCAGTTGTACAATGTCATCCAGAAGGAAAGTAGAATATGTTTTTAGCAAAGCAATATTGGGACGGGGGAGACCATGGGGAGGGAGGGAGAGACGTTTCTTCACATGATGTTAGCAATCAGTAGGAGGAACTTTATTTCAGAAATGTTGTGTGATGTTGGTAATAGTTTGGGGATCGAAGATTGATGGAGAGATAGTCAGTGGCTGAGACTAGATGGATAGATGGGAGAATTCTTTTTAAAATGCTGCACACAGCCAAAGGTGATATCATGGAGTTATTCCAGAACCCTTTTCAGAAAGAACATCTTAAAAAAAAACATCTAATCAGAATCGGGAGTCAACTAACCATGGAGGGATTAAAAATCTGGAATCATCAATGTTCTGCCAGGACCGCGTTCTTCATCTGCCGCATTGAATACCTGCACAAAGCATTGAGTTAATCCCGTAACACAATCTAAATCCAAATACAGAATGATATATGAGTCGAACTCTTCATTCCATTCCCTTTCAAGGCAATAAACTCCACTTTAAGATTTCTAAAAAAAACGTGTCATTAAATTTCAATGCAGTTAAAATTTCCCTTCATTATCCATTCATAGGCACATTTCACATTTTCCTAATTCCTAACAAATATGAACTTCTACGACACATCAGAAAGGGGCAAAACCTATCTTCATTGACAACCTTCAAGATTATGAAACAAAAATAAATACTGTACAAATCATAGAAGAAAATCAAGCTGACAGAATAAACCAGACCTAATTACTAAGTAAATACAGCAGATGGTGTAACGCGAATTGACAACGGAAGAAAAAACAAATGAAACTAGCAATTTAACTTGCGACCAGATCACGAATACGAAGTCTTCATTAATGAAACTGAAAAATTAGGAACCAAATTTCGGAGTAATTTTATCCCTTTCACTTGTTCAAACGACTAAACAAGAAAAATTGCTTAAACTTTCAAGTTTCTCTTGCAGCAGCCTAAAGTTTCAGATCCATTGTCAAACGAGGAGGAACTAACAAAACAATGTACAAGAAATTTCTCACTACAACTTTCACTTTGGTGAACGTGATAAAATAGTCTGTATAATCAGTCAATGTTAAGTGCAGCAGCTCAGAACACAATCGTAATATCACACTGAAATAATAATCAATTATAACCGAGATTCGATCATTACAGGCCCAAAATACAGCTGAAGATCCGAACAGAAATAGCGTAAACATTCCAAACAAGCAGAGACAAACCTTGCGGATTCTGGATTCGACGGGGCTTGGCGCGCGCAGGAGAATGATACGGGGTCTAAGAAAATAATAAAATGAACAAAATAAAAAAGAAAAGGGGAAGAATCAGAATATTTTTTATTAATACAAAATGACTAAAATATCCTTATTCAATTGCAAAAGAAAATGATTGGTTAAATTAATTAAAATTTAATTGGGTGGTCGATATTTTTTTCCCATTTTTTATAAATATATTATCTTTATAAATTTAAAAATATTTAGTAGTTTTTTATTTAACAATTATACCATTCAGTATGAATTCATTGAAAGAACATTATGACACATGAATCATGCATAATTCAGCTTGCACAACAACATGACACCCTTTATCAAAAAAGTGTCGTGACATCTAGAAGTGTTGCATAGGGTAGAGAGTCGTGGCATCAAAAGAGTGTCGTGATATCTAAAAAGTCAATGTTGCTTAGGGTAGAGAGTCGTGGCAATTAATATGTTCTGCAATTTCACTTGTTTGAGTCTTGTTTGCTCGATTTTCATCATAAATTCAATTATAACCTTATGTATATGTGAATTAGGACCTAAGATGAAAATCCAGTATTTTTTAACACGTAGTAACTCTAAACGAAAGGGCATATAAGTCATCGTACGAATTTTCAGGAAGAAATACTTGTACGAGCTTGATGTTGATAGGTTTCTTGAAATGAATTTAGGTAATACAAATGTATAATGTGAAGTGTTGTGGAGTCCTGTCATGTTTTATGTTAATAAATAATATGTTTGAACAAGTCGATAACCTCTGTCGACATTCAAGGGCAGAATTTACCATTTAGAATTGATCATATACCATCTTAAAAAAAAAAAAATCCTCTAAATATTAACCCTGTTTTATTTCAAACCAATTTTTTTTTTATTATTTTTTTAATATAATTTATACTAAAAAAATATAAAAACAAATTTTATTATTACTACGAAATTATGTTTATTTAATAAATTTATAAATTATTAACGATAAATATAAATATATAACGAATTAGTTTTTGTATATATTTATATTTATACATAAAAATTAGATCGGTCGTGAATGGAGTCTGTCACATGACCTCTTACTAATTCATTATGAGTAGTTTATCGAGATCAGAAGGGAACTGCACAAAAAGGCTTCTAATTCGACAAATTGAGCCCGTTCCAATTTTGATTTGCTGTATATTTGGTTTATGACTTTAATTTGATTGCAGATCCCATTCTAAAGACGGAAATAACAATCTTGAATAGATCTAGAAATATTTGTCCAATTTACCCATTTTAATATTTTTACGAGAATAATAATAATGTCAATAACTGTGTGTTTAAATTTCTTTGATTTTCAAATAATAATATTCAAATATAAATTTAAAATTATTTATTTATTTTATATTTTCAAATATAATATTATTATAATTATTTTATTTTTAAAACAACTAATAATTTGTTAATGTGTAATAGTTTGATTGGTCCATGATGTCAACTCAGCTAAAGTCAATTGTTTTTATACTCTATCTTGTTTCACTTATAACTTACTCACTTGTAGTCCATGATTTGACTGATTTAAAACTCATTATATCATCATTTTATATACCACAAAATAGTTCAAAATACTAACATTATTAGTAATTAAAAATAGGTATGTTATCATAAAAAACATCATAGAAAAAAAAAAAAATCATTCTTATTCTTAAACTTGCCTTCAAAAATTTCTCTGCCTCGGTTTTCTAAAACTTTCTTATCGAAACGAGGTCAAAGGCTTGAGCATACGTTGCCCAGCTGTAGGCGACGGAAATCTAAGTTGGCTTGACTCACTCGATGTTAAGAGTGAGTGTTGCACAATTGCAAAGTCCGCTGCTCAGAAAAATGCGAGTGTGACAAGTAGTATTAGATGTCAACTCTATTTTTTTATTATTATTATTATTATTTTGAGAAAAAACATATTCGATAAGGCAATAAATTAATTGTTTTTGGAAAATAATTAACATTCAAATATTAAATTAAACCCAACCATAGCCATTGGTCAAAGGAGTGGTATAAAAGGCTAAATGTGTAATTTCGCTGGAAAAAGTTGAAAATTGAAAATAGGGAGAGGGAAGCAAAAAAGTACCAAATTGGAGTGTGAACGAGCAGAGCGAGGAGAGTTTTCCTTTCCCGAAGGCTCAATTCAGTTTTTCAATTCGTTCGCGAAAGATTTTTCACACAAGTTGGGGAGAACGAGGGCGACGCTGTAAATCCTGTTCTTCGTTCCTTTGCCAAATCCTTTCAGAATTGGAAATAGAAATCGCCATTAGCCGCAAAAACCCGAATCCGAGCTTCAGTTTGCTCCATAAATCGCCGTGACTGATCGGGGTGAAACGTCCCCTGTGGCTTTTTTACCTCGGTCGGTCTGAATGCCGATGAAATGAGCGTCCACAAGTTCCAAATATTCGACTCTCTTCCTGCTTAGCTTCGAGAGGACTCCGTGCCATCATGGCGAAGCGCGTGTACCAAGTCTGGAAAGGGAGTAATGTGAGCTTCTTATTACTCTGCTCGTTTTCGATTCAATTTCGCTTTTGTTTTCTTTTTTTATCATCTGCGTATTCTTTGATTTTTGAAATTTCGAGGGAATTTTTGTGGCTTAGGATTGGATTTTGTATTGCTTTGCATTTGATTTGATGAAGCTTGAAATTAGGTCCAATTAGGTCTCCATGCTTTTGTAGCTCGTTATTTCCATGGGGTTTGGTTAGTAAGTGGAGGCAACGAGGATAAATTCGAAACTTCCTGTTTTTGTTTATTATTTTTCTTGCCCTTGAAATTGCCGAACTCGATGGTTTAGTCGACTAGAGAGCTTGTTTTCCGTTCTTTCAAGCAAATGGGTTCTTTAAATCGTAACTATCCCCTCTCTCAATTCCTTACAGACCCGTCAAGATTTTGCTACATCGAAACGGCAGCTTATTGTCTAGGCAGGTTTTAGGGAGATATGGGGCCTAAGTTCGTTGTAGGGGAGGCGGCTTGCTTTTGATATCAAATTGTTGGTTTAGAGTTTAGTATATATGTGTTGTTTTCTGAGCCAGCTTCCGGTTTGTACCCATTTTAGATTGGACGTGTATGCTGGCTTTTGTTTACGTTGTGAATAGCTGTGAGTCTCTCGGAAGGATCAATATTAACGGTGTTTATTTGCAGTCAAGAGTCCAATGCATTGATTGTGAATAGAATTGAGATTACTAAGGCTCCGTTTGCTTATGCTAACTATTTGATTTTTGGTTTTTGAAAATTAAGCTTGTAAACACTACTTCAATCTGTAGGTTCCTTTGTTTTGTTGTCTACTTATTTAGGGATGTTTTCGAAATCCAAGTCAAATTTTGAAAACTAAAAAAAAGTTTTAGAAACTTTTTTTTTTAATAAAAAAAAGATGGTTATGAACTCAAATGTTTCCTTAGAAAAGATGATAAGAACCGTAAAGAAATTATGAGTAAACAAGCACTATTTTCAAAAACGTAATGGATAGCATACGGGGGTAATCAATGTTGTTTTCCATTTATTCCTTTTAAGTGGACATTTGAATTCTAACATATGGTTTCTATAATATTTTTATTTTTTAAGAAACTGGAAATGTATTAAAAGTAGATAACAAAACAAAGATGTACATGGGAGAAAGAAGTGGTTATAAGTTTAATTCTCAAAAGATAGATTACTAAAAAATAAATGGTTATCAAATGGGGCCGGAGTAGTTTCATGATATGTCCTAACACATGCATCTTATTGTGAAAAGATTTTCTGACGTTGGGGGTCTTGTGGAAATAGTTTTTTGGAATACAGGTGCTTTTAATTAATTATGGGTGAAATTAACAAGATCATGGTAGGCATTTTGGTAGATTTTCAAACTATGAGTAAAAGGTTGTGAATGCATATTGTAAGTATCATTTAATGGAGTTTGTTTTGTTTGTTCTTCGTATTTAATCCTGTTGAATAGGTATAGGTCATCAATCGTCATTTACAAATAATGGAACCTGTCCCATGAAACTAGGTATATATATCTCCCTCACGTACAGTAAAATGGGAAGGGAAGATTTGTTAGACCCACTGATAATGATGGAAATTAGATTAGATTCAAGTTAAAATATCAGAACATTCAAAATAGAGAAATTTTTTTTTGACCTGTGGTAAGGTCAATTAACATATTGAACATGTTGGCAAGAAAAAATGTTACTTTATGCTCTTGCTGTCACATTGAAGGTAGACATGTTGTGAAATCCCACATTTGTTGGAGAGGGGAACAAAACATTTTTTATAAGGTGTGGAAACTTCTCCATAACAGCCGCGTTTTAAAACCTTGAGGGGAAGCTCGGAAGGGAAAGCCCAAGGAGGATAGTATATGCCAGTGGTGGGCTTGAGCTGTTAAAAATGGTATCAGAGCCAGACACTAGGTAGTGTGCCAATGAGGATGTTGGGCCCCAGGGGTGGATTGTGAGAGCCCACATTGGTTGGAGAGGGAAACAAAATATTCTTTATAAGGGTGTGGAAACCTCTCCCTAACAGACGCATTCTAAAACCTTGAGCGAAAGCCTGGAAGGAAAAGCCCGAAAGGAAAGCCCAAAGAGGACAATATTTACTGAGGGTCGGCTTGGGCTATTACGCATGTTCTCGTATATATCCCTTGGTGCTATTTTTCTCTTGTATGTCGTTCTATTTTGGGCTTCAAACAGAGTTTATGATCTGGAACCCTGGATAGAATGGTGGGTAGCTTTGTACTTATGCATAATTTTGGCTTCTTGGATTAATCTGAGACTTCAGTGCTGTAGTAAAACTATCTCATGTCATAGATATTTTGAGGCTATCTCATCTCATGTCTCATTTGGAATTATTTTACCTTTTATTTCTGTTCCCTTTTTTCTGAACAAAATTTTTAAATGATAACTATTATCAGTAATTATAGAAATTTTCATCAGCAAAACCCCTTCGACTCCCCAGTATTCAATGGATTTGATATTGGCACTAATTGCACAAACGACATGTAAAAATGTTGTTTGTACCTATCATACATCATGTTTCAGTTTTCTAATTATCATCCTGAAAATGAAGGAACCATACAGAGAAGTTAGAATCTGAACTAAGATATTGCCAGATGTACACGTCTTCTACATATGAATTTTAGTTATTTGGACTTTAAAATTATCCTTCGTTTCATCCACTCATCCTCGTGGTTTTACGTGGAATTAGATTTTTTTGTTCAGTTTACTGATCTCTCTCCACTCCGACCCCGGGCTCTCTAATACATGTGTGTATCCACCCTGAAACTGTTGCATCTCTGATTTTGAATTGAATTTCTTTTGTATGCTTTTCTCATAAAATGAAATGTTAAGTCAATGGCTTTATTGCTGTTTTCCAAGTTAACCATGTTCTGTTGCATTCTCTTTGATGACTGTTGAGAGAGTTCTTGTTTTTATTTGGATTAAGATGAACCGTGAAAAAGTCTACTTGTTCAAATGTTTTTCCTCTGTCTAAACTCATGTTTTCTTCAATATATTTTCTGAAAACTTTTTTGACCCATCTCTTGCAGAAGTTTATCCTTGGAGGAAGGCTAATATTTGGGCCTGATGCGAGATCACTTCTTGTGACTATATCATTGATCACTGTTCCCGTTATAATATTTTGTGCATTTGTTGCAAGGAATCTTGTGCATGAATTTGAGTCATATAATGCTGGATATGCAGTTCTGGTGGTAGCTATTGTGTTTACAATCCACGTATGTATTCTTTGACCTTTACGTCTGGTCGAGTTTGAGTGTTTTGACATTTATTTAAACATTATTTGAAGTCTCTTCAGATTGTGTGCCATGTTTATTTATGTTATGGATTAATATGCTTAGAAGCACTGTTTCGTCTTCATTTAAACATTATTTGAAGTCTTTAGAGTTTGTAATCTTGATCATTTGACCTACAGCATATTGATTTGGGCTTTGAACACGGTCACGATTGTCATTATTATATAGATCCTTCAAGGGCACTTAAGGTGTTAGAATAATGCTCGCCAAGTTTAAGTTGGAGGATGAGCATGGTGTAGGTCAATAACCAGTATAGGCCTAGCTTTGTGCACTTGTGTCATGGTAAGGAAGGCAACAATCTGATTTTATCTATTCAAAGCGATGATAAAAATATGCTAGTGGGGATACAAGATGACACGGATAAAAGGATAGGGAGAAAATTTTATCCCAGAGATGTATTAGGTATATATTTTAACTTGGATATTCAAAAGATAGCTGGAATATGTGGGGAATGCATTTGAAAACGCAAGGGGAGTAAGGAAATAGATGAGGCTACAGAGATCAAAGTAAAAATGAGAGATTATATAGGCTTTCATTCTGTTAATCGCCTCGTAGAGCTATCTTATGAACTTTACCCCTTGTTTCACAAATACGTCTATTTTTTTAAAAGTTGCAATATTACCTTTGACGTTTTTATAAATGTTTTAAAACTTTCCTTGGAGAAGAGCTCCTTTAAAATGTGGGACAAAAAATCGACGTAGCAGTGAATAGAACACTTGTTTGGTTTTTAAGTTTGAAAGAACGATATTTAGATACATTGAAGTTTTGTTCAATATTCTAACGGTGTTTATACTCCAAGAGAAGTTTTGAAATATTTATGGAAAGTCGAGAATAATATTGCAACTTATCTGTCCTGCAACACATTTTGGCATACTTTATCCTGGATTTATGGTACCACGGATAAATATAAATTTCAATGATATAGTTCTTTTGTGCCAAATAATCAAACTTAATGCTATTATGTATATTCACTGCATACCTGCACATTCTTGTGGCATGTCTACACCTGTATTTCACAATGTTTCCAGGCCAGGATTATAAGTATCGGGTCGACTTTTGAGACCATGTATTTTTTTAACTACAATATGAAATTCCAATGTACTTTTGCTTGAGAAGGATGAAAAAAAAAGGGTTCCCAAGATTTGGTATAAAGTGGTCACTTGGTTTGCTTCCATAGGTTTTGGTGCTGCTTTTTCTTACTTCCTCTCGGGACCCGGGTATAATTCCACGAAACTCACATCCCCCAGAAGATGAAATTCCTTATGCGTCTTCTTTATCACTTGAGCATGGGGGAAGACAAACACCAGGCCGACAATTTCCTCGAACAAAAGAAGTTATAGTCAATGGTGTTGCTGTGAGGGTGAAATACTGTGATACATGTATGCTCTACCGTCCTCCTCGTTGCTCCCATTGTTCTATTTGCAACAATTGCGTTCAAAAATTTGATCACCATTGCCCGTGGGTTGGCCAATGCATTGGTCTTGTATGCTCTTAAACTCCATCTCCATTACTTTATTATCTTTTAAGTTCTTGACTGTCCTAGCTAAATTATTTTTTATTATCTTTTGTACTTGTGCAGCGTAATTATCGCTACTTCTTTATGTTTGTGTCGTCTTCAACTCTTCTTTGCATCTACATATTTGCAATGTCAGCCTTTTACATTAAAGTTCTGATGGAGGAAAATAGCAGCACTGTCTGGAAGGCAATGAAGGAGTCCCCTGCATCAGTTATTCTAATGGCCTACTGTTTCATCTCTCTTTGGTTCGTCGGTGGACTCACGGGCTTCCATTTGTACCTTATAGGCACGAACCAGGTTGGTTAAGTCCTGCTTTGTTAATATCCAGTTTTTGCATCCACATATGATATGCTCAATTGATGAAAGACCAATTAGTGGGATACTCATGTGGGATAAATAGGGATTTGGCTAGGATTTTACTAACCGTATGTCTTTACCCTATTAATAAATAGATTACAAGCTTGCTTATTGAAGAACACTGGAAGAACTTCGAATGATGTCGAGTCTTTGATTTTCAAATTTTGTTTTGTATTTAATGATGGATCTGTATCTGCCTCTCAACTATGATAGATATAGGCCTGAATTGTTTGAGCTTCAATTTGAAGTTCTGAAAGTTGTGGCTGGAATTAGCATTACCCTTGGTGTCTAGCATTGTACTCTGTGTGTTATCTGCTTAGCGGTGGGCTTGGACTGTTATAGTATGTGTGAGTTTGATGTGTAATAACCAGCTTGATATCGCTCCATTTTTCCAGACCACCTATGAAAATTTCCGGTACCGAGCTGACAGCAGGTCAAATGTCTACAATCGAGGTTGTCTGAATAATTTTCTGGAAGTATTTTGCTCAAAAGTAGAGCCCTCAAAGAACAAGTTCCGAGCCTTTGTGCAAGAGGAGGTACTGCCACCTCCAGCCCCTCCTTTACGCGGGATGGGAGCAGCTGAACAAGATGATTTGGGCGGGGATCCACGTTCAAAGGTTGAAGATGATCTAGATATTGGCGAGGACCTACTGAAGATTTCCCAGCGACATAATATCGATGACATTAACGAGGATATACGCAGCAGAGGGAGCACTGGTCCTCAGCTTAATGTCTCTGAGGCTGACTCTAGTTTGGGTTCTGATCATCGAGCACCCACAATTCGGTCAGATGCTCGTCACTCAAGTTGGGGTCGCAGAAGCGGAAGCTGGGACATAGCATCCGAGGTTCTTGCCAATGCCAATGTTACTGAAAGCAAAGCCTATGCCCCTTCCAAAGAAACTCGTCAGTGACGAGGTTTATCGTATCAGCCATTCCGAATACAAACTATGATTCTAACAATCAAATTCAGGTGTCGAAAAGACGCTGGAGAAACGGAATTTGTTCACTTCAGGCATTAAAGGTATGCTCTTATATTTTGTGGAAATGCTGCTTCTAATTGTTGGTTGCTGGAAGAAGGTGAATGCCAAAATCTACTCTGCTTTCATTCTCGTCTTTGATGTTGATAATTTGTGTAACATTGTCTGTGAACTGAGTTATTTCCTGTGTGGTTTATTCTTTGTGTAATTAGTCACTACATGAAGCTTGGACTTCAAAAAAAAAGAAAAAACAAGAACAATCAAGTTGTAATGCCTCTTTGAAGTTTGAACTCTGATGTATCAGTTGAATTTAGTCAGATATTTTTCGTATTAAAAGTCGAACGAATCATGGCGGGAGATCTTTCTGTTCGTTTGAGCACCCTTTTCTAGAAAATAGAATCGCAGGAATGCACTCGTGAGTCCATTGAACTGTAAAATTTTCCAATCTTCCTTCTATTAGATTTAGCCCACCTAAAACACGTTCTAGTATTTCTTGATCGTGAATGTTTGAATTTAATCAGATATTTTTCAAATACACGAGCTTGGAGATCTTTCCATTCGTTTGAGCACCCTTTCAAGGAAATATAAAAGAGCAGGAAGGAACTGTTGAATCCAGTTAACTGTAAAATTTTTTGATCTCCCGTCTTTTGGTTTTGACCCACCTAAAATACGTTCTAACATGCCTTGATCGTGAATGCTTGAATAGGGTAAAGCTTCATGTGGACTGAAGTGTGATTAATATAAAAGAAGTACCCATCTTTGCAAAGGTAATGAAAGTTTAGGGACTAAAGTGTGAAGAATCTTAAAAAAATTAGGCAAGGGTCATGGCAATGGTGGACTGCCTCAATTAGAGGGACAGATTGGCAGTGATTTTAAAAAATACCCCAAAATTTAAAAAAAAAAATTATTTTTTTAATCTTTTATCCCTATTTGGACCATCCATTTTAAAACAAAATTAGGTTTAGAAACCCCACAATTTAATTTAATCCTTAGCTGTTCCAAGTTTGGTTTGGGTCACTTCTTAATTTCAAACAAATTATTATTATTATTATTATTTTATTTTTTAAATGAAAACAAAGAATTTATCATAGCCTCTTGTTCTTTGCTTATTATTATTTTTTCTTAAAAAAATAATTTTATTGGCTTTGTAGGTCATAAAACAATAAAACTATACTAGAATTATTGTTTATAAATTTAATATATATATATATATATAATTAAAAAATAAAATAATTATCATACGAGATCTTAATTTTTTTAATATAAAAATAATTATATATATATAATTAAAAAATAAAATAATTAGCAAACGAGATCTTAATCTTTTTATATAAAAAAATAATTTCACAAAGTGAATTTTGTACGGTCGGGTTCATCTTCTTGTCTTATAATTTCTTAATTATAATTATCCACACAAAATATTAAAAATGTTTTATTAATATACTTTTTTTAATCTTATTATCTTTTAGTTTTTTATTCCACAAATAATTTATTTTTTCGATCAATAAAGTAAATATCAAATCATAGATAATAATTATATCTTTTTACAAAGCCAAAATAATTATATAAAAAAAAAACACAAAAAAAAATAATATTTCAAAACAACTCATCGATAGCCCTTTATATTTTTTTTTTTTTTTTTTACGCGTTTATTAATAATATTAATTTCTTTTTCTTTTTTTCTTTTCCTTTTCCATTTTTTCAAATCTAGTTGAAACTTTTAACTAAATTTTGAAAATAAAAATAAAAAATCAATTATTAAGTGTTTGAAACCCATTTTTCAAAGAAGATATTAACTTTATTTTGATTCAAAAAATAAATAAATAAAATCAAAATACTAATAATAGAGAACAAAAAAGGGAATAACTCATCGATTACCAACCAAACTTTAGTACTATAAAGCACAAAAATACAAAGCAGTCACCCAAGTAGTCTTCATTTTTCTTTTTAAAATATGTTTCTATTCAAAATATTTTTTAATTTAAACCCTTCGAATTCGGCATCTAATCATCTTGACATTTTTTCTGTAATATAATTACACCGTCCACTTATCTTAGACCGCTTCTAAGAATGAAAACGATTTCCACAACACTTACATACATTTTAAAAAAATGTTCTACACGTTTAATTATGTGAAATTCTTATAATTAAAAAAATAGAAAATGAAGAAATACTGTATTGGTACCGACATTAATGTCAATTTTTTTTAACCTTTCGGGTCATTCTCATTTAGACTGTTTCAACTAATTCATGTACACTTCGATCACTCGAGTGTTACACTTCAAAAATTTATCTCAATATTGAAGTGACAGCTTCCTTACTAATCTAACAAGATTTGACATCAAAATCTATGGTACTTTTTCATATTTCTTCTTTTGTTGGTTTTTTTCTAAATAAATAAGTAAATAAATATATATATTATTAAAAATTAAATAAAAAAATCATAATTTCACCTCTTTAAAATGTATAATTTTTTCTTTTACGTGTAATTTCATTCTTCAAATAAAATTATACCAACTTGTTATCTCATACCATCCCACACGACACGCACGACGTAAGGTGGTTTAACATATATTAATAAAAAAAATGTAAATTGAAAAAATAATATCTTACCTCTTTCTCTCGTTAATCTGAATGATTTACTAACCGACCCATTCGTATTTTAACTATGTTTTTAGATTTGTTATGTTAAACCTTATCATTAAAATGACGACTATCAAATTCTCCCAAATTCTTTTATTTTTTAAAAATTTAACCGAACCCTATTTTATAATTTGAGTTGGGTAATTTGAATGGGTCGAGTTATCTAATTATAAGAACATTTTTTTGAAAAAATTTGAATCTTTAAAATAAAATAAATAAATAAATAATCAATGAGTTCATGCCAAACTAAACGACAAAATTTAGCATTTTTCTCACTTCTTCGCCAACCTTCTTCCACAAAATCATTTTCAAAACGATAATTAAAAAAAGAAAAAACAATCGTAATGCAAAGGGACTCTTGATTTGTGGGTCCCATTCTAAGATGGTCAACGCTGACTCAATCTGACGTGGAAGCTCTCTATTGGATAAGGAACACAACTGGACAAACATCCGTATCCTCCTTCATGGGTTCTCATCGTACCCTATAAGTCTGCGGTAGGTAACTGACCAAACGGGCAACCGACCTAACATATCATGACGTATGGTTCACACAAAGGGGTATTTATGTAAAACCGATTTTCTTTCGGGATTTCAAATAAATTTAGAGTAAATAATAATTAAAAAAAACCAATAAGTATCGAATTTATTATCTTAGCATTGAAATTTTTTAAAATTAAGATACTTTTTTTTTTTTAAATGTTAATTAATTTTTAATTATTTTTAAAAAAAATATCATTTTTTTTACCGAGTTCAATTTAAACCTCAAACTTTACCGAGTATATTAATTTATACCCTTAATTAAGTTTTAGTTTTAATCTCTATTGTAAAAAATTGGTGAACGTAATTGATTGAAATTGAATAAAAAAAATAATTTGTTTACTTTTTATTTTTTATTTTTTTCAATTTAGGTTATGAGTGATTATTATTTATTCTAGAGGATTTTCCACCTGTCATATTCTAGAAACATGTGCCTCGTATAAACGAATAGAAAAATGACACCTGTACATGTGGGGGACCAAAAACACGTTTCAATTTTGGATGGGCAATCATTCCCATTTGATCGATGTCAATGAAGCATTCAATTGAATCGAATCTAATGAAAATAATTATTTCAATTTCAATAACTGATATTTGAATATTATTTATTTTATTTCAATTTTCTTTACGTGAAATATAGAGAAAAATGTAATTTATTTATGTAGAATATCATAAATTGGAATTTTTACTTCTAGTAAAAAAAAAATATAATAATAATAATTAGTACAAAAATAAGTGTGGAATGCTATTATATGTTTTTTTTCTCATTTTTTAAATTTGACTCGAGAATAAATACTTCTTTAAAGTAATTATATATATATATCGATATTTTATATTATTTTAGCGTATAATTTCCACATATACAATCATTTAATAATATTTTTTTAATGAAATTTCAAATAACAGAACTAAAAATAAAGGGTGAATAAATCTTCTTGTTTACTTAACCAAAAGCAAAATCTTCCCATTTGTTCAAATTGTTTGACTTCAATTTGAAAGGAATGTTTGTCTTGTTTCTTTATTGAAAAATGTGAATTAAGCTTTCATTTTAATTATTAACAAAATCAACAAAATAAGTAAGAAATTACCTATTAAACTTCTATAATATTATCTAAATTACTTATCATATAAATACATTTATTTGATATTTTTTTTCGATTAGTGTTACCATGAAGTTATTTTGTGTTCATATTTTTCGACATTATTTTATTTCAAAATAATTACAGTACTTTTAAATATAATTAAGTATCTATTTATAGTATAGGTTTGAAAATTTGTGTTTGATAAAATAAATATTTCATATAATTAATATTGGATCATATGATAATTGAAAAAAATACATGCAAAACTTTGGATAAATAAATTACAAAAAAAAAAAAAAAAATCATCTAATAACTAAAAAATGGAATGATTTAACTATTGAGCAAAAATAAATCCAAAACCAAAATGCTTTTATTTTACTTCTGAAAAGGGGGGATAATCGTATAATCAACCGGACGACGGAGGAGGGTACTGGCCGCCGGGATCATTCCACGACGTAGCCGGAAAGTAATTGGAGCCACCTTGGTTTTGGTTTTGCGGCGGCTGCCGGAAGAACCCCATTTGCTGCTGTTGCGGCGGCGGAGGGAAAAAAACAGAATTTGAAACAGATGACACTGACGGCGCTGGCGCCGGCACTGGAGAGGACGAGGATGGAAATGGAGTCAACTGCGGATTATAAAACATTTGCTGTACTAAACTCGAAGGTTGGCCAAGGAATTCACCGGAGTTTTGAAGCAAATTGGAGTATTCAATATAATCCCGGTAATTTTGGGTCTGAAACGCCGCTGCCTGCGGCGGAGTAAACAGGGGACCGGCAGATGAAGCGGTGGCCGAAATGTCTTGCGTCGGAGGAATTAATCTGACATGTTCAGGGAAATTGAGTTTTGCTCTGTTTCCTCTGAATCTAAGGGCAGCTTCGTCGTAGGCTCGGGCGGCAGCCTCCGCCGTATCGAAGGTGCCGAGCCAGACCCTTGCTGCCTTATGTGGATCGCGAATCTCCGCCGCCCATTTCCCCCATGGCCGCTGACGTACTCCTCTGTATCTCCGTCTTCTCTCGCCGGTGGCAGCCACCGCCTCGTTGGAGCTCACCGGAAACGCTAAAACGGCGGCGGGATTTGAAGCCACCGTGTTTGGATTTGGAATTGAAATTTCTTCTTTCACTATTGAAAAATAGAAGTAAAAAATTATAAATTTAACACCAATAAATAAATAAATAAAATCTTATTTACTGTTATATTGCTTAATAATTTGACCAATAGTTTTTAAAAATTAAAAAACAACAAAAATATTTGAAAATTTGAGAAAATTAAGAACACGAAACCTTGAACACTTTCTTCTTCACGCATTCGTTTCTGACCAACCCAATAACTCATCGCCGAAGCATAGCTCCGTTCAGAACCCGACGAGTACGCCGACAGAGGAGAAGAAGTCGATGCCGACGCCGACGCCGACGCCGACGACGACGAAGAAGAAGAAGAAACAAATCCCGCCGCAAAACCCTGGCTGCCGCCATAGCTCCACTCGCCAGCTCCCTGTCCTGACATGACGTTAGTTAACGTGGACACAATCGTCGATACCTCGCCGACAGCGGAGTAATAATCGCCGTCATCGTGTTGACTGTAGAATAGTCTATGAGGGTCGTCGCCACCGCTGTCGCCGTCGCCATCTCCGGCGCCGCCACTTGGAAATTGTGCCAAGTCACTTCCAATTCCTCGCGGATTCGCCACTTTCAACGAGCACATGCAAAATCCTTGCTAAAAATCGAAAACCCAACAAAAAAAACAGAGGGTTTTTGTTTTTTTTTTTGAGTTGAATTCGATTTTGTTAAGGAGATGCGAAATTGGGGGATTTTTAAACACGCGCCGCCGAAATTCGAACAGGGAATCTCTGTTCTACCGATTAGTAACAAAAACAACAACAAAAAATGGAGATTTTGGATATGAATTTTATATAGTCGGTCGAGTTCAATCTTTTTTTTTTTAAGAGAACCAGAGAATTTATATTGGAATTGTTCTCTGTTTTGCCGACTGAAAATTGCATATCCCTATTTATTTTTTTCCTTCTTATTTTTAGTAATTGAATTTCAAGCATTTTTGTTTATTTCTTTTAATAAAAAAATTAAAATTATCAGCTTTCTTGAATTTTTAAAAATTTGTATTTATTAATCTCGTGTTAAGTCGAGCTTGTCTAATATCAACCTACCATACAATTCTTCAATGGTGCATTCCTCCCAAAAAAAAAAAAAAATATTAGATTGAAAAGATTAATTTTTAAAAAATTATATTGAAAATAGATACAAGACGATATCTATTAATATGAAACGATGAAGGGTTTGACTAAAATCAATAATATTATATTAGTATAGAGATGTATATAGTTGATCGGCCCTAATGACCCGTTTTAAATAAAATATATTAAAAAATATTTATAATTTTCAAACATATTATAAATTTATCGGAGGCATATTTAAAAATAAAATATTTATTAAATACAAAAATTAAAATAAATGCAAGAATAAAGACAATAATAGCTTTTTGTTTTATTATAATTATAGCCTTTTGTTTATTTGTAAAACTAGAAGGCTCGAGAGGTATAATTGTAATTTGACCTAACTCAATTTTAGCCTAGAAGAAGCTTGTGCAATTAAACTAGCTATAAAATTATCTTAATTAACTTATAATTTTTATATAATAATTAAATTAAAAAGATTATAATAATTACTAAAAGCCAATATTATTATTCATTAATTTTCATCACTTGTTTTAGAAAAATAAAAATAATTAATAATTAATGGGAAGATAAGATTTACAAGTAATCTACATTTAAATACTAATACTAGGTAGACATATGTTTAGATTTATCCACATCAATATTATTATTATTGTTATTAAAATTAGAAAAAAAAAAAAAAAAGAGGGTAAACTGGGGATGGTGGACTTTGACTGAATTATTAAGTCAAATTAAATTAATTCTAATAATCAAGCTTTTTATACTTGTAAGAAACAATTTTTGAAATTTCCAACTTCTTAATAATATAAATATTATACTTTTTTTAATTATAAATTAGTTTTTAATTGTTATTATTAGAATTTTCTAAAGAATAAACGGACAATTTTGACCAAAGTACTTAAAATTTATATTAAATGATTAATAGAATAACTCGATAAAAAACAATATAATATTTTTAAAAAAATTATAACTTTAATTTTGGAAAAAAGGAAAAGACCGAAATTTAAATCTGGATTTGATTTTTGTAAATATTTTGTCGGGGATTCACTTTTTTTAGACACGTGGTCATTGGTTTACAAATCTTAGTTCGGTAGAATATTAATAAAATAGGAATTTAAAGGAAAAAAAAAACATAAATAAAAATAATAATAAAAGGGTGTAGTTTGGCCGTAACTAACTTTTCTCTCACATGTCTCTCTCTAGATTCGGTGATTTTTGTCGTATTAGAAACTTTTTTTATGCAAATTTAATTTTTTTTTTCCATATCTTATAAACACTTTAAAACAATACGTCTAAATTAATATATTAATTACTTAATTTATTAAAATATTTTAATTAAAAAAAATACTATAATTGAATTATTTGTCTTAATAAAATTAAAATATTAAAAATATATTTGATATGTCGTTTTGTTAAAGAATATTTTTTTATTATGAGATTTTGAAGTCAAAATGTATTTGGTCAAACTTTGAAATCGTACGTGGACTAGATGTGGTGAAAGTGGGGTCCACTAAAGAGGCTTCGTTGGCACCGCCCGCCAATCATGAAAGGGATTGTAAACTTTTCAACGGCTTCATCCGCCTAATCCATTTTCGAATTGTTAAATTTATTATCATATAATAATAATAATAATAATAACAAACAAATAAATCAATTAATTTCATATTTATCTACTTTTAATTAATTTAAATTAATTTAATCCATTTCACACATTGAATAAATTCAACGGCTTCCCACCAATTTTTGGACCATCTTATTCAATTAGGAGATGATTAGTCACGTTTAAATTCTTTAATTTTATTTTATAACAACTAAATAAATTATTACACGAGATTAATTATATAATAAAGTTATCTTAAAAGGTAATTTAAATTAGAATTGGAAGGTAGTAAAAAATAAAAATTTACCATTTACCTTTTGATTGGAATGGTGGATGGATGGAATAATTAAAAATAATTAGTTAAGAATTATAGGGAGCAATAGCATAACGTAAATTTAAAGAAAGCTTAATATTTTTGGAAGATTTTGCTGATTTTATAATTATATATTATTATATTTTTTTAAATGTTATAATTAGTACTTTTTGGATTTTTCGAGGCGAGGGAATGGATCTGGTCCGATTTGTCGAAAGTCTCCGGCCGACAACGAGGAAAAGGATGCTTGCATGTCCCTTGCTAACAATGTTTTGCTTTAATTTTTTTTTAAAACTTTTTATTTTATTTAATTATTTGAAATCTTAATAATAGTTCAATTTATTAGTCTCTTTTTTCTTGCATAAAAATTAATGTGATTATTTTACCATTTTTTTTTAAACTAATATTGAATGGTTTAATTTAAAAATTATTGAAACGATAATTGAAAATATTATAAATAAAATGATATTTTAACCGCAGACATTTAAAATTTATATATAAACAATTATTTGATAAAAGGAATTAAAAATATTCCAACTATTTATTTTTACACATTTTATTGCTTTGCTTTCCTTTGATTGTTTAAATTTTGTTAAATTAGTTTTTTTTTTACTGGAAATAAAATTACATTTTTTGTTTGTTTATTTAATTTTGGAATTTTCTAAATATTATTACAAAAACAAGAACTTTATCAATATATATATATATGAACAAAAAATTGAATTTAAATAAAATATCTAAAATTAACTATACAAAAATGGGTTGCAAATAAAATATTAATTTTGTGGGTTCATTTGATTTAGATACTTCGAATTAATTACATAATTTGGTTTTGCAGAATATACAATCTAAATTAATATTGTCACGTTTATTTTATGGACAATAGCCATAAATTATTATATTCATTTTATTTGCTTTCCGTTCTTTTTCGTTTGGCTCATTGGCTGACAACTCTGTCAGCTATATATATATATATATCTATAAATAAATTTTAAATAAATATGATTAAGTATCATTATCATTTCCACTATTTGCCTCGTGTCCCTGATTTGTGCAATAATCTCCTCTTAATAGCAATGATACATTGTTTTTTACCGTAATAATTATTAAAAAATGAAATCAACCTTATTATTTTAATGCTATGTTATCAATATGACTAATGCATATTGACCTTGGCTTACAACAATGGATCTCATAAAATTTAAATTAAAAAGACACTAAACTATTATAATATAATTTATTTATTATCTGTGACAGTATTATATTGTCTATTTTAGACATAAACTCTAATAATCTAATAATGGGATGTGGAATATTGTTTTAAGTAAATGAAGTGGTAATTTGATGCATTTAACAAAATAATTATAAACACTAAATTGAAATAATGTTTTTTAAAAAAATAATGTCTATTTAAAAAATAAAAAATTGTACTTTTGTGCGACCAAATCAATAAAAAGGATGTTGATTGGCACGTGCGGGGGCAAAATAATTAAATTGAAGGAATTTGGTTGGGGGCGTGCCAATCCCNAAGAAGAGAAAAAAAAAAAAAAAAAAAAAAAAAAAAAAGAGTTAATTGAATTAAAAAAAAAATATAATTATGAGTTCCTCATTAATTCTCAATTAAATTATTTAATTTAATAAATATCCACAAATCCTTCGATAAAAAAATTAAAAATTTATTTTGAAATAAATCTCATGCAATGTTTCCACAAATTTTAAGTAAATGGTGTTTTTTTTTTCTTTCAAATAATAATAAAAGTATGGGAAATTAATAATTGTTTAAAACATGCTTAAGGACAAATTTTCAAAAAAAAAAAAAAAAAAGTCAAATAAATAAAATCAATAGAATTTATATGAGTGGCTAAAAATCCATTAAGGGTTAATTATGAAAGGTTAGAATTTATATTTTAATGTTTCGTAGTTTAATCATAAGAACTATTTTTTGGTATATTTTACTGTTTGGTAGTTTAATCATAAGAACTTGATTATAATGTCTGTTTAACTTAAAATAATCTTTTGATTTTTTTTTTAAAAGTGTTCGAGTGAAGATAAATATGTAAAATGGTCATGGGTAAGGGAAAACTGAGATTATCAAGTATTGAAATTTGATTCTAAATTACGAGCATTTATATAAATATATATAAAAATAAAATTTCAAAAGTTTCGTAGTCGTATAATTTCAGAAGATGACGACAAAAAAAAAATATATATATATTGAATAATATTTCAGAATATTATGAAGATTTGACTCACAAATTAAGAGAGAAAATTAAAGGTTAGTGAAAAAGAGAGTGTTTTAAGAAGTGAGAAAAGAATCTTCAAAGTTCTCAAATTTTTAGTGGAATTAATTATTTCCCTTTTCTTTTCTTTTTGTAAATAAATTATTTTTTTTTTATTTTTATTTGGAGGAGAAAAAATCTTTTAGCTCGAGCAACCCGATCCTCTATTCTCAGATTTGATTAAGTTGTGTTGGTAAGTTATTTTTTTTAAATTATTTTTTAAAAAATATTGTTTATATATTATACGTGTTACACCATTAATTAAACTAGTTTAAAATGGTCGAATCTAATTTTATTTTTTTTGTTTTTAAATAAGTGGTTTAAAATCATCTCTTGGCCGTTGACTTGTGAGTTTGGAAATATTTATTTTGAGAGTCGATATAATGGATCATCGCATGCTTTTTTGCTTTGACTTTTGACTATTTTTTCTTAATTACTTTTTCTACCAACCTGATGCAATAATTTGAATTCTGTGGATATGATTTATTTTATTCATTAAATATATAATTTTCAATTTCTTGAAAAAACCTTGAATTTCTAGTGAAAATAACAATAATAATAATAAATATTTGGTTAATTAAATTAAAAAAAAACAATATTTTTCTAAATTATTGATTTTCAAATAAATAAAATAATTAATTAGTAAGTCACCTGAGAGAAAAAAAAAAAATAATAATAATAATCCAAAAAGCTTGACTAGCAACTTCTTAAACTGGTACTTATAATCCAATAAACAAAATAAAGTTCAACGGAAAGACTTTGAAATTTAGTTTTCTTTTTTTCTTTTTTCTAAAAATAAATTAAAATAAAAAAAAATTAGATTAGTTTGATAAGAGAAGAGAATAAAAAAATAGTTATTCAACCTTATTATAAAAATAATAAATAAATAAATAAACCGAACCATTTAATAAACTAAATATTTAGGTTCAAATCTCTATGTGTACGTTAGAATTATTTTGATGGTTGAATATAATTTTTTGGGCTGTAATCTAAATATAATTTACGTAATATTTGTGACAATTTGGAAAAAAAAAAAGCTATACATTAAATAAATAATGTTAGCTAGAATAGCTCAATTGGATAGAGCGTGTGACCCTTAACCATAAGGTCGGAGGTTCAAGTCGTCCTCCTTCTAGCATGTAACTTTCTATTTTATACCATTTTTTTTTAATGAAAATTATTGCCATTGGCGAACTCCTTAATGTATATATTTATATTTTCATTTCTTTGTTGCTTTCAAATCTTCCTTGGAGGAGAGTTTTTATTCAACACCAAAACTAAGGAAGAAAGACGAGAAAAGAAAAAAACTAATGCAGGCTTGTTTCTTCTTTCCCCATTTCCCCTTGATCAGTTCTTAGAGGAAGCACGTCGTCCAGGTTTCGAGCTTCGTTGAGCTGTAGGTGGTAATTTCTCTGATGGGCCACACGGCAGCGGTTTTCCGGTCTCCCGTTCGATCCGACGTTTGAGCTCCCTGAGTACTCGAACTTGGCTCAGCTTCTCAGGAGACAACATTTCCCAGTAAATGCCTGCAATTCAGAACAATTTGGGGTGTTATATGAGACTCTCTTAATTGATATTTGACAAACTTGTTCATAAACTCATGTCCCTCCAATCTCGAGAAATCTTTTGAAATATGAAAAGAAAAGACATCTTTAGTAGGAAAAAATTTGACTTGAAGTTCTACAATTATTGAATATAGATGCAGGCACCTGAAATAACAGGACTTGTATTTCAAGAGGGGAGTTTGGCATGGATAAAGCAAAGCTGCTAACCTTGGGGTTTAGGGATTTTCGTGTTGGTTAAAATGACCTGCGTTGGTGTGCATACGATGTCTACGGGCACGTCGTGGACTAATAGCTTCTCAACTGGAATATCATCAACCAACTGGCAATCATGCACTGCAAGCCATCGGAAGTTCGTATTACGACATGATATTTGATAAACATGTATAACCCAAAAGCACAAAGACTATATAACGGCCCAAGCCCACCGCTAGCAGGTATTGTCCTCTTTGGGTTTTCTCTTTTGGGGTTTCTCTCAAAGGTTTTAAAACGTGTCTACTAGAAAGAAGTTTCTACACTCTTATATAGAATGTTTCGTTTTCGTGTCCAACCGATGTGGGATCTCACAAAGACACTATGAACTTTTAAAATGTCTCAATGACATGTAAGCTATCAATTTGTACCTAAACTTCTGGTTGTTTACCAACAGCTCTCTGCACATGTATTATCTCAACAGCTCGACATATGGTATCTCGACCGATAATTTGAAAACAAGCTCTCTTTTATTGAGGATGGGGAGGTCTGAAAATAATATATATTGGGAAATTAACTGCTAAACTATCTACATGGATAAAATTGCACGATCGAAGTTCACTGTAAAGAATATTTTGATATCAAGCACTGAAATTTATCAACACAACATCATGTTGCTGAAAATAATAAAAAGAATGAGATGCTACAAGATAAGATAGAAGCAGGGTAGTTATACAACCAGAAGTAACAATTGGAGTCGAGTCATCAATGGCGCCCATGTACCGAAGCATTCCATATTCCAGTTCTGCAAATCCCTGCACTTAGTGGAGGTTAAATTATAAGTTTGGTTTATAAACTTTTAGAGTTTGTTTGAATCGAGTAAAGAAACATAGATAGAATCAAGTATACTCGTTCCATTGCATAAGAGGGCTTGTTCGAATTCACTTTCTAAGGGCTTAAAAACACTTTGTTTAAGCACGTTATTTCAAACAGACCCTTAATCAATACATTCCATTTCCAAAGTGGCAAAACCGAGGATTATCAAATCTTCCGAGCAAATATGTTTTAAGCCAACAGTAACACTTTTACCTCACCCTTGCCAAGGCGAGCACCTGTTCTGGGATCAACAGCAACAGAGCCAATGACGATCAGATCGACTTTGATCTTTTCATCAAGTCCAATTGGCTCTCCATACTTTGCTACCCCAACAGAAGTGCAGGCCTCCTTGATGGTAGCAGAAGTCAGCATTCCGGATTCGACTATGGAGAAAAAACCTGTTCTCAACCGAGGCTGAGGTGTCAATAGTTTTTTGCCACCTGATCATAATCAAAATACAATTTAGTTTGTGATTTAACCTGAAAAAATCTGTCATGCTTGTCATGCTTGTCAAGAATCAAAGATGATACATACGATTCAGTGGAAGTTTACATTGTATTGATTCAACGTAACAGCCCAAGCCTACCGCTAGTAGATATTGTCTTCTTTGGGCTTTCCCTTCAAGGGCTTCCCCTTGAGGTTTTAAAACACGTCTACTAGGAAGAGGTTTCTACACCCTTATACGGAATGCTTCATTGTCTTCTACAACCGATGTGGGATCTCACTTTCAACCACCTCAAAATGATAACTAAATTGGACTACGTAGTCCACACATCCAACCACCACGTTTGCCAATAGAAATTCATAATTTCAGATCTTTATTAGTTTTAGTAATAAACTAAACTAAGACATGAACAGTTGACACATTTTGAAGTTTCCCCTCACATCACTTGGGCTTTGTAAGATTCGAATCCAACATCCTTGAGTGAACTCTGTTCTTGATAATCACTACAGGGTTGTGCAGAAAAGCAAAAAATGTATTGTTCACTTGCATTGAAACATAGTCTCTTGACGATATTGTAAATGGCAGACAGTGGTAGATATTTCATTAAAAGTATCAGCAGAACTGACCCATAAGTGTAAGAAGCCTCACACCCTTCTGAGGTGAATCCGGATTAACCTTCACGCACTGCGAATCCCTGAATACTTCCAAATCGCACAACTGATACAACTCCATTTCATCAGGTATATACGGAAGGAATCAAAATTTCCAACACTGAAAAGATCGACTCAAACATTTAATTTACAACAAAACAATTCAGGAATTAAGGAGCTCACTCTGTTAGCAGCTTCCATGGCGCCGACAAAATTAGGGATTCGATGATGAACAGGTCGGGGATTAGCAGCAATGTTTAGAGATTCCATAAAATCCCAGATTCGTTTCCGGATCACCCACTTCCAAGCTTTCGGATCGTCGTCCGAAGCGCCTTCAGTGTCCCTTACAGAAGCTTCGGCCATGGATTTCATAGCTAGGGCGTCGAGGCGAGATCTCTCCGCCTCGAATGCAGCTTCGTCGAAAGCGCCTTCGCGTTGAGTTTTTCTGCCGCCGTTTTTACTGCTCTCCAGCTTGAAATGCCTTTGGAACTGAAAATTTCTTCCGATGGGAATTGAATAAATGGAACTAGTCTTTCGAATCGCATTGAGAAATGTGGATTTGACTGATAGTGGACGAGATAATTGCAGGAAGCTTGAATCCATCAAAGAAAATTTCAGTCGGGATGAACTGATGACTGCGAGTGTTCGCGCCTCGCGGATAGTTCGGCCCCGAAGACGATAAGATAATTCTTCATCCAACGACAATTTGTTTCTAAAAACGGTTTTTTTTCCCTTTTATTATTATTAATATTATTGTGTAGTATAAATTCTAAAAACAATAAACATTTTAATTATAAAAAATAAATAATTATGAGGTAAAAATTATTATTATTATTGGCGAAAACCATTATTAATTATTTCAAAAATACTTTAAAATTTTTAAATTTTTTATTAAAGTTAAATTAAAAAATTAGCATTGTTAAACTTTTAAAAATTAAATATACGTAAAAAAGAAAAAAAAAACTTAATTTTTTTTTAAATTTAATTAACAAACCATATTTAAACCTAAAATGGCGGAAAATTCGGCCGGGTAGCATCGGTTTTATTACCGGGCGATTTCCTTTATGGGCTTGGTGTATAAACTTTCAGTCCACCGCCGAAGATATTTCCCGCCTCTGCGGCAAAGCAATGTTGAAGGCAAAAGGTCTGAGGAAGGCGGTTGTGCCGCCCGCTCTCATCGGCGATCCTTCTCCCGGGAATCTCCAGCCCACTCGTCTCGCCCTCCATGTACGTATTTTATTTTTCTTACTGCTCATTCATCCACCCTAAGCTCTTTGTTCCGTCTCTTTCAATCTATTTTGGCTTCCGTTCTCCTTCTAGGTTAGTCCAGATGGTTCTTCCTGCTATGTCTTCATCGCTTCCGGTTCCCGCGTTTTTAAACTCCAGGTATGCTGCTGTATGCTTTTGAGCGTCTTGATATTGCAAAATGCGAACTAATGCGTCGTGTGGTGCTTTGATGCTTAGATGCTTAGATGTATGTGTTCGTAATAGAGTTGTATCGTAAAACAAGGCCGTTTTGTTGTTGCTAGTAAGTATAGCATTGTGTGGCGGATTGCAATGCGGATGGATTTTGGTGATTCGAACTGATTCTTTGATGCTTTTAGTTTTATGTATTTCTTCTATTTTCAAAGTGCTTTAAATGAGCCATGAAGGAGGTTCTCATAGTCACCTCCAATTCCTTGATGTTTGTTTGCTTGTCTAAAGGAGGTCTGTGTCAGTTAACTCTCAATCAATATGTTCTATCTAGTGCTCATACTTGAATTTTATATTGTTTTGAATCCCAACGAAGACTTCCTAATTCATCGAGAAAAGCTCCATAAGTATTTTGTGGCCTGCTATTACTTTCGAGGATGGCAGTAGTTTTATTGGACGATGAACGTAGTCTTGGAGTTGGCAACTGAAGGAGGAGGAATGTTGCTTTCTCCTCTTAATGGACGTGGTACTTTCATAAAGAAGGAGGATCTCTTTGGCGTGAGATTATAGTTAGAAAGGCATAGCCCTTAAGTTCGGCATTAATGGAAGTGGTTGGTTTACTGCTATAACTCTGATTACTAATTATAGAGTCCTTTACATTCATTTCCATTTGCAAGGAGGATATGAAAGAGGTTTCGATGTGAAATTTGGTAGAGGTTGATTTTGGGGCCTATTCATGGGCTTCTGATCCTCTTTAACAGGACAATTTTGAGATTTTTTTTTTATCCAGCAATTTCTTAAAGGTTTTACTGCCAATCAATGAAGGAACTGCGGGAGCTAATTTGTGAAATTTTCTTCTCTGAATGCCTCTTAATCAATAGGTAAGTTTTAGAATGGGTAGATATGCTATAATTTATTTCGAATTAGCTTGTCCTCATCATTAGGTGACTATTTGATTTGGAATCTGAGCTCTTTGGGGTCCCTCTACAAATCTCTCTTTCTTCAACCCCAAGAGAGAGTCATACCTTATCTATGGAAAGCCATTTAAAAGGTTGGTTTTTGCTAAAAATTGGCGTTGGATTGTCATGTGATGGGAGATGCTGTCATGTTGACTGTTGCCCCTTCTTTATGTGTGTAGTGCTTGAATCTAGGGGTTATTTCTGCATAGTTAGGAAAGACCTGAATAAGGTGACTGTTTGAATGCAGTGGCAACTGGCAACATATATTAATGGTTAATGTACTAAATCTATTTTCTTTTGCGCCTGCCTTTCATTTTCGGTAAAATATTGATTGCAATATATTCCACTCTATTTTCTTTAGATTTCCATGGAAGAATCATCAGTCGTCGAGGGAAAAGATAGCTTACTGATTCCTGTTCAGACAAAGGTATAGTAACATATTATAGTTTTAGTCATGGTATATCAATTGCTTAAGGTTTCCTATTCGGTATATCAATTTGCTTATTGAAGGTTCTAGACTCTTTATTGCTGAATCGCTGTCCTCATCGCTCAGAGATCCAGAGCTTGGTCCTGGCTGAAGTTGATAGTTAAGTCATCTTATTCTTGCTCACACCTGTTGTACATGTATAGAAATTCCGTAGATGAAATATCTATATTTATAGCCACATAAAAAAAAAAAAGAATCAACGACACATCATTTTCTATGAGTTGGACATCAACACACTACACAAACTAAAGTCTCCAAGATTCGTTTATTATTATTATCATAATTATTGATATGGTGCATTAATTCAGGTTCCAATGACCTCTTACTGGGGACAGTTGACTCCTATGGTCACCTCATTGTTTCTAAGTTAGACGCCACTGGCAAAGGTACAATATCTTTACACTGTTTTGTTGTCAGGATACCAATGATTTACAGTCAAGTTCCATCATAGAATATCTGGAGCTTTTTTCTAATATTAGTCGAATAAGCTGCATGATGTTTGTACATGATACAAACACGTGTCATGACTTTCATTGACATGGTGCATATTAAAATTAACATCGTGCTCTTAATTCAATTTTGTTGCAACTAACCTTTACTAATGACAATTAAAAGTGGATTCGTTTCTTTAAGCTTTTTGCAATGCCCACTTTCAACTTGGCTTTTGGTGCGTCATAGCTGTGTGATAGGGTTTCTTACCTCCGTACTTGCTTTTAATTCCCTCAAGAGCATCTACCAAAATAAGTTACAAAATTAACTGCAATAGGAGGTTAGATAGAAAACAACGTTATCTAAAAGCATCCAATCGACAGGGTATTCTTTTTGGTTATTTGGAACGAGCAAAATCAAAGAGTTTTTAAACAAAAACACACATTTGAAGTATTTTTTGATCTTGTCATATATTATGCTATTTCTTGGTGTAAATTGTTGAACATCTTTGCTTCATGTGGTTATGTTTCCCTTTCTTCCAATTGGGAAAGCCTTTTGAAATCACCGTGGATTATTCATCCCTTTTGTTAATTTAATACCTCAATGAAATTGTTTCTTACAACAAGATATTAAAATATAAACTTGATTGTTGTATATTCTTCCTTTTTTTTTTCTTTTTGTAGATGTTCATCTCCCATTCATGGTCTATCGGTCACCTTTACTTCTCTTAAAATTTGCCTTTTTTGCATGCTTGTGATACTGTTAACTGTTCTCGTTGTCTTCTATTTTGTTATATAATCTCTTCAAATGTACACCTAACCTTACAATTTTCTTCAAATTTCAGATGCAGACAGGGTTACGTATTCTGTACTCCCTCAAAATTCAGGTCTTGGTGAGGGCAGTTGGGCAGGATTATGCTTCAGTCCAAGTGAAATGTTCACGGTTTTCTATTTCTTAATTTAAGAGTTTTTAAATGCTTAGAAGTCATTCCTTCTGCCATGTTCAAGATGCTTACTAGTCATCACATATATACGCATACAAACATACATCTTCAGAATAAAAAGTTTCTGCATATTGTGTAACCGTAGGTAAAACTTAATTAGTGATTGCCGATTCCCATCCTTGATTTTTCATTATGTAACTCTCTAAGTTTCAAGTTCTAATACAGACGCACGTACACTTACATCCTGAAACCTGATTTTAGAATTAAAAGGCAGTCGGCAGAGTATAAAAAAAAGAAATATCAGATGCTCTTTTCTACCTTTATTTAATCAGAAGAGTTATCTTTTTTCATATTGATCTAGACCTACAGACTACAGTAACCCACTAGGTACCATCGTGTTTTAAATTTCTTTCAGGCAGCTGTTGCTCACAGCTTTGGCAGAACTGTTGATATTTATGACCAGGATGTCCATGTTCAAACATTACGCACGTAAGTACTGACATTAGTTTCTTTATTCATTCTATTTATTGTGATACCTTTTTGGTGAGGTTCATTATCTTATCAGGTCTATCCGAATTGAAAATGGAGTTTACAAGGAAGGCAACATAACTGCATTCTATTTGGTTCTGTTAGCAGTAGGAACAATAGTTGACTATAAAAGTTAATTAGCTAACAGAAAATATCACCTTAGAGAGCACATAGAGGTATAACATCAAACATTTTGCAATCAATGACAATAGGTTGCCAAATTACCTTGCCCAAGATTGTCATTTTGAGGGCTTCCCTTCAGATTTTCCATATTAATTAACTTCCTAATATACCTCTCTAGTTGCATGGCCACTTTTTTTTTTTGGATCCTTAAACATAGAGGGGGTAATAAATGGAAGTGTTGAACAGTATAGATTGTGTTGAACAAAGTTGATTCGTTTCTTATTAAAAAAGCAGTACAGATGGAGCAGGGATTACACTTCCATCCTTTGGAACGTGCCCTTTCTTTCGCCTATCAAGCTTCTCAGAAATTCTCCCTAATACAGTGCCAGTCTGGAGGATCTAAAAAGGGGCCTTTACATTGTCCATGAAGTTCTCTTTTATTGATGCATGATAGTTTGGATAACAGGGCTTCATGATCCTACTTCTTACCATGATAGAAATTCATTTTGGGCTGAGTTGAGAAGTCTTGTAGTGGGTCTATGAGGACAATGGGTGCTTAGCAAGAGATTCCAATAATCCAATGGGATTAGAACTTGAAGGATTTATGAGAAATTTTCTCAAGGAGAAGAGCTAGAAATATGACAAGATTTAACAAGAACTTGAATGGTTCAATCTTCTTTGCTTTTAACGTTTTTGAATAATTTCAGTTTGAGTGATTAAGGATGTCTTGGAATTATCCTTTTGAGCTCCGTTACAAGGCTGTTGAATTCTGCTTGGATTTCTTTTATGTGCAATATTGTCATGCTAATAAGAAGCTTTTCTCTTGAGAACTCTTTGAGAAATAATGTGTAAGAGGCCAGTTTCTTTATTGTGGTGGCATATTAAGGCGTTTTTAGGGCTTCATTTTTTAAGCTTCTTCATTTTGTCATTAAATGAATTCTTGAACATCTGTTCTTTTTTCCCCCCCTGCTAAAAAGATAAAGATTTTGTGTGTGTGTTTTTTTTAATAAAATAATTGTTTCAGACTCTGGTATCCAACTGCATTGAGCTTTATTCAGAATCTTTCTTCTGAGAATGGAAGTTCTATATTAGCTGTCACCGAAGGTTGTCAGGTAAAAGTGTTTTTGAGACCACGTTTACTACCTAATAGGTCTTTTACTTTATCTTCCATGGTGGCTTTCCTTTTCATCTAATGCAATAACTGCAGTTGACGATATGGGATTTGAGAATGAAAGAAAACGGTGGTTGTGTGCAAAGAATCTGTGGCTCTGTAGGTGATAACTTTTATGCTGTCTGTACATCCTCAAATGGTAATATTGCAGTGGGTGGGGCTGATCGAACTGTAACAATCTATGATCCTCGAAGGTGATTGCTGTTGAACCTTTTTACAAATACAACCTGCATATGTTTCTTTTCTTCCAAGTCGTCTTGATTTTTGTACTGAAATATTTTGAGACTAGAACACGGGTTTATATCTGTTTGAAATTACTTTCATGTATGGAGATTTGCTCAAGGAATTCCGATTCTTGAGATGTACACTTTTGATATAAGTCTTTCATTCATTAACAATTCACACGTTCACAACATTATAATGCCAAATGGTATAACTGTATTGACTGTACATGATTGTCAGTGATCCGTTAATTATACTCTACAAGGATATGTGGTGAGAAAATAGAGTGTTAGCATGCTTTTAATTGCATATTGACCACAACTAAATGATGTAATTCACATTCAAAATTTAGGTGGTCAGCATTAACAAGATGGGTTCACTGCTCGAAGTATGAGGTTAGTGAGACTTTCCACCAATCCCCCGTGAAAATTAGTGTTTCCGATGAGTAGGTTTCTTCTAATTTTTCCACCAATGCCCCCATCTTTCTTATTTGCAGATTACGGGACTGGCTTTCTCATCAATTGACTCCGATTACATTTATGTCCAGGGAGTTGACTATGAGGTAAGCTTCTCAATTAATATGTTTCTTTCTATCAATTACAAAGGTCATGGAGTCTTTCTCATTGATATATATATATATATATATATATATATATATATATATATTATCCCTTAGCTGAGCCATCTAACTCTTATGTGGGGGAAATTCCTCTATGCTTAGTAACTTGGCCTAGGAAACCAAAACTGGTCTCATCATACTTTTCCTTGGGTAGTAATGTTCATACTCAAATTATTCTAAAATCAGCACGTTCAAAAAATATATGGGTATTTCTCATTTGACCGTGAAGTGCATCTCAATGATGCATCGTGTGCCTTTGGGGAATTTCATTTCCCAAATTTCGTTTGGATGGTTTTCTTTGGTTACTTTCAGTGTGTTTTTGGCTTGTAATAAATCCTGTTGCTCGATGAGGAAAAACACTGAATTTTCTGGATATTGGAGGGGCGCTTTTGTGTGCAATTATTCTTGGTATTTTATGGACTGTTTGGCTTGAATTTGTTTTGATGGATTAGGAGTCCTTAGAGGAGGTGAGGTCTATGGTTAGGTTCAACACCACGGGGTCCATAACCAAGTAGTTCTGTAACATCCTATCTCATAACCAAGTAGATCTGCTTTGTCTCTTCATGCTGTGGCTTTGTTATTTTTTGTTCTACCCATTTATATTCTTTTCTTCGTTTTAAATGAAAGCCTTGCCTCTCATTGAAGAAAGTACATCTCGTTATGCTGACAAATTGATATTTTGTATGATGATACTGATGAAGTTCCTTTAATTTTTATCTCATTCTTGTTCTGTTTTCTTCATTTTTGAGACCTCCAATTTGGGGCTGTACTTCATGTGTGTTCTATTCCATGTCCTGGTTAAGGTATCTATTGAACTTCAACATTTCCTCAGTAATTCAATTTTCCCGTGAAACTTAGCAAAGGATCTCACTATCATAACATTTACATGTTAGAACGATGCCTTTATAGTGCCTCATATGGTGCTCTTCTACTGATAAGGGGGAATTCTCTGAATGTTAACACGAACGTGGAGATCATGCAGGTTTTTTGTGGTCAGTGGAAAGAAAGCAAGAAAGTGTTTTCATTAAGAGGAGACTCAAATTGGCTTGGGTTTAGTAAGGTATTAAATGTCTCTTTATGTTGCATCAATTTTGTTCTGTTTGAGCCAATAAAAAATCCTTTGCTAAATTTGGAGTTATTTTTGTGGTCAGTGGAGATCACCCTCAGTTACTAGCTTCCGAAATTGGATAATAAAAATATATTTGCTACAGTCATAATTGAAAGTCTTGAATAATTCCCCATTTCATGGAAGGTGTTTGGGGAAAGCAAAGCATATTAATAAATAATCAGCATTATTTCAAACTTAAGATTTTTCTACCTTACAAAAGGCTAATGTGATGTCAAATCATCATTCATTTCTCAAGATTATATCAGTCCATTATTGTTTCTTCGAGAAACTTGTATTGACCTTATAATCAATATAAAGGCAATTGCTCATGCTGTTTGGGGAAAATGATTATGACATATCAGTTCTATGTCAAATTTCAGAGCTGCAGGAGGGATGTCTTAGGCGGATGGTGTGATTCAGGTAGCATCTTCTTAACAGATGTTGCCAATGGGTTCGTCAATGGCCTTTCCTGAGTCCATCTTCTGCTGTCTTCTCTTAACGGTACTCTTCCTCCTGATATCAATAATTTTAAATTAGTACTGAAGCAGCTAGTTAGGTTTTAGTCAAACAATCCTTCGATTTATTTCCCATCAGTAATGCTTATTATTCAATGCACTGTCTACTAGTACCGATCCAGCAGTTTGCTTTATACATTGTTAGGTGATTCTAGTACCCTTGCACATGAGGTAAACCCTTACTCCACATATTATTTAAGCAACCTCATAATAATTATTGTTACTGTAGAAACACAAATATTTAATTAGTGGTGTGAAATATTACAAAAAGAGGAGGAAAGCTAGATTCCCTAGCCATAGGATACAAAAAATTCTTCCAATACAACAACTAGGTGGGGATTTCGACTCTCTTATCACGGTCGTTTCGTTTATTTCAATTTCGATGGCTGTGGTGAAGCAAATCTGAATGAAATGGATTCTTGAGGTCAATCAAACCAGTCTTAGCAACAAGGTTTCAATTTCGATGGCTGTGGTGAAGCAAATCTGAATGAAATGGATTCTTGAGGTCAATCAAACCAGTCTTAGCAACAAGGAACCGCTTGATTGGACTGGGTCATTTTGAGATAGATTTGGCAAATAAATCATTCACTTGGTTAGGATTAGGACAGACTTGAAAGCTATGGGTCATTTTGAGGCTTTCTAAACTTAATTATGAACATTTCAAAGTCAAAGGGTCAAGAAATGCTGGATCTGGGGTTTTGCTGTGCCCTCTAGTTGGGTTGCGTTTGTGGAGTTTTAATCCCTTTCTTTCATCACAGCAACCAGGAAAACCTGAAAAACGTAGGGCCCCTCTCCTCTGATATCATCCATCTGATCAAACAGCCCACCAACTGCCATCAACTTACACTATCTAATATGGCTGTCTTAGCTGTTCCTCCATCACATTTCTTCCCGTCACATCTCCTTCTTCCTGCCCTTTTCATTTTAGGTTTAAATTCTATTTTGATCCCATTTTTTTTTGTGTTTCTTCTTATTTGATCTGGTCTCTAAACTTTCAAGCATGTTATTCTTATTTATACTTTGCATAAAAAAAAAAAAAAAAAAACTATTAGGAAACGTAGTTTAATATGGAAGGAAATGGTTGTTGATTTGTTCAGAATTGTTCTGAAAGTCTAGAAGGGAGGAGGCCATGATTTTGTAATACCATCTCACACGTGTAGCCATAATTTAAAAATTAGGTGCGAAGTTTCAAAACCCTACAGATTAAAATATTACTGAACCTGTCTATTGTCTATATGAGGTAGGACAGTGATTGCTCCAAAAAAGTGCTTCAATTTTTCCTTCCCTTTCCCATTTTCTAAGTGAAATCCAACGAAATGGTCAACTCTTTCTGCCATCCCTTTTCTGGAATAATATTATCTTAGAATCCAAGTTACTTTCCCAAGGGAAGTTCCTCAATATTTTTAGTATTTAGGGTTCTTAATATTCTAGGATTGTGGGTTGATTGATATATTTTTAGGGAAATTCCAAATGAATGTATAGATATTAAACTTAAAAACAAAATATTCTTATTTCTCCTTGCCAATCTTAGTTTTGTAATGTTGGATATTGTAATAGCTCTAACTCACTGTTAGCAAATATTATCTGTTTTTTTTTTGTTACTTATAGTTGTCAGATTCACGATTTTAAAACATGTCTATTAGGATTAGGGAGAGGTTTTCACACTCTTATAAGGAGTGTTTTGTCTACTAGGACAATATCGACTAGTAGTGAGTTTGAGTTGTGGGTGAGTATGAGTTACACAATCTTTTATCTTAATTTCAAAATCTCTCTACCACTCCTCTCATGTGTCCCTAAATTTACTGTAGGGTAAAATACTAACTAAAGTTTCTAATAAATTCATTTGAAATCTATGTAAATACAAAAATTCAAATAAATTTTTCTAAGTAGAGAAAAATAGAAGATATATATATATATATATATCCCAGTAAATATGAAATAAAAACATGAAAGAAAAATTATAAATCATAGGTTTGCTTGATAAATAGGTAGATTCCAGATACCAATCTTCTTAAATGGGTTAATTATGGTCTTTATGATCAGAGTAAGAAACGTGAAGAAAAGAAAAAACCTGAAAGTGAAGTAAGGTGGGAAGCTATAAGAATGATGCAAGTGGGTTTTGTATTTTGACTGAGAGACCATTTCGTGCTTGTTAGGCCAATGACAAATCTCTATTCCAATTACAAGCACTTTGCATTTAGATCCCTCAATCTGCTACTTTTCACATCACCTCTTCTTTTTGGCCCCATTTATTTTTCAATTTATCGACCATCCTATCATATTCTTTTAGGGCCACAAATTGCCTCATACCAATAAAATATCAAGCTCCCACACCTTTCCTTTTCTTTCCAATTATTTTTCTCTCTATCTAACTTAAATAAATACTTAAATTCTTAACTAATATAATATATGATGTGTGACCATATGCTTATTTATTCCTTTTCTTTTTTTCCCGTCTCATTAAAATATTTAAAATATTTGGATTTTTTAGACCTTAAAATATATATATATATATATATATATATATATATATATATATATATATATATATATATATATATATATATATTGTGAGTTCTCATCCATGCCTATTTTTTCAGTATAAATGAAATTGTGTGTGTTATATATATATATAACACACACAATTTCATTTATACTGAAAAAATAGGCATGGATGAGAACTCACAATATATATATATATACATATTATATATATATAACACACACAATTTCATTTATACTGAAAAAATAGGCATGGATGAGAACTCACAATATATATATATATACATATTATATATATATAACACACACAATTTCATTTATACTGAAAAAATAGGCATGGATGAGAACTCACAATATATATATATATACATATTATATATATATAACACACACAATTTCATTTATACTGAAAAAATAGGCATGGATGAGAACTCACAATATATATATATATACATATTATATATATATAACACACACAATTTCATTTATACTGAAAAAATAGGCATGGATGAGAACTCACAATATATATATATATACATATTATATATATATAACACACACAATTTCATTTATACTGAAAAAATAGGCATGGATGAGAACTCACAATATATATATATATACATATTATATATATATAACACACACAATTTCATTTATACTGAAAAAATAGGCATGGATGAGAACTCACAATATATATATATATACATATTATATATATATAACACACACAATTTCATTTATACTGAAAAAATAGGCATGGATGAGAACTCACAATATATATATATATACATATTATATATATATAACACACACAATTTCATTTATACTGAAAAAATAGGCATGGATGAGAACTCACAATATATATATATATACATATTATATATATATAACACACACAATTTCATTTATACTGAAAAAATAGGCATGGATGAGAACTCACAATATATATATATATACATATTATATATATATAACACACACAATTTCATTTATACTGAAAAAATAGGCATGGATGAGAACTCACAATATATATATATATACATATTATATATATATAACACACACAATTTCATTTATACTGAAAAAATAGGCATGGATGAGAACTCACAATATATATATATATACATATTATATATATATAACACACACAATTTCATTTATACTGAAAAAATAGGCATGGATGAGAACTCACAATATATATATATATACATATTATATATATATAACACACACAATTTCATTTATACTGAAAAAATAGGCATGGATGAGAACTCACAATATATATATATATACATATTATATATATATAACACACACAATTTCATTTATACTGAAAAAATAGGCATGGATGAGAACTCACAATATATATATATATACATATTATATATATATATATATATATATATATATATATATATATATATATATATATATATATATATATATATAGTTTTTGGGGGTTTGGTTCAAATTATTTTTATTGGATACCATATTTCATATTGAGGTTATACAATAAAAACAAAAGTCGAATTTGCATTCTTAAATTTGGAGGATTGTATTTGTTAACATTTTAAATTAATATTAATATTGGTATCCATTTAAATTTTAAACTTTTGAAATTAAATCAGTTTAGGCTCTTCTTTAATAAATAAAGAAAATTAGAAGGAATCAAGAATATGCTGAATCCCACTGTTTTAACTAATTATATGTTAGTTTCTATATTTGAATCATGTGAAGTTTATGCATTAACGTTTTTACATTGACTCGACTATGAAAATTAATTAGGGCTTTAATTAATAGAATTATTAGTGATGCAAACTTCCATATTTATGGGTCTAGAAGGATTTTTTTTAATATAAAAAAGTGAACTTTTTCTATTTTTGTAAATTATTATAATATTACACATATTCCTAAAAAATATATAAATCCAAAAAGTTTAAAGTAATAAAAGAGATGTTTATTGTTTTAAAAGAAAATGATGTAGTTTTAATAATAGTTAAATCGCTAGTGGACAAAAATTTAACTAAGACATTTCATTAATATTATATATGTATATATATATATATTGTGAGTTCTCATCCATGCCTATTTTTTCAGTATAAATGAAATTGTGTGTGTTATATATATATATAATATGTATATATATATATTCGACTTGGAGTGTTCTTAATTTTTATCCAATTTGGCCTGTAATTTGAAATTGATTATTTTTGTCATAGTTTTTTTTAATTCAATTTCAACGCAACACATTAAATAGAAAAAAATTGAAATTTTTTCATATGTTTGTATTATAAAAAAAGATTGATTGCTGATGGGATTTTGAAAATATCGACTTAAATTGCTTAAATTTAGAATTTTTATTTTGTATCATAAAAAAGAAAGATGCACCTCGTTGATCGGAACGATAACTTTTTTAAAAGTATTTCTTGACTATTGTATTTTTAGTATTATTATTGAAATTTTCTTGACTATTAATGTATTCTTCTTTTATTCAAATGTTACACCTAAATATAATTTTTAAATTTAAAATCTAAAAAAAAATTTACAAAATTTAAAAATCCATGTAAATAAATAAAATAAGTGCAGCGTTTTCCATACATTGGATACCCTTTCTCCATATTAAAATAAATATGACATTTATAATACATGTGCCCATAAGTGAAATCTCAAGCAAAGTGGCAATATTCAAGTATCTCAGAGATTATTCTGCAAAAAAAAAAAAAAAAAAAAAAAAAAAAAAAAAAAAAAAAAAAAAAAAAAAAAAAAAAAAAAAAAAAAAAAAAAAAAAAAAAAAAAAAAAAAAAAAAAAAAAAAAAAAAAAAAAAAAAAAAACATCTTAGCGATCATTTCTATATTAATAAAATTTTATAATGTAATAAAGACATTCCCCTTACCTGGTCAGAATCAATCATACATCTTATTTTTCTAATATTTATTAGTCCACCCCTTTAAATAAATCCAAATTTACCTTATTCCTTATTTTATAATAAAAATGGAAAAATTTCCAATTAATACAACAAAACCCAATGGTCAAATTGAAATTAAGTAATAATATAATATAGAATCAAAAATAAAAATTTAAAAGATGGGTTGAACGTCTTAAGTTTAATAAATGCATTTTCTTTACTTATAATAATATATATATATATATATAGGTGGAGTATTTTGAATCCGTCTTTAAGATCTTTAATTACTTTGTCTAAGTTTGATGGATTTCACATTCATATTTTAGATATTATAAGGATAGTAGCTTAAATTATATCATATTCATTAAAAATAAATAAATATTTTTTGGGTGAATTTAAAATATTTAATATTCTTTCAATTTTAAAATTAATTTTAAAGATTAAATCACCATTTCATGTTTTAATTTTATTTGAGATTAATATAAATAATTTTTAATTAAAAATATATGAAGGGTGATATTGTAAATTACAAAAAATATAGAGGGTATTTTTGCAAAAGAGAAAAAATGTACTAAGACACGCGGTCGTCTGTTTCTACTGCCGAATAGAGACACGCGGTCGTCAGTTCTCCCAATAAAAGGGGCGTCCCCTAGGTTTTGTTTATCTAACATTCTCTCATCGTCATCATCTATCATCGCCGTTTCTAAAAATTTTCAATTCAGTCGCCATTTTTCTCTCTCTTTCGATCCTTCTTTCCCTCTCAGCTCTGTTCTTCGATTTGAATGGTGGAATTTGGATCTGGCTTTCAAAATTTTGGCGTTGATTTAGCCGAGTGGGTGTTGGGTGTGGCGTTGAATTGAGTTTGGGGGGAAATCCATTTTGGAGATCTGAATTTTGGTTTGGTGAAAGGGGATTGATTGACTGATTGATTGATTGTCGATCGAGGTATTTAATTTCGTTTGTTGGATTGAGGAATTTGGCGATTAGGGTTTCTGGTGCGTGATATGTGAAAAAGGAGTTTCTCTGTGCGAGGATGCCAGCTACAGATTATCAGGGTTCGTCGGCTGCTTGTACCAACATTGGACGTTCGGTTCAGAGTATTCGGCGAGATCAGCTTTACGCAATGGATGGTTCTCCGACGTCTCAGGAGCAGGATCTTGACTCCTTTCAGAGGCAAGTTGCTGAGCGGTTCATGGACCTTGCCTCGGTTGGTCCTGATGAGTTGCTTTCCTTATCATGGGTTCAGAAGCTTCTGGATTCCTTCTTGTGCTGCCAGGAGGAGTTTAAATTCGTTCTCATCAACCACAAATCTCAAATCTCTAAACCCCCTTTGGACCGTTTGGTTGCTGATTACTCGGAGAGAACCGTCAAGGCGCTTGATGTGTGTAATGCGATTCGTGATGGGATTGAGCAGCTTCGGCAATGGCAGAAGCTTTTGGAGATTGTTCTCAGTGCGTTGGACAATTGTAATCACCAGAAGACTCTTGGCGAGGGTCAATTTCGTCGCGCCAAGAAGGCCCTCATCGATTTGGCTATTTGTATGCTTGATGAGAAAGATTCGCATGCCTCTGCTATAGCCCACCGCAACCGTTCTTTCGGACGGAACAATGCCTCGAAGGATCCACGGTCATTGGGCCACTTCCGATCGCTCTCGTGGAGCGTTTCACGATCGTGGTCGGCCGCCAGGCAGCTGCAATCGATTGGTAACAATTTGGCGGCCCCTAAAGCGACTGAGCTTTTGGCTACAAATGGGCTTGCAGTTCCTATCTTTACCATGAACATGGTGTTATTGTTTGTAATGTGGGCGTTGGTGGCGGCTATTCCTTGCCAGGATCGGGGTTTGCAGGTTCATTTCTCTTTGTCCCGAAACTTCCCATGGGCGGTTCCAATACTTCAACTGCATGATCGAATTGTGGAGGAGTCCAAGAAGCGAGATCGAAGGAACTCATGTGGGCTGTTGAAGGAGATTCATCAGATTGAAAAGTGCACGCGTCTCATGAATGATTTGGCCGACACAGCTCAGTTCCCATTGGCCGAGGAGAAAGAAGCAGAGCTGAGAGAGAGAGTGCAAGAGCTAACTACTGTTTGTAATACTCTGAGGACTGGACTTGACTCATTGGAACGGCAGGTGAGGGAAGTTTTTCACAGGGTTGTTCGCAGCAGGACTGAAGGGCTTGACCCTTTGGGACGAGCAAATCATTCTGAATAAGAATTGTTGGAATTTCAGAACAAAGCAAAATCACTCTTTGGATTAGACTCATTGGAACGGCAGGTGAGGGAAGCTTTTCACAGGGTTGTTCGCAGCAGGACTGAAGGGCTCGACTCGTTAGGACGAGCGAATCATTCTGTATAGAATTGTCGGAATTTCAGAACATGTTCTACTTTGGTTTTCATGGTTTCTAGGAATAAGAGAAAGAAGAGAGGATGAAAATATGAAGAAGAGAGTGAAGGTTATAAAGTGGTGAGGGGACTCTTTGTATTTATTTACTCAGCGTATATTGTGTAAAGAAATTTGGATATGGAAACATTGGCATGGATCTTCTCCATCTGGTGGCCTTGGTAATGTCACATTGTTTCACAAATGCCATATTTATCAGCCCATTGTTGACATGTATTGTTCATTCTTACAAAGTTGTCTGTTGGTCCATGTTTTGTTCTAATTCTGCTGCAAAATATGACATTACTGTCAATTGTCTCATTTGTTTTTTCGACACTAGATTCGTGTTCTCTCGCTCTTCGTTCTAAGAAAAATTGTGAGAAAATTTTAGAGTTCTTGTCCTCGCCTGTTATGTTAAGTCTGGATGACCTTTTGATATACTGAAAAGAAGGAACTCTTTTCAAGTGGAACACTCATCTTGGGAAATTACTTTTTCAAAGGTGTCTTCTTCTATCTTGACCAGCCCCTTTTGTCATACCCATTGTTTTTTTTTCTTCTTCCTTTGAATTAGTGATGAATGAAAGTGTTTATTCAAACGAACTCGCAATTTTTTGTTTCTGACCAGATGAATGAATGTGTTTTTAGTTTGTTTGAACTTTGTTAAGCTGCCCCATAGGGTGGGAGAAACTATCCTGCACCACTCTGGTCTGTGGCTACAATGAAGGATATGGTGGTCCAGATTTTACACTTTGAGGTGCCTGTCATGTTCCTTGTCTGTCACCATTGAAAATTGTTACTGACAGATTTTTAATGGTCTTGGGTGGAAGCTTTGACAAATTGATAAGCTTACTGGTTAGTTTATTACAGAGATCTGATCTTGATTTGGTCTTCCGCAGGATCTGCCAAGTTCGTGGATGTTGTCCCTTGAAGGAAAGAGAAAGAGGTTGACTACTTGGTCAGCAATAATGGTAAGATTTATTCCTACACTTTTAGTCAAAGTCTTAATTTAACTTGGAAAAATTGTCCTAACCAACATGTTTGGACTTTATCTTCTTCCGTTTGACTGTCTCCTTTCTCCACAACACCTTTTTTACAGTGCTAATCCTAAAGTTACTCCAGTGAGATTCCACATCGATTGGCAAGGAGAACGAGACATTCTTTATAAGGGTGTGGAAATCTTTCTCTAGCAGATGCATTTTAAAAACTTTGAGGGAAAGTCCAAAGAGAGCAATATCTCCCGAGAGTGGATTTGGACTGGGAGTTGGAGCTTTCAGTCGCTTTGTTCGTCATCAAGGATGGAGGTAAGGCCTTCTCTGCACAATACAGTTAATGGTCGTTGTCTGGTTCTTCGTATGCTTTAGTCATGACAATTCTCTGTTTTGTTTAAGCATAACCCTCTTGGATTGATTTCACTGCTTCCATTTCTTTGTGTTTCTGCCTCTGCCTTGCTTTGTTCTGTGCTTCTAGTATGTCTGTGTGTACTGTTACTTAAACTTCATTAGATTATTTCTGGAGCTGGTTAAGTCAAGAAATTCTCATCAAATTCCACCAAGGTGTCCTTCCTTTTGTAGAGTTTGACTTCTACAATGCACGATATCTAAAATCTTCCATCTTTTTCTATGGTGCTGGTTGTTGTTGAAGTACAATCTTTTCAATCTTTCTCGACTAGTGAAATTTGAAACTATATCGAATTCCACCGATGACCGAGGTCGTTCTTTTGGGGTAGAGTTTGACTTCTGCTATTCATTGTAATCAAACCTTCACTCAATTCTTGTTAGTGCTGGATTTTCTGCTTTCCATAGGATCCCTTCTGATAAAAGTTGACATTTTATGGAACCCCACTTAGGCCCCTCAGCTTTATAGGGTTTGACATCTTGGGAATTCTGGTTTCTTCTATTCCTCATTGATTCTACCCTTTGGGGTAGCCCTTATCATCCTCTCCACAGTTGATGAACTGGCTACGGCCCCCTACAAATCATGGGACAGGGTCCCTTTCTTCATCCTCTTTGATGTTAACTCACTCTTTTCTGCTAACCATTAGTTCATGATATTCTTTTCATGATAAAGGAGTAGAGCCACCCACCAAAAAATCATATCCTTTCGGCATGAAAAGACGCCTGGGGTTTTATGTTTATAAATTTGACCATTCATTCAGAATCTTGAAAGATTCTTAGACCCGGAATTTAATGAACTTTGTATGTATCGCGAGCCTATAGTTGGAACATTTTGCCTAGGTGACCTACAATAAGTTCTCGAATCATGAACCAAATTATTAGACGATAAACCAATGCAAGATGACCCCTCGAGGAAAATGACTAATTACTTGTTAATAATAGAGCTTTGTAATAATTTCATCCATAATTTTGAGCTACTATTCCCTGTTTTGTACCTATGCAAATAGCATTGACCTGGGATTTGGCCCTTTGCAAATAGCATCTCCATGGATGAGATATAATGGAGAAATAGGGAAAAGATTGAGAATAGTGTTGACCTGGGATTTTATTTTCATTTTTTATTTTATTTTATTTTATGAGTAATCAAGTTAGGTTACTTTGCATATGATTTTCTGTCATGAATTTGAATAATTAAAAGTCATTGATGGACCACCAAAAGGATCGAAAGCTTATTCTGTTCTTTGCCTTTAAATTATTAGACGTTGGCTCGAAAAAAGAAAAAAGGTTGTGTTGGATTTAGTTTTGAACTCGACTTTGTGGTAAAAACGATACCAAACTTCAACTAGAAATCCTTTAAACCTAACCTACTTCGGTACGGTTCAAACTTGATCAACCATGGAAATTATTCGAACTAGAATATGTCAAAGTGAGAATAGCTTGACAATTGATTCACTTGCTCTCTCAACGATAACCTATAACCTATGATCTAACCTACTAGCTTGAATGTTAAGAAGAAGGGGAAGAACATAAGAAGAAGGGGAAGAACATAGTCTTGATTGGAGGACTATTTCAAAGTCCATTTCCACCATTATTGAAAAGAGAAGGAATAGATATATATAGGTAGGGAATTCATTGCAACTATGATGACGTGGTTAAGTGTCCATTTAATCCACCGCCCATGTCTAAGCCCCGATCAAACGGTAATAGAGATATTCTTCTTTACTTAAGGTTAGAGGATCAAATCTTTAGAAACACTAATAGAGTACTCGAGACCTACTATCAATTATGTAATCATGTCATCAACAGATTCCATCAGACGGATTTGAGTCAAATACACAGGTCGAGTTGGGTCACCCATAAGAAAACCTAAACTTAGAACATCTCGAACCTTAAGTATTTGTTCTAACATCTAAAAAAGAAGAACAAAACCTCCAACTTAACCCATTTAAGGTTGAAATAACATTTCCAGCCTACTAAAGGCCGAAAGCAAAAGAAAGGACATATACAACCTGTTTCATTACCTGCCCTCTCCATTACAATAGGCTCAAAGACACATAAATATGGCCAACATCATAATGTTACTTTTAAAATATATTATCTAAGTGGGAGAGAGAAGTTTCATATAGCTAAAGGAGCATATGCCAAAATTTAATATTAAATATAACAGCCAAATGCATTGATTTGATTATATCTCATCATCATCAACCATAGCATCATCATTTTTTTTACACGAAAATTGGGAAAACCCCCCCAAAATCATCACATCTAAGGAACCCTAAACCCTAAAAATCTCTCATTTTTTTGTTTATTGCAGCAAGAAGAAGGTTGAAATTAGACCCAATTTAAGTGGAAGAGGAAAGCCCATGATTGCCTGAATTTTGAGATACAAAGAGATTTGTATTAGCAAGAAATCCCAATCATGAAAGACAGAAATTGAAGGGTAAAAAGTTCATCATCATGCCATAAAATTAACCCACACCCATTTCTCTTTTCCCCTTTCATGCCCCTCCTTCAATCAAGCATCACCTTTTCTCTTTTTGACTTTTGCCCAATTTTTTTAAAATTCGATAAAGAAGGATAATTTTTTTAAAAAATAACCATTAATTGTCAACTTTTTAACAGTGACATAGAAGTTACTTTGGAAGAACAAAATTTGGGTATTGTTTATTATTATTATTATTATTATTATTAGTTGAAATATGGAGATTGGAACTTTGAGGTAATTAAATTCAGGTTTTTAAGAGTAATTAGAACGAGAAAGGAATAAGCTTGAAATGACCTTTTTAGCCCTATGAAGAGAGAGAGAGAGAGAGACGGTACCCTATGTGTTCCATGGTCCGAAGTTGGCAACGGGCGAATAGTGGCAGTGTCCACTTCGCCGGTGGGTAGTGGAACCGCCGGATTACTATTGATAAACGGCAGACTTCCACCTTTCTCCGGCACTGTCAGAGGCAAACTTTCACTCGGAGGGAGACTCGGCGACGGCGCTCCCTGCCGAGGGTGAAACGGCCAAGGGTAAGCCGGAGTAGACGGCAGAACTCCGCCGGAAATCGGTGCTGGAGCTGCCATTGGAGGGTTCTGTGGAGAAAGGTGGGAACTTTGAGGTGGGGCTGAATCAGTGACCTTCACAGCTAGCTTTTGAGAGCCATTGCAGGAGCTTTTAGAGCCGTTGTTGAAGGCAAAGAAGAAAACACCAAGCCGTGATGGATGCCACTGAATTTTAAAGTTCAAAAACAGAGATATCCGATTAAAAACTCAAAATCCAGATGGAAATTTGGGGAAAGAAGAAAATTTTCCACTAAAAGGAGTGGAAACTCAAAACCCATATAGGAATTTGGATAAAAATGACAAATTTCCTCTAATTTTGTAAACCCCACATAGAAAAATGGGGGAATGAGCCCTTTTAAGAACGATCAGTTCAAGTTCCTTCCCTCAACCTGATCATAACTCAATCGTTTAGACATCTACCATCTGACTTCGACTCGATACATCGAAGTTTGAACTCAAGAAAAGAGATAGAGAGAGAGAGAGAGAGAGATACCATGAATACAGTGGAATTGGGTTTGCTGAGAAGTGTGGCATGAGTGTAATTGCAGAGATCAAAAGCCCTTTGATTGTGGAAAATGAAGAGCTCATAATGAAACTTGTGCTTGAAAACTAAGAACAAACCAAAGAAAAAAGGCAAAAAGATTCAGAAAACAGAGCAAGACATTCAAAAAAAGACAACATTAATATATTTCAAAGTACTTACTGATGGAATCTCCAATATGAACAGAGGGATTCTTCCATTGTGAAACTCCATCAACAACAATGGTAGCAGAGGAGCAACAAAGCTGAATCAACAACGCTTGAAAGCAGAAGAACACAACCACTAATAAATGGATCTTCGTCTTCGCCTTCATCTTCCTTAAGAAATGTTCTTAAATTTTCAGTTCTTCTGAAACTTGGAGTTTTGAAAACAGAGAGAGAAAGGAAAGAAGGTGAAGTGGAAATGACAGTAAGTGTTGGGGGCTCTGCCATTGCCAAAGCTTTGAATGGATGACAGACAAAATGTTGAAGAATGTGCACTTTATGCATTTTTTTATACAGTAAAAGTTGTAATGATTTTGGTTTGTGGAAAAACGCCATAGAAATTCCAAGAAAAAGAAGAGAAATTGGGCATCAACAATACTGCAACGGAACTTTCCCTTTTCCTTTTCCTTTTTTTTAACGTTTTAATCCTAAATTACTTCTCAATTTTAGTATTTAAGACGTCTATCGTTCTTATAGAGAGCGGCTCAAGGGACTAGAGCACTTAGCTACGAACTACGACGTTGGGGTAATTATCTCAAAATGTGTTATGAGGGATACAACTAGTTGCCAATTCTTTTTATCCAAGTTATATGTTATGAATGTCGTCATTGTTACTTATTGTTTGCTAGTGGATATCCTTGCTTTTCAAATTCTATGTCATTAGAAACTGTATTCTAAGAGCGGGGCTAGAGGCTTGTACATGTGTCGTTTTAGTTGTTTTAGTTAGCTGATTTGCTCGGGACAAGAGCAAATACTCTTAAGGGTTTGAGTGGGTGTAAAGAGGGATGATGGGGATTATTATTCTTAAATGATTACCTCATTCTCAAGACTTTTATTTAATCTTTTAAAACCATATGATATAATATAATGTTATCTTTATCTTTCCTTTCTTGAAATCTCTACCTTTGTTTATAGATTACCTAATCTTTGCTTTACACAAAGCTCATGATGCTCATACTTTGATGCATTTTTAGGGCATTATTTTATGTTTTCTTTCCCTTTTCCATTATTTTTATATTTTTTAACCCAAAAAAAAAAAAAGAAAAAAAAAAAAGAGAGAGAGGTATTTTTTGTCATATTTCATTTATATATTTTAATAAAGTTTGAAATTAAGGAATCTAAAATGAGATGAGAAAAAGAGGATTTAGATTAATTTGATCTCTAACCCATTTATTAATTATTATTTATTATTTGCTGCAAAAGTAAATAATAAAAAATAAAAATAGATGTTTCCTAGGAATTGAATTCTCGGGATTTCTTGTTTTTTGGGGAATTTTTGGCCCTATCTGATATTAAATATTAAAATGATAAAGTGCTGTGTGTAATGTGCATGCTCGTGGAATCTTGACCATTTTCATATATGTTTGAAACAAATCATTTTATCATAATCTTTGGCTGAATTAATTAAAATTCAAAAAATTAATAATTTCGATGGTTAATAAATGGCAAATGGCTGGGAAGAGGAAAGGTTCTTTTCTTTAGGGTATCTCCAGGAATAGTTTCGATGGAGACAGGGTGGGCCTTCTAGCTCAGAGGATTAGAGCACGTGGCTACGAACCACGGTGTCAGGGGTTCGAATCCCTCCTCGCCCACAACCGGCCAAAAAGGGAAGGACTTTTTCCTCTGGGGGTAGGAAAATCATGATCGGGATAGTAGACTCAAAGCTATGGAACTTGGGTGTGGGTCTTTTGTCGAAATGGAATGGCCTTATCTTTTTATTTTTTCCTTTTCATTTATGGATTAAGGGTGGGTTCTAATAATCTATACATATTTTCATTTGATTTCATTTAAAAATAAACTAAAAAAGTACTATCGCAAAGGTAATTCGAGGCTCAATCAGGATTTGTAGAGTTTAATTTTTACAATAAATGTCTTCTGTTTTGTTGCAACGAAAATAAAAGTGATTGTGACAAATGCTCTTTATTTTTTAATGTCTATAATTTATATTAATAATTGTATTTAAATAAGTCTTATGCATAAATATTTCAAAAATAAACTCAGAAGTATATTACTATTTAAATTCAGAAGTATATTAAAATGAGTAGGAAAAAAAAAACAAGATTCTAACTAAAATCGAATAAAATCTTTATTAATATAATGGGTAGCTATTCATAGAGTCAAAATCTTTATTTCTAAGTTATCAGCATTTCATAATTTCTATTTAAAATTCGAACCAATAATTTTATTCTTTAGAGACATTTAAAAATGGTCACACTATATAAAAACTTAACTTGAAGCAATAAAAGAACGTTGATCATAATGTCATAAACTAGATAGATAAAATACTCGAGTATAGACTAAATTATTACTATACCATATTCTTAATTACATGAAACAGTCTTTTCTTAACTAAAAAAAATATAACATTAAGAGGGAAAAAATGATATACCTCTAATATCACCAAACTATACTACCAACTATTATAACAAATCTCCTCTATCCAACAAAACCATTAAAAAAGATGCTATAAAATTGCTACTCAACTCAACTTCTTCCTCTTTTACTCTCTCATGCATTGAACAAAAAACAGAAAATGAGACAGAGAGTTGAGTACCTCAAAGTTTTGTATAGCTTTATTAGCTCTGATCCACTTTGTTTTATAAATCATCATCTTCTTTCATATATCCTGTGTTAGTTTTGTCTCTGTTAATCTGTTGTTTGGTAAAAGGATTGTGATCGCCGGCATTTTTGCTTGCAGCAGACACCTCTGATGCTCCTCACCCATCATCAGCTGCAAAGAATATGTTTTCAATCACTCTTAATACTATGCCGTCTATCTCTTCTGCTTCTGCTTCTGCTTCTGCTTCTGCTTCTTCTTCTTGCTCCTACAGCCTTCCTTGCCTGTTGAACCTGTCTTGTTGAAAATCAATAGTTCACCATTTCATGGAATTAACTCGCCGAATTACTTGTGGGGGTCGTCGCTTTTCTACCACAGGAATCACCTTCTCCATTAGCTGCGCCAGGAAAAAATCAGACCAGGATATATCATTACCATGTAAATACCTATGATGTAGTTTAACTTTGGACTTCGTCACCATGGAATCAAAACCAAAACGTTGAGCAAACAGATGAAGACAAGTATATGCATAAAAGTTTTTAAATTAATAAGGGTCGGTTTGGAACGACTTCCTAAATGGTTAAAAAAGCTCTTATGAAGGTCATTTCAAATAGACCCTATGTAAAAGCCCAAACCCAAGTCCACCGCTAGCAAATATTGTCCTTTCGGGTTTCCTCTCAAGGCTTTTAAAATGCGTTTGCTAGGGAGAAGTTTCTACAATTTTATAAAGAATGCTTCGGTCTCCTCCCAACCCATGTGGGATCTCACACCTAAGTAAATATATGCAAACAGCAAAAACAAAGAACCAAATAATCAAATCAACGACACCGAAATCATTTGCTATGAACCCCCCTAAACTACAAAAACTTACATCCTCGGTATTATACTAAAGGCCAAACTTAGCCTTAATTTTGCAAACTATATATAGATGAATCTTACATTACGACTTCTTTAATCAAAACAAATTTATGTAAGAAGCAGCATAATATTAATCTCTTATTCAACTTCCAGAACACCTTGATATTGCAGCACTTGATGAAGCTCACAGAACTGTTTTCTTTTTTATTCTTAGGAATAACTAAGACCTTTCTTTTTAGCCAGTGAATAATCAAAACTTGTAGTGAAAGATATTGTGGCTTTCTAGTTTCTAATGAACGCTAGTTATCCTTCGATGTACTATAAACTTCTTTCTAAGAGAAATTAGAAATCTAAAGAAGGCTAGACGATGGGAGATTGTCCATACAGAATTTTTCGTCACTTTTCAACAACAGAATTTTTAATCAACAAGAGGGCTGAAAGATAATATTCAACGCAAAAACTCTTTCATTACAGAATAACACTAGGATCAAAGTTTAAATCAATACCTGCTCGAACCTCTCTTTAGTCCTCTCAGCCTGCAAAAGAGAGAGAATTATGAAACGCTAATATGTAATCAACACAACTACAAACAGACAACAGTCTTCTGTTTACATGGCTACAAGTTTAAAGATCTACAACTCAGCGCAGAACCATAAAAACAAAATGAAAGAGAAAGGCAACACTTTCTTTCAAATTCATTAAAATTTCATGTACTGATTCTTGTGGGCAAATGAGGATTTTAACCTCCAATCTTGCCAATTACCGCTAAGCTAATTGGATTTTATCAAGAATTTTAAGCTCTAATCACCAATTTTAATCCTACTTTAATTACGCCTCCGAACACAGCAAACCAAGAATGCTCGGCACTAAATAATAAGTTTGATTGAAAATGATCCAGCGTTAGTCCTAATCAAACAAATGATTATTCAGTATGCATTGCTGTAAAATGGCTTATGATCTAATATATAAACTAATAACAAAAATATTAACATAAGAAAAAAGATTTGATGCAGCCCAATTGTAGTTAGATCGAGCTGAAAGACATAAACCGCAAGGATGATGAATTATTGATTCAATAACATGATAGAAATTCATTGAACCAATGTGTTTAAATTATATCCTATTTTGTTGTTGTTGGAAACTAAAAACAGGGAATTGGAGTGAAATTGATAAAGAGAAACTTCAGGGAGGTCTCAAGGATAAGGAAAATACAAAAAGAAAAAAGGAATCAAATGGAGGAAGAAAAGGCAAGGGTCCAACATATTATAAGGTCTCTTTGGATCAAAATAATGTATAGCTTGTAGCTTGCATAAGAAGAAAAGCAATCCCAGTGACACGTTCTGCATGAGGTTCTCAATTCGAATGGGGGCGGACCTGTCCGCTTCGCCCCTCACCCTATCGGTCTCGCAGCTTCGTTTTACAGATTCTCAAGGAACGCGATTAAAATTCGCAAGCAATTAAAAAAATAGATCCCAAATCCAGTGGAATAGAAAATTGATGTTCTCATGTGTATGAATATTTGGGGGTGGTGGGGGAAAAGAGTACCTTTTCCCTCAAAAGCCGCTCCTTCTCCTCCTCTAGTCTTACAGCTAACGATTCTAATTCCACTTGATAAGCCTGAGATCCCAAGACCAAAAAAATTCAAAAAGTACACTATCAAACACTTTATCACACCAACATATAGAATCAAACAAGAATTTGGAAATGAAAGTTGTTTATAAAGAGCAGATTCAGTCACCTGCTTCCGTTCCCTTGATCTTGCTGCAGACTCCCTATTCTTGATCATCCTCCTCTGTCTTTGCTCTGCAGCCTTATCTAAAGGTTCCAAAGCAGCTCGCCCTCTTTTGCCTCTCCCCCCACTTCCTCCACTACCGATCAAATCGACCCCATTAGCAAATCCAATAATGGATCCTTCGACCTTATCCAATGCCTGAAATGTGCTGGCCGGAATTGGATCAAACGAAAAAATCCCTCCACTCAGCCTCTCCGTCTGCGGCAATTTGACATCCTCAACAGGCATGACTCCAGTTCTCAAGAGATAATCCTCGAGGGTTATGAACTCGTCAGCAACCTCCTCCTTCAAGTCCTTCCTCTCACCAGAAACAATCTCCCTCCACACATCATCCACAGTTTTGGGCGCCGCACCGGAGGAAGTATTGTGATTGCTATCAATGACGGCAGAGGAATTAGTGGTGGTGGTGGTGGTGGTTGTTGTAGTCGTATTCATGGGAAGAGAAGAAGGGTTATGGGAATCAACAAGAGTAATCTGGGCATCCAAGAGAATGGACGACTCCGTGGGATTGGAATCGTACCCATTGCCAAGTAAGCCATCGACGGTCATTGAGCTACGACTATGGCTTCGATTGCGAGTTGGGATGTCATTATTCCTCAGATGATTTGAAAGAAATTGGGATCCTAAAAGAGAAGCAGAAGAGGAAGAAGAAGAAGAACCTCGCGATAGATCCGAATTTCGCGAATTGGAAGATGCCAGGAGCTTGTATGATGCCATTATGTTCGTCAAAATAGGCAAGGAATTCGCAGAGATTCTCTCGAAACTCGAGTGGGAATCTTTCTAGAGATAAAAACAAAATTTGGGATGAATTTATGACTACCTCTATCGATTTGGATTGTGCGCGGCAAGGTTTTTGTTTTGATCGCTTCCTGTTTTTTTGGCCTATGGTGGTTGATTTTGGTCTGTTCGACTATTGGCGCACAGAGGAAGAAAGATGGCGACCGAGAGCGCGTGAAGTAGACTGAATATATTTAATGAGCTAAAATTGACTGTCTGCCGGAGAGGACACGACCCACTAGAAGTGGCAAAATAAGTAGATTGTTAGGTCTCACGTTAATGGGAGAGTGAAACGAAACATTTCATAAAACTGTGAGACTGGTAACAATACATAATGGGTCGTAATGGGTCGCTAGGTCCCAAGGGATGGATTGTTAGATCCCACTTTGGTTGAAGAAAAGAACGAAGCATTCCCTTATAAAGGTAAAACTATAAGACCGACAATAACAATCAGATGATATCTATTGACAGCAAACTTACGCGGTTATATTTATGTTTTGTGTTTTAGATTTTATTATATATAAATAAATAAATAAATAAAAGTAAGGTGAGAAGGGATTTATGTTTTTTTAAAATTTAAGATCGGTTTAAATATTAAAATTAGATTTAAATGTACAATTTATTTGTCATATCTACCCATATCAAAATTAAATTCAATAAATAATACACAATTTATTATTGTTTGTTGGGCTTTGTAATATCATTAATTGCTATTGCAATAATTAAGAAAATGACGTCTGCATTAGGAAAATTAAAATAAATACTTATAAAATAAAAATGGAAAATACTTCTAAAAATAACTTTACCTTTTATTTTAAAAAAATATTCATAATTAAAATTTTATTACCCTTTTATTATTAAAACAAATATAATTTCTTAATTTATTTACTATACCAATTTGTTTGGTAGGTAAAAAGCCTATAAATTATATTTAAATTAATTTTGATATTAACCGTGCCACCGCTACTATTTTCAAACATTTGATAAAATAATTAAAATATAAGATTTTAACTAATTGAATCATACTTAAATTAATAAATAATTGATTTTAAATTAATAATAACGAAATTATGTAATGATTAAATACTATTATATACAAATAAACTAAAATATTTATATATTTTTTTTTAAAGTTTGGAGGGATGGGAATTATTTAAAAATAAAAAAATAAATTTATGAGACTTATAAACCTTAAAATATTAATTTATATTTACTTAATTCAATGGTATAAATTAAATGATTAAGTTGTGTTTTGAGTTGAAAAAATGTTGTTCGAGTTAAAAAGAAATTAAAAAAAGGACGAAAATTAAATGGAAAAATAAAATAAAATAAAAATATAAAGATGAAGTGAAAATATTTAGGGAAAAAAGTTAGGGGTCGATTACTTAAACGAAGACGATAGAAATTGCACCTCAATTTTCGATTCTGATTCACTTTGGCCGACATTTGAGTTTTCCTTTTTTTCTTCAAGCACCAAACAGTTAGCGAAATCATGTTTCACGTGATCCATTACGAAGCTAATTGCGGGTTTCAGTTTATTGGGTTCGTTTTGGAGCCATAATTTCAGTACCAGAGACGCATAGAGCTAGACGAAAAGAGAGAATCCTCCGTGGGTGCCTTAAATTTCATTAAATTCTGTTCCTGTTATCTGTTTAATCAGAGAAGCGATTACGAAAGCAGAATTCTTACGTTCAAATGGATTTCTTTGACTTGTATGGCGCCAATATCTGTGCTTAATCCCTGTCACTGTCCTGCTTCTCGGAGTTGGTTTTCTGTGTATCTCTATAGTTCTGAGACTAAGGCGCAGCTCGTGTGAGTTCTTCACTGGCAGTGTAGTGGGTTAGTTTTCTTTTCCCATGTTTTTGGTCGCTAATATTGGCGGGTTGGTTTAAAATAGGCACCATGAACTTTCGTGTACGCATTAGACGAGGTTTGCTAGTCTTAGCTGCGAAGTACCGATGCTATTCTCTTTTGTTTCCAGCTCAAAGTGTGCTTAATTTAATGATTTGGGACTTTAATAATGTTGATTGAGACTTCTGGGATCGTGTGTTTCTTCTATTTGGGGCGTTCTTAACTGTGTCAAAGTTGAATTTGACCATGCTTCTGAAAATTTGGCAGAGGGAGCTAGCATTAGCAGCCTAGGAGTGAAGAAGGATGTGCTTGTGGCAAAGGGTGCACGTGGGCCTTTAGTCAGCAAGCATTTGCATGAAATTTTTTACTCGGAATCTATATGTGTAGCAGTTGAAACATATCCAATTCATCATTTATCACTTTTTAAGATCTTTTAGTCTCTTGAGTTCAAGAATGTTAGTTCCTCTACTTGAAGAGGTCAGTGTACAGCAATCTCAAGTTCTACTATTCTTTTTGGTTACATATATTTTGAACATTGAAACTATCACATCGAGTTGATATTTTAAGTATTAAGAAGTAGTTTATGTGAATTGCTTGATCACGCTTTGATGAACTTAGTTTGTTATATATATGTGTAATACGTAATGTATAGTAGAAGTCCTAGGTCATTAAGAGTTCTTCAAATACAGTAGGCCTCAAACTTAACTTTAGGTGCTGCCAACTTGAGCAAAATTCAATTGATTAAGGCGTATAGTCCCCAATCCTACTCGTTGGACTTAGACTTTTGGCCTTCCAAGTATATTATTGTTATATTGCCTACAACACAAAGTGTTGACCTTGATAATTGGCGACCATCGATAACAACACGTTCGTAAAATTTTTCTTTCAGCAAGTTGTTAACATATAAGCTTCTGGTTTAGTCCATGTTCTGGACTTCATGTATTCTACCGTTATTTTTATTTTTATTTTGTTTTTTTATGTGTCTATAAATTATTTCATTTATTTGCACTTTGATATGTAAAAATTATAATGTTCAGGTGCTGAATAATTTTCATGTTAGTGTAAATCTACTAACATCATGTTTATGCATGAAAATGATGACTAATAATGATTATTCTGGGATTACTTGAAGAATGTTTTACTTGGTATCCAATATTTCAAACAATTTGTATAACTTTTTCTCTGGATGATCTTTTCTAGAGTATCTAGTGATATTTTCAGAAAAATGAAATCATTGAAATTTTTGTTACTAATTATATTTATATCCTAGGATATCTGACAACAGTAGCTAAATTTTCAAATGCTGTGCTGAGAATTGGAAGTAAACAATTTAATTTGGCTGCACCTCCAAGAACTTGCTTTGTTTTGTTTTTTTTTTTTTTTTTTTTTCC